>NC_054556.1:13517993-13864765 GCF_017654505.1 Polyodon spathula
TTTTAATAGCTCCTAGTCCCTTTCACACTTCTGCCTCAATTATGCTAAAGTTATTTAAAACTGGAATAGGAACTGGATTACATGTGGGGCATGTTGTCTGTATCCTCCTTTGTAAAACTTGTGAAAAGTAATCATTTAATATATTTGCTATTTTTTTTTTTCATCTACAATTTTGCCATTTGTATCTCTTAAACATTTAACCTCCTCTTTGAATGTTCTCTTGCTGTTGTAATATTGGAAAAACATTTTGGAATTGGTTTTAGCTCCCTTAGCAATGTTCATTTCTATTTCTGTCTTGGCCTTTCTAACTTCCTTTTTGACTTGCGTTTGCAGTTCTGTGTACTCTTTCTGTGTACTTTCTTTTTGGTCCTTTTTTAATGCTCTGTAAAGTGCCTTTTTTCCCTTAATATTTTTTTTAATTGATCTATTAAACCATTTTGGCAATTTAGTTTTACATTTAGATTTGTCTACTTTAGGGATGTAATTGTTTTGCACCTCTAGTACTACATTTTTGAAGAACAGCCATCCTTTTTCTGTGGGTGTTTTCTCTATTTTACTCCAATCTACTTCTGTTAGTCTCTGTTTCATGCCTTCATAGTTTGCTTTTCTAAAATTGTAAACCTTAGCTTTAGTCATTACTTTTGGGGTTTTAAAAAACACTTCAAATGAGACCATGTTGTGGTCTGAGTTTGCCAGTGGTTCTCTGACCTCTGTTTTAGTTATTCTGTCTTCGTTATTTGAAAAGACTAAATCAAGGCATGCCTCCCCTCTAGTCAGTGCCTTGACAAATTGTGTTAGGAAGCAGTCATTTGTCATTTCCACCATTTCTATTTCATCCTTTGTGCTACCCACCGGGTTTTCCCATTTTATTTGGGGGAAGTTGAAATCCCCTATTAGTATGGCTTCTCCTTTGCTACACGCATTTCTAATGTCATTGTATAACAGATTATTTTGCTCACTGTCTGAATCTGGCGGTCTATAGCATGCTCCTATTATTATGCCCTTTGAATTTTTGTCCTTTATTCTGACCCATATTGATTCGGTTTTATTTTCTTTGTCCAGGTTTAACACCTGGGCTTCAAGACTGTTTCTTATGTATAGCACTACCCCTCCTCCTCTTCTGTCCTGCCTGTCTTTCCTATACAGTGTATACCCACAAATATTATATTTGTCTCCATCACTGTCAGACAACCAAGTTTCTGTAACACACATGGCCTCACTGATGGTACCCTTCTTTAAAAACAATTTTGAATAGGGACCCGAAACTGGAAATTGAGAAAAACGCAAAAACAAGAACAAGTGCACTGCAGTGAAGCAAATGTTTAAGTATAATATTATTTGTAAGCATCACAAGGCCTGTGCCTCACCACAACAGTCAAAGACCACGCTCCATACAATAAAGTTAAAGAAAGCAAAACTAATTCAAGTCTCTCAGCTCAACTGTACATTATTCTGCAGAGCTGGAAATAAGACTCTCCTTGCATAGTGGTCTAATCAAGTTCATAGTAAAACCTGGAACGGGTGAAACTGCTACACGTTATATTGCAGATAAAGGTAGGGACTTACAACAAAGTCGTTTAATTCTTCTAAGGTATTAAAGGACCCCTGTGGGACTCGTTTGATCCTGGGTGTCAACGTCCTGCTTGACGAGGGATTCAAAAAACCCGTGTTCAATTCAGCAGTCAACACTCAGGGACATGACTAGGGGGTCCCCGGATGACATCGCGAAATTATTATTTGGTCGCCCGTACTGTTGTATTGGGGGTAGAAATCGTAGAGACGTGACCAATGGTCAATTTGTATCTTAAACTGAACTTCTAGAAAGTACTACTGGAAGTTCCAGAACTGATCGCACCAAAAGGGTAGAATGGTGTTCCAAACCCTAGACGAAACACGACGATGTGTAAGGGTTACGTGGACCGCATTTAATTTTTACTAGACAGGCATAGTGGTTCTTGTTTCAATGTCGATAGATAATATCTAGGACGGAACGAGAAACACAGGGAACAGCAGTCAGCACATCGCACAAATGTAGCGTTGGAGTTGGAGTAAAAATATGTGACCGAATGGACGTTACGTACTCTAAAATACCATAACGAAATATATAATATATGTAATATTATGCTATATATATTATATATGAGATTATATATATGTATATTAAATATATAAACCAAAAAACCAAAAAAAAATTACCCTTCGCGAAACCTCCCTAAAGAAGGTAATGAAAGGTACTATACAAAATAAATATATTATATATTATTATTCCCTGGTTCTCAGCCCCCCAGTATTATTTAGACTGTACAGTCCTTGGCTTTATTCTCATGAAAAGTCCAGGGTGAGTTGTTTTCTGAGAAGCAAGGCAGTGCAGTTTCAGAGGAAGGGTGTGAGAGCCGCTACTGTCTGTGCGTCTCTCTCTGTGTCTCGCTCAGTCCAGGGAACAGGACATGCAGTACAGACAAGCAGCCTCATTCCAAGCCATCACGCCTCCTTTCAATAGCTGCAGCCTGGGAAACTGGGAAACCACAGTAACCCTGGCTCAGGAAAGGGCTGGGCGACAATAAGCTCTTGTTTCATTGCCGGAGTTCAGGAGTAAGTTTGTAAAATACAAAGCCATTGAACATGTGAGCCAGCAGACTATACTGTGAGCAGTAATGACAGGGTGAGATAGTCTCACACACAGACACTCCCACCCACACAGTCACACAGACAGACAGACAGACAGACAGAGACACACACACACACACAGTCTACAGATATATGACACTCCTCTTTTACTTCCTACTCGTATCAGAGGTGTCTGTCTGTCTGTGTGTGTGTCATATAACAGGACTATTTGATGACCCGGTATCATTTTCGTCTTGTTTAACAAAATTCGGAATTAAAAGCAGGCGAAATCACATTCAGCATTGGTAAACTATGGAAGTGCACAGTAATGGCAAAGTTACTGTGCAAATTTACCATGGGAAACTTTTATTGGGGTGGACACTTTTGCTCTGGATAAGATGTTACAGTCAGACCTGTCAGTGCTGATAACTGGCTTTTGAAAAACATTTTCTTCTGTCTAATGAGGCTGCAATCAGACTCTCCAGCCTGTTCTTCCCACCCTGCAGCTCCGGCAATAAAAGTCTAGGAGGATTTAACAGTTGCATTGAAGAACATGTCATGTTTCTTTCTGTTTTGCAGCTTGGCCCAGGGAGACATCACTTGTGAGACTTGTTTAGTGAGAAAAAGCAATATCAACCCTGTATTAAATTTGTGAGATCTACTATCGTGCCAGTCATGAATTAAACTGATGGAATATGTACTGTACCAGGGATGCAATCTACATAACAAATGAATCAGCCTTGCAAGTAGAAGCCCTTCTACTGTACACACTGCTGTGCAAAACTCTTAGATATTTTGCACATTTTGTGGGGGGGAGTTATACAAACCATATAATCAACCTGCTTTAATACTATAATAGAATCAACCTGCTTTAATACTACAATCGAATCAACCCGCGTCACCTACAGAACGTCATGTCACGTTTACATTTACAACACTTCATATTAGCTGCTCATCTATAATTTACTTTTAGGAGTTGTGATCACGAGTTTTTGAAGATTCTGATCAATGTGAAATAAATTTTGCTAAATGACAAGCTTGGTTTCTTCTCAACCAAACTAAGCTGTATTAATAACAGTCAAGGTTGTTATAATAGTAGAAAACAGTAGTGGAGGCTTTGAATAAATTGTTGATGTTCATAACATTGATGTATATATATATATTTTGTAGCTCCTGGACGTGTCTAAGATTTTTGCAACACAATACAAAGGTGTGCAGGTTGTTGTACAGCCCTTTTAAAAGTAAAAGCAGAGTGAAATGTAATATAGCACCGTGAAAGCATGGTAAAGCACAGACAAGCATTGTACATAATAGTATATTAGAAAATAAATAAAACCATGGTAAACTATGGTAAATGCACAGTATATAGGGTGTCATTTTTCGTTGCCAACACATCAGGCCACTAACTTCTTGTCCTAACATTCATTCGAGTGAGGGGACTGAGTGACACCCTGACTGAGAACATTTAGTGAACTTGGCAGGAACAGCATGGAGAAGAGCCACTCTGCGACGATGTTCGTGATGCATAGTTCACACACCCTAGTCTCTGTATATCATCTTGGATAAAGGTGTTTGCTACATAAACAAATAATAATAATAATAATAAAATACACCTGCATATGTATATATAGTTTTGCCAAAAGTCCCGAAAAAATGAATGTACCCGAGCAGGTACTTATTATTATCTGTCTTCTTGTCTCTCACTTCACAACTGTTGCGGTGGTGTTTGCGGCGCAGATTTAATTAACACACAGGTGCTGCTACTAGGGTACCAGCAATGGTAGCCCTAGTGTCAGAGTTTGTTTGAAAGAAAACTAAAAATAACGTTAAAAGAGACGTCCTGCTCCAGGAACCTACCTTGCGAAACCCTTGCTATACTGTTGTTGGGATCAAATCCCCTAAACTAACCTAGCCAAGTCCCAGCGTCCTCCTGGCGACTCTGGCCTTTTCCTGAAAGCATAGGCTAGGCAATGCCTTCACAAGAACCGTCTTAGAGTGGAAGGGTTTCGTGCAGTAGTTCCCTCTTCTGGAGCGGACGCTCTTCTCCTCGGTGTACATGAACACAGAGGCTTTATCTCGGTGCCCGTCTGTGTAGCCATGGCGTTGGAGTAGCCTGGAAAGCCGGCACTGCTGCGTTCTTAAACAGACAAAGACTCCCCGAACAAGCCCTCCCTGCCAGTCAGGACCTCCTGGTCAGCTCAGCTCCAGACAAGCCTTCCTGTTTACTACAGCAGCAGTGCAGCTGAACCAGCGACAGGGTCCTCTCTGCCACTGCAGTCATTAACAGAACAGTTTCTTTACTGCTGCCTATCAGCGTGCCCGTCTCACTGCCATGGACTTGGCTCATAAATGTAATCTTGCTGCATTAAAATCCAGCCAGAAGCATCAGTTCTTATAGTAATTGCTCCCGGAACACAACACTATCTTCACTGACTAATCTTAGAGCACTAAAGCTTCATAACAACAAACAAAAGGCACAGGAACGTATGGACTGTCTTGTGGAAAGTCTGTGGTTCCACATGGCTACTGAATTAACAAAGGTGTTAATGCAATGATAAAAGACTCCTGCTGTATACCATGGGGAAAGCAAAGAAATGTGCAATGATTACTTTTAACAAGTTTTTACAAAGGAAGATACTGACAACATGCCCCACATGTCATCCAGTTCCTATCCAGTTTTAAATAACTTTAGCATAAACTGAGGCAGAAGTGTTAAAGGGACTAGTAGCTCTTAAAATAAACAAATCCCCTGGGCCGGATGAGATCCTCCCAATAGTACTCAAAGAAATGAAAGAAGTTATTGTACAAACCACTAACCAAGATCATGCAACAGTCTCCTGACACGTGTTGTACCGACCACTATGCTTCACAGTAGGGATGGTGTTCTTTGGGTGATACGCTATGTTGTGTTTGCGCCAAACATAACGCTTTGCATTTAGGCCCAAAGGTTCCATTTCACATGCTATAAGACCAAAAGTAATCTGGTGTTTTGAAAAAAAGCAATAAAAGCCTGTAGCTCTTGCAAAGTTGCCATTGGCCTCTTTGTAGCCTCTCTGATCAGTCTCCTTCTTGCTCGGTCATCCAGTTTAGATGGACGGCCTGATCTAGGCAGGGTCTTGGTGGGTGCCATACACCTTCCACTTCTTAATAATCGTCTTGACTGTGCTCCAAGGGATATTCAAGGCCTTTGATATTTTTTTTATACACATCCCGTGAGCTGTGCCTTTCAACAACTTTGTCCCGGAGTTCTTTTGAACCTACAGGAACTGCTGAATTTAAACTGAAACCATGCAAATCACTACAATTTATCACCAGTGGAAGCCATTTAACTTGGTGTGTCATTTTGAAGGCGATTGGTTACACCTGAGCTAATTTAGGATTGCTATTACAAGGAGGAGTGGACACTTATCCAACCAAGCTATTTCAGTTTTTATTTTTTATTAATTTTCTACAAATTGATCTTTGGTCTTCTTTTCACTTGGAAGTTGTGGGGTAGGATATGTAGATAAATGAAAAAAAAACTATTTTAATGCATTTTAATTGCAGACTATAAGGCAACAAAAGGTGAAAGGGGGGTGTAGACTTTCTATAGGCACTGCATAGTGAAAAGTGTTGAATTTAAATATAGGGAAATAATGTTAAAACTTTACAATTAGTAATAATCTAACTAGAATATAGTGTTATATTCACAAGCAAAAACAGTCAAAAAGGATATTGCTGGTCTAGAAAGTGTGCAAAGAAGAGCGACCAGAATTTATTCCGGGTTTAAAAGGCATGTCATATGCAGGCAGGCTAAAAGAATTGAATCTTTTCATTCTTGAACAAAGAAGACTACGCTGTGACCTGATTCAAGCATTTAATATCCTAAAAGGTATTGACAGTGTTGACCCAAGGGACTTTTTAGAGTCCGCCTGAAACCTAACAGAAAAAATAAAATAACTAGTCAAGTTTACAGACGTGCGTGTTATAGAGATATAATAATAATAATAATAATAATAATAATAATAATAATAATAACGTTTTAAATGGTGCAAGCAAATTCCTACTTGGTTTGATTGAATGAGCACAAAAAGCTTAATATGAAATCTGAAAATAAATTTTAATAAAGAACGACACGTTTTTAATAATAAAAGCATTCTAGCGTACTTCACTAAAGTGAAACCATGAGTTTGTTATTTTGAAATACCACTGCTTCAGATTATTACTAGTGCTTAATAACAGTAACAACGTTTTATTTAGAGTTGGTGTTGAACTTAAACCTGTTAATGACTATTGACTTACACTAAACTAACAGCTACTTAGCCTATATTATTTAATACATATTTGATTAATAGTCTCCATAACTGCCCAGCATCTTGTTGCAAACATGCTGACGTCCACGGTAAACAGTGCAGCTCGGACTTGGGTCAAACCAGTGTTCGCCGTTTTTTTTTTTTTTTGTTTGTTATGTTTTTTTTTTTTAAATCGATGTCAGAGCAGAACGCAGGAAGACTTAACTCTTACAGTTTTTTTTTTTTTCTTTTACAGGCAAAATGCCGTACAAAATAGTTGTGTCTACTGAGCAAAAAAAGTAAAGGGGCAAAATTTATACCGGTATAGCCTCCCCTCTACTCTACGGGTTAGGCGCCTACGGTCTCAATAAACTTAAAAATCAAGTGCCTGCAAAAACATTTTTACAGTTTTCCACGAAAGGTGCTTGGGTGAATAATAACGGGCACGGACAGGAAAAGCCGGCGGCGTTCATGGTACCCGAATTGGCAAGGGAACATAAACAACCAATCACAGAACACGCAGTCTGGTGGCCGCGCCCCCCTGCTCGAGCCGCAGTTTTGACAGAGAGAGTTCTTAGCTCTCAGTCTGGTGCGCAGCAAAACAACGCAGATACTGTATAACCTGCTGAAAGAAACATTATAGCAAGCCTGAGCTATTTTTGGTTCGTTTTGGAGTGGGGGTGGGGATTGAGCTATAGCCTGTTTGGTTTACATGACAGTGTAAAAGAATACAGTCCTTTAAAGAATACAGTCCTTTAGAGTTTTTAGACTCTGAGGTATGTTGCTCTATGATTTTGTAAGCCTCCTCCCTTGCTCAGTACAACAGGTGTACGGTGTTACCTATGGCTCTAATTTTGTATTTAGAGCTGTGCCAGAGAATTAATTTATGTCTTTGATTGACCTTCCCAAGGTTTAACATACAGTGTAGTGCATTTTCATGCGATAGGAACTGGAAACTGCTTCCCACGCCTTAAGCGATTTATTGTTTTCCTTAAACTTGATAAACAGGAATCTACAGTCAGGAAGGGGATCTGTAGCAATTTACACAACATATTAAGCAACTAGGGTAGAACTGTGAGCCTCAGCTCTCACATACAGTGCTCCAGCATGCTGCTCCACTCCATTCTGCTGGTCTTCACTTTTACTGGGGCTTCAGCCCTTAAAATCTGCTCCTTCAACATCAGATCTTTTGGAGAAGCAAAAGCAGCCAAGCCAGAAATCATGGATGTGATTGTGAAGGTAAGCGTACTTCCATAAAAGCTTCAGTTTCTTAATCTGCATGAATTCAGGTGGTTTGTTCAGGTCCTGTTTCCTATGTTGAATGCATAGTCATGTAACTGTATTGGGCTGTACAGCTTGGGCACCAGTAGAGGACTCCTAGTGTTCACTGGTCTATACCAGAATTTTCTAATAATTATTAGCTCTAAAGTTCCTTGTTTGAAATACTCTTAAAAGTGCTGTGGAAAAACATGTTGAAGCCAGTCATGGTATCGATGTGAGCCTGGTACGGCATGTCTTTTCAGATAATTTCTCGCTGTGATGTCATGCTGATAATGGAAATCAAGGACTCCCACAGCAGGGCTTTGCCTCGCCTAATGACTCAGCTGAACAGGTAACTATTGCAAGGGTTCTCATCCCAAGCACATTGCTCTCTTTCACCAGCTTAACATGGGCTCCTGGCCATCTACTATCCCAAATGCCAGCTTTCTATCGCTCAATTGAATGGTTTTAAATCATTTCAAGCGGAGATGGTGTAAACATTATTAGCCGGAAATACCCTCACTAGTGCTGCTGTCTCTGTGTTTTATTTGTTAGCAACTCGTTTGTTTCTGTCTGATTCGCCTGTTGAAATAAAATCTGATTAAACTTTTTTTTTGCACTAAACCTAATAATAGCCCCTGATTAGAACTAATTAGAGCCCCTGACTGAACCCCTGCTCTTCACAGTGTGAGTGTGTCATCACTGGGGTTAATGACTGGACCCTGATTGAACCCTTGCTATTCACAGTGTGAGTGTGTCATCGCTGGGGTTAATGACTGGACCCTGATTGAACCCTTGCTATTCACAGTGTGAGTGTGTCATCAGTGGGGTTAATGACTGGACCCTGATTGAACCCTTGCTATTCACAGTGTGAGTGTGTCATCACTGGGGTTATTGGAATGATTTTGTTGTTTTTTCTGCAGTCAGTTTAACAGCAAAAAAGAGGAGTATGGCTTCACCATCAGTGACAGACTGGGAAGAAAGACATACAAAGAACAATATGCATTTATCTACAGGTATTGTGCATTCTGAAAGTATCTTTCATTAAAAGGCTTACATAGAAGAGCAAGCACTCTCTTCATTATCACTGCAGCTGTTCAATACCACAGAACTGTGCCAGTTTAATGACACTGGATCTGACAATATTAATAACAAAAGAGAGCTAGCCCACGTTTAAACCCATAGATACACAATGAGCACAAGCAATAGTATTGTGGCTCTGCTTGTCTTTGGGGTGAAGATGTTTTTCTTGTTAATTTCTTGATACACAGATTTTCCTCACTGTAGATGAAAAGTAGCTGCCATATCCTGGTACCTAATCACTTCAGGAGTTGTAGTTCTCAATTGAAATGGTGTTCAAGGTGGTCCAGTTAATAAGCAGGAAACTGGTTGAAATCAAGCCCTGCAATTGAATGGACTGAAAAAGGCCAGGGTTCTGAGGGACATGTCAGTCTGACTCCTCCTCTTTATGTTGTGTCAGTCTGACTCCTCCTCTTTATGCCATGTCAGTCTGACTCCTCCTCTTTATGCCATGTCAGTCTGACTCCTCGTCTTTATGCAGTGTCAGTCTGACTCCTCCTCTTTATGTCATGTCAGTCTGACTCCTCTTTATGTCATGTCAGTGTGACACCTCTTTATGTTGTGTCAATCTGACTCCTTCTCTTTATGTTGTGTCAGTGTGACTCCTCCTCTTTATGTCATGTCAGTCTGACTCCTCTTCTATGTCATGTCAGTGTGACACCTCCTCTTTATGTTGTGTCAATCTGACTCCTTCTCTTTATGTTGTGTCAGTGTGACTCCTCCTCTTTATGTCGTGTCAATCTGACTCCTCCTCTTTGTTGTGTCAGTCTGACTCCTCCTCTTTGTCGTGTCAGTCTAACTCCTCCTCTTTGTCGTGTCAGTCTGACTCCTCTTTTTGTTGTTCAAGGCACAAGCTCGTGTCAGTGAATGCGTTGTATCAGTACCCAGACCAGCAAAGAGGAGACGAGGATGTCTTTTCCAGAGAACCCTTTGTAGTCTGGTTCAAATCTCCAAAAACAGGTACAGTCTTCTTTTTATTGTCTCGTATTATTTGCATTCATAGCCATAGCTTTCAATGCCCCATAACATTGGTCAGCATGACTGATTGTAGAAATGTGATAACACTTGCATTGTCTAGCTAACTACACTGCAATAGCATAACTACACAGATGCTGTACAGTCACAATAGAGCTACATGTTTAATTACAAAACAGTGCTATTTAATAACTATATAACCACACACAGAGTGCGGTTAGAGGGAATTATTGTAAAGTGTTACCGGAATGGTTACTTCATATTAAATACATTGTAATTACAAAGTAGTTCCAATGTAATCACAGTGTGTTTGATGGAGGGTTACTGAAGGGGAACTTGTTAGTGCCGGTTGTGCTGCAGGCCTGTGCTATCTCATGCAACAGAATCCAGGAAGCCTGCATAGGAAAACCAGTGGAGGCATTCAGTTTAATTCATTAAGCCTCTGGATATTTTGAACTGTGACAAAGCCAGCTTGTTTTATCTAATATAGTTCCAGATCGTGAACTTTCCCCTCGATTTTAAGTGCTTCCCCATCACTGACATGCTGTAGCTGTTTGTTAATGTTCTGTATAATGTTGTGTGTTACATCTCTCATTACATGCAGAAAAGCTGCAGAGATCTGCTGGAGGATAATCCTTATCAGAAAGTTTTCACAGATGAGAGATGTGACCACGAGCTCCCTCTAGGGGTTCAGGGATGCTCTGCACACGAGTAGTGACCACAGAGCTCCCTCTAGGGGTTCAGGGATGCTCTGCACACGAGTAGTGACCACAGAGCTCCCTCTAGGGGTTCAGGGAAGCTGTGCATATTTCTCAGATTTATTTTTTTCTTTCTTTCAAAGCTATACAAGAATTCACAATAATCCCCCTGCACACAACCCCTGAGAACTCTGTGCGAGAAATAGACGAACTCTATGACGTTTACATGGATGTGAAACAGAGGTGGAAATCTAAGGTCAGATATGTTTTGGTTTTCTTTGGTGAATATTTCTGAAAAATGCAGATCAATTAACAGCCAGAGTCATTAATAATGCAAACAATGTCAATAGGGGTGTATGGCCACCATGGCAGCACTTTAAATAGATACATGACCGTTCTTCAATGTAGTTTATAAATTCCAGATTTTCTCTCTATTGTGGTGAGAATGATGTAGCAGCACATTCCATACACCTTCTTCACTCTGTAGGAAGAGCGTGACAGAAACATGGTGTGGTAAATTACCTTGACACTATAAAAGCTGCGCAAATTCACCCAAAAATACATTTCTATTTGCATGACAACAAGTTCGAAAGCCATACAATATGTTCCTATTTGTGACGTAACCTCCCATAACTTTCTACTATAACTAAAGGCCATCCCAAGCAATTTTTAATTAACAACTGAGATCTGCTGGACTTTCGAGGTGACTAACGGCGCTAACGATATAGAAAGAAATCCCATGCTTACCAGAATAATATATATATATATATATATATATATATATATATATATATATATATATATATATATATATATATTAGACAAAATACATTTATTCAACTTTTTAAAAACCGTCTAGCCATTTTCGCAGCAGCTGACTCTCTATAAATCAATTGTGCCGGTATATTCAGATGAGTTGTTTCTCGTAAGGTTATACAAAAAAAATACTGAGCTACTACAAAAGTAAAAACAACAAAAGTAAAAACAACATTTGTTATTTTTTATTATATTTATATTTTTTTGGTGGCCAGATAAGTCAGGCTGCACGTGTGGTACTTCCGCACAAGCTAAACACATCATGGAGACCCAGTTTAAGAAGCTTGGTTCTTCAGCATAAGCTAAACACGTCATGGAGACCCAGTTTAAGAAGCTCGGTTCTTCAGCGCAAGCTAAACACATCATGGAAACCCAGTTTAAGAAGCTTGGTTCTTCCGCATAAGCTAAACACGTCATGGAGTCCCAGTTTAAGAAGCTCGGTTCTTCAGTACAAGCTAAACACGTCATGGAGACCCAGTTTAAGAAGCTTGGTTCTTCAGTACAAGCTAAACACGTCATGGAGACCCAGTTTAAGAAGCTCGGTTCTTCCGCACAAGCTAAACACGTCATGGAGATCCAGTTTAAGAAGCTCTGTTCTTCAGCACAAGCTAAACACTCCATGGAGACCCAGTTTAAGAAGCTCGGTTCTTCAGCACTAGCTAAACACGTCAATGAGACCCAGTTTAAGAAGCTCGGTTCTTCAGCACAAGCTAAACACGTCATGGAGACCCAGTTTAAGAAGCTCGGTTCTTCAGCGCAAGCTAAACACGTCATGGAGACCCAGTTTAAGAAGCTTGGTTCTTCAGCACAAGCTAAACACGTCATGGAGACCCAGTTTAAGAAGCTTGGTTCTTCAGCACAAGCTAAACACGTCATGGAGACCCAGTTTAAGAAGCTCGGTTCTTCAGCACTAGCTAAACACGTCATGGAGACCCAGTTTAAGAAGCTTGGTTCTTCAGCACAAGCTAAATACGTCATGGAGACCCAGTTTAAGAAGCTTGGTTCTTCAGTACAAGCTAAACACGTCATGGAGACCCAGTTTAAGAAGCTTGGTTCTTCAGCACAAGCTAAACATGTCAATAAGACCCAGTTTAAGAAGCTCGGTTATTCAGCACAAGCTAAACATGTCATGGAGACCCAGTTTAAGAAGCTTGGTTCTTCAGCACAAGCTAAACACTCCATGGAGACCCAGTTTAAGAAGCTTGGTTCTTCAGCACAAGCTAAACACGTCATGGAGACCCAGTTTAAGAAGCTCGGTTCTTCAGCACAAGCTAAACACGTCATGGAGACCCAGTTTAAGAAGCTTGGTTCTTCAGTACAAGCTAAACACGTCATGGAGACCCAGTTTAAGAAGCTCGGTTCTTCAGCACTAGCTAAACACGTCAATGAGACCCAGTTTAAGAAGCTCGGTTCTTCAGCACTAGCTAAACACGTCAATGAGACCCAGTTTAAGAAGCTCGGTTCTTCAGCACTAGCTAAACACGTCAATGAGACCCAGTTTAAGAAGCTTGGTTCTTCAGCACAAGCTAAACACGTCATGGAGACCCAGTTTAAGAAGCTTGGTTCTTCCTCATAAGCTAAACACTCCATGGAGACCCAGTTTAAGAAACTTGGTTCTTCAGCACAAGCTAAACATGGAGACCCGGTTTAAGAAGCTTGGTTCTTCCGCATAAGCTAAACACTCCACGGAGACCCAGTTTAAGAAGCTTGGTTCTTCAGCACAAGCTAAATACGTCATGGAGACCCAGTTTAAGAAGCTTGGTTCTTCAGTACAAGCTAAACACGTCATGGAGACCCAGTTTAAGAAGCTTGGTTCTTCAGCACAAGCTAAACATGTCAATAAGACCCAGTTTAAGAAGCTCGGTTCTTCAGCACAAGCTATCAATCCACACACTGCACCTATGACAGGAAGAAACACAGCCCTTCACACCACAGATTAATCAATCCACACACTGCACCTACAACAGGTAGAAACACAGCCCTTCACACCACACCCTTAATCAATCCACGCACTGCACCTACGACAGGTAGAAACACAGCCCTTCACACCACACCCTTAATCAATCCACACACTGCACCTATGACAGGTAGAAACACAGCCCTTCACACCACACCCTTAATCAATCCACGCACTGCACCTACGACAGGTAGAAACACAGCCCTTCACACCACACCCTTAATCAATCCACACACTGCACCTATGACAGGTAGAAACACAGGAAGCAATGTAAACACAGCCCTCACACCACACCCTTAATCAATCCACACACTGCACCTATGACAGGTAGAAACACAGCCCTCACACCACACCCTTAATCAATCCACACACTGCACCTATGACAGGTAGAAACACAGCCCTCACACCACACCCTTAATCAATCCACACACTGCACCTACAACAGGTAGAAACACAGCCCTCACACCACACCCTTAATCAATCCACACACTGCACCTACGACAGGTAGAAACACAGCCCTTCACACCACACCTTAATCAATCCACACACTGCACCTACAACAGGTAGAAACACAGCCCTCACACCACACCTTAATCAATCCACACACTGCACCTACGACAGGAAGAAACACAGCCCTTCACACCACACATTAATCAATCCACACACTGCACCTATGACAGGTAAGAAACACAGCCCTTCACACCACACCATTAATCAATCCACACACTGCACCTATGACAGGAAGAAACACAGCCCTTCACACCACAGATTAATCAATCCACACACTGCACCTATGACAGGAAGAAACACAGCCCTTCACACCACACCCTTAATCAATCCACACACTGCACCTACGACAGGAAGAAACACAGCCCTTCACACCACACCCTTAATCAATCCACACACTGCACCTATGACAGGAAGAAACACAGCCCTTCACACCACACCTTAATCAATCCACACACTGCACCTACAACAGGTAGAAACACAGCCCTTCACACCACACCCTTAATCAATCCACACACTGCACCTACAACAGGAAGAAACACAGCCCTCTCACCACACCCTTAATCAATCCACACACTGCACCTATGACAGGTAGAAACACAGCCCTTCACACCACACCCTTAATCAATCCACACACTGCACCTACAACAGGTAGAAACACAGCCCTTCACACCACACCCTTAATCAATCCACACACTGCACCTATGACAGGTAGAAACACAGCCCTCACACCACACCCTTAATCAATCCACACACTGCACCTATGACAGGTAGAAACACAGCCCTCACACCACACCCTTAATCAATCCACACACTGCACCTACGACAGGTAGAAACACAGCCCTCACACCACACCCTTAATCAATCCACACACTGCACCTACGACAGGTAGAAACACAGCCCTTCACACCACACCCTTAATCAATCCACACACTGCACCTACGACAGGTAGAAACACAGCCCTCACACCACACCCTTAATCAATCCACACACTGCACCTATGACAGGAAGAAACACAGCCCTTCACACCACACCCTTAATCAATCCACACACTGCACCTATGACAGGTAGAAACACAGCCCTTCACACCACACCCTTAATCAATCCACACACTGCACCTACAACAGGTAGAAACACAGCCCTCACACCACACCCTTAATCAATCCACACACTGCACCTACGACAGGTAGAAACACAGCCCTCACACCACACCTTAATCAATCCACACACTGCACCTACGACAGGAAGAAACACAGCCCTCACACCACACCCTTAATCAATCCACACACTGCACCTACGACAGGTAGCACCTACAACAGGTAGAAACACAGCCCTCACACCACACCTTAATCAATCCACGTACTGCACCTACGACAGGTAGAAACACAGCCCTCACACCACACCCTTAATCAATACACACACTGCACCTACGACAGGTACAAACACAGCCCTCACACCACACCCTTAATCAAACCACGCACTGCACCTATGACAGGTACACACACAGCCCTCACACCACACCCTTAATCAAACCACGCACTGCACCTATGACAGGTACACACACAGCCCTCACACCACACCCTTAATCAATCCACACACTGCACCTACGACAGGAAGAAACACAGCCCTCACACCACACCCTTAATCAATCCACACACTACACCTACAACAGGTAGAAACACAGCCCTTCACACCACACCTTAATCAATCCACACACTGCACCTACGACAGGAAGAAACACAGCCCTCACACCACACCCTTAATCAGATCCACGCATGCACTACGACGGGGAGAAACACAGCCCTCACACCAAATTAACATCAATCCAACACCACTGCACCCTTACAACAGGAGAAACACAGCCATCCTCCACCACACATTCAATCAATCACGCACTGCACATACGACGGTTACCACACAGCCCTCACACCTACACCCTTTAAACACAGCCCTTCACACCACACCCTTAATCAATCCACACACTGCACCTATGACAGGTAGAAACACAGCCCTTCACACCACACCCTTAATCAATCCACACACTGCACCTATGACAGGAAGAAACACAGCCCTTCACACCACACCCTTAATCAATCCACACACTGCACCTACAACAGGTAGAAACACAGCCCTCACACCACACCCTTAATCAATCCACGCACTGCACCTACGACAGGTAGAACACACAGCCCTCACACCACACACCCTTAATCAATCCACACACTGCACCTACCTATGACAGGTAGAAACACAGCCCTCACACCACACCCTTAATCAATCCACACACTGCACCTATGACAGGAAGAAACACAGCCCTTCACACCACACCTTAATCAATCCACACACTGCACCTACAACAGGAAGAAACACAGCCCTCACACCACACCCTTAATCAATCCACACACTGCACCTACAACGGTAGAAACACAGCCCTCACACCACACCTTAATCAATCCACACACTGCACCTATGACAGGTAGAAACACAGCCCTTCACACCACACCTTAATCAATCCACACACTGCACCTATGACAGGAAGAAACACAGCCCTTCACACCACACCACACCTTAATCAATCCACACACTGCACCTATGACAGGAAGAAACACAGCCCTTCACACCACACCCTTAATCAATCCACACACTGCACCTACGACAGGTAGAAACACAGCCCTTCACACCACACCCTTAATCAATCCACACACTGCACCTACGACAGGTAGAAACACAGCCCTCACACCACACCCTTAATCAATCCACACACTGCACCTATGACAGGTAGAAACACAGCCCTCACACCACACCCTTAATCAATCCACACACTGCACCTATGACAGGTAGAAACACAGCCCTCACACCACACCCTTAATCAATCCACACACTGCACCTATGACAGGTAGAAACACAGCCCTCACACCACACCCTTAATCAATCCACACACTGCACCTACAACAGGTAAGAAACACAGCCCTTCACACCACACCACACCCTTAATCAATCCACACACTGCACCTACGACAGGAAGAAACACAGCCCTTCACACCACACCCTTAATCAATCCACACACTGCACCTATGACAGGTAGAAACACAGCCCTTCACACCACACCTTAATCAATCCACACACTGCACCTATGACAGGAAGAAACACAGCCCTCACACCACACCCTTAATCAATCCACACACTGCACCTACGACAGGAAGAAACACAGCCCTTCACACCACACCCTTAATCAATCCACACACTGCACCTACGACAGGAAGAAACACAGCCCTTCACACCACACCCACACATTAATCAATCCACACACTGCACCTACGACAGGAAGAAACACAGCCCTTCACACCACACCTTAATCAATCCACACACTGCACCTACGACAGGTACACACACAGCCCTCACACCACACCCTTAATCAATCCACACACTGCACCTACAACAGGTAGAAACACAGCCCTCACACCACACCCTTAATCAATCCACACACTGCACCTACGACAGGTACACACACAGCCCTCACACCACACCCTTAATCAATCCACACACTGCACCTACAACAGGTAGAAACACAGCCCTCACACCACACCCTTAATCAATCCACGCACTGCACCTACGACAGGTAGAAACACAGCCCTCACACCACACCCTTAATCAATCCACACACTGCACCTACCACAGGTAGAAACACAGCCCTTCACACCACACCCTTAATCAATCCACACACTGCACCTATGACAGGAAGAAACACAGCCCTTCACACCACACCCTTAATCAATCCACACACTGCACCTACAACAGGAAGAAACACAGCCCTTCACACACCACAATCCACACACTTAATCAACAGCCACACACTGCACCTACACTGCACAGGAAGAAACACAGCCCTTCACACCACACCTTAATCAATCCACACACTGCACCTACAACAGGTAGAAACACAGCCCTTCACACCACACCCTTAATCAATCCACACACTGCACCTACGACAGGAAGAAACACAGCCCTTCACACCACACCCTTAATCAATCCACACACTGCACCTATGACAGGAAGAAACACAGCCCTTCACACCACACATTAATCAATCCACACACTGCACCTACAACAGGTAGAAACACAGCCCTCACACCACACCCTTAATCAATCCACACACTGCACCTACAACAGGTAGAAACACAGCCCTCACACCACACCCTTAATCAATCCACACACTGCACCTACGACAGGTAGAAACACAGCCCTCACACCACACCCTTAATCAATCCACACACTGCACCTACAACAGGTAGAAACACAGCCCTTCACACCACACCCTTAATCAATCCACGCACTGCACCTACGACAGGTAGAAACACAGCCCTCACACCACACCCTTAATCAATCCACACACTGCACCTACGACAGGTAGAAACACAGCCCTCACACCACACCCTTAATCAATCCACACACTGCACCTACAACAGGTAGAAACACAGCCCTCACACCACACCCTTAATCAATCCACACACTGCACCTACAACAGGTAGAAACACAGCCCTCACACCACACCCTTAATCAATCCACACACTGCACCTACGACAGGTAGAAACACAGCCCTCACACCACACCCTTAATCAATCCACACACTGCACCTACGACAGGAAGAAACACAGCCCTTCACACCACACCCTTAATCAATCCACACACTGCACCTACAACAGGAAGAAACACAGCCCTTCACACCACACCCTTAATCAATCCACACACTGCACCTACGACAGGTAGAAACACAGCCCTCACACCACACCCTTAATCAATCCACACACTGCACCTACGACAGGTAGAAACACAGCCCTTCACACCACACCCTTAATCAATCCACACACTGCACCTATGACAGGAAGAAACACAGCCCTTCACACCACACCCTTAATCAATCCACACAGCACCTACGACAGGAAGAAACACAGCCCTTCACACCACACACACTTAACAGGAAGAAACACAGCCCTTCACACCACACAATCAATCCACACACTGCACCTACAACAGGAAGAAACACAGCCCTTCACACCACACCCTTAATCAATCCACGTACTGCACCTACGACAGGTAGAAACACAGCCCTTCACACCACACCCTTAATCAATCCACACACTGCACCTACAACAGGTAGAAACACAGCCCTTCACACCACACCCTTAATCAATCCACACACTGCACCTACGACAGGTAGAAACACAGCCCTCACACCACACCCTTAATCAATACCACACACTGCACCTTACAACAGGTAGAAACACAGCCCTTCAATCCTCCACGACAGGTAGAAACAAATCCACACACTGCACCTATGACAGGAAGAAACACAGCCCTTCACACCACACCCAAACCACACACTAATCAATCCACACACTGCACCTACGACAGGAAGAAACACAGCCCTTCACACCACACCCTTAATCAATCCACACACTGCACCTACAACAGGTAGAAACACAGCCCTTCACACCACACCTTAATCAATCCACACACTGCACCTACAACAGGTAGAAACACAGCCCTCACACCACACCCTTAATCAATCCACACACTGCACCTACGACAGGAAGAAACACAGCCCTTCACACCACACCCTTAATCAATCCACGCACTGCACCTACGACAGGTAGAAACACAGCCCTCACACCACACCCTTAATCAATACATGCACCTACAACAGGTAGAAACACAGCCCTCACACCACACCCTTAATCAAACCACTGCACCTATGACAGGTAGAAACACAGCCCTCACACCACACCCTTAATCAATCCACACACTGCACCTATGACAGGAAGAAACACAGCCCTTCACACCACACCCTTAATCAATCCACACACTGCACCTACAACAGGAAGAAACACAGCCCTTCACACCACACCTTAATCAATCCACACACTGCACCTACGACAGGAAGAAACACAGCCCTTCACACCACACCCTTAATCAATCCACACACTGCACCTATGACAGGAAGAAACACAGCCCTTCACACCACACCCTTAATCAATCCACACACTGCACCTACAACAGGAAGAAACACAGCCCTTCACACCACACCCTTAATCAATCCACACACTGCACCTATGACAGGAAGAAACACAGCCCTTCACACCACACCTTAATCAATCCACACACTGCACCTACGACAGGTAGAAACACAGCCCTCACACCACACCCTTAATCAATCCACACACTGCACCTACGACAGGTAGAAACACAGCCCTTCACACCACACCCTTAATCAATCCACACACTGCACCTATGACAGGAAGAAACACAGCCCTTCACACCACACATTAATCAATCCACACACTGCACCTACAACAGGTAGAAACACAGCCCTCACACCACACCCTTAATCAATCCACGCACTGCACCTACGACAGGTAGAAACACAGCCCTCACACCACACCCTTAATCAATCCACACACTGCACCTACGACAGGTAGAAACACAGCCCTCACACCACACCCTTAATCAATCCACACACTGCACCTACAACAGGTAGAAACACAGCCCTCACACCACACCCTTAATCAATCCACACACTGCACCTACAACAGGTAGAAACACAGCCCTCACACCACACCCTTAATCAATCCACACACTGCACCTACGACAGGAAGAAACACAGCCCTCACACCACACCCTTAATCAATCCACACACTGCACCTACAGGTAGAAACACAGACACCACACCCTTAATCAATCCACACACTGCACCTACGACAGGTAGAACACAGCCCTCACACCACACCCTTAATCAATCCACACACTGCACCTATGACAGGTAGAAACACAGCCCTCACACCACACCCTTAATCAATCCACACACTGCACCCGACAGGTAGAAACACAGCCCTCACACCACACCCTTAATCAATCCACACACTGCACCTACGACAGGAAGAAACACAGCCCTTCACACCACACCCTTAATCAATCCACACACTGCACCTACAACAGGTAGAAACACAGCCCTTCACACCACACCCTTAATCAATCCACAATCACGCACTGCACCTATGACAGGTACTCACACAGCCCTCACACCACACCCTTAATCAATCCACACACTGCACCTACAACAGGTAGAAACACAGCCCTTCACACCACACCTTAATCAATCCACACACTGCACCTACGACAGGTAGAAACACAGCCCTTCACACCACACCCTTAATCAATCCACACACTGCACCTATGACAGGAAGAAACACAGCCCTTCACACCACACCCTTAATCAATCCACGCACTGCACCTACGACAGGTAGAAACACAGCCCTCACACCACACCCTTAATCAATCCACACACTGCACCTATGACAGGTAGAAACACAGCACTGCACCTATGACAGGTACACACACAGCCCTCACACCACACCCTTAATCAAACCACGCACTGCACCTATGACAGGTTAGAATACAAACATGCCCTAAACAACCAAACACTAATCATCCACACATGTGCAACCTACAAACAGTGAAGAAGATGATACACACGCCATTCCCACAAAACTTGAATTCAATACACGCACTTGAAACTACGACAGGTATACACACAGCCCTCACACCACACCGATTAATCAATCAACACACTGCCCCTACCAAGAGGTAGAAACCACAGCTACTCACACCAAACCAGTAATTATACACATTCCCTCACACCACACCCTTAATCAATCCACACACTGCACCTATGACAGGAAGAAACACAGCCCTTCACACCACACCCTTAATCAATCCACACACTGCACCTACAACAGGAAGAAACACAGCCCTTCACACCACACCCTTAATCAATCCACACACTGCACCTACAACAGGTAGAAACACAGCCCTTCACACCACACCTTAATCAATCCACACACTGCACCTACAACAGGAAGAAACACAGCCCTTCACACCACACCCTTAATCAATCCACACACTGCACCTACAACAGGAAGAAACACAGCCCTCACACCACACCCTTAATCAATCCACACACTGCACCTATGACAGGAAGAAACACAGCCCTTCACACCACACCCTTAATCAATCCACACACTGCACCTACAACAGGTAGAAACACAGCCCTTCACACCACACCCTTAATCAATCCACACACTGCACCTACGACAGGTAGACTCACACCACACCCTTAATCAAACCACACTGCACCTATGACAGGTACACCACAGCCCTTTAATCAATCCACACACTGCACCTACGACAGGTAGAAACACAGCCCTCACACCACACCCTTAATCAATCCACACACTGCACCTACAACAGGTAGAAACACAGCCCTTCACACCACACCCTTAATCAATCCACCACTGCACCTACGACAGGTAGAAACACAGCCCTTAATCAATCCACACACTGCACCTACAACAGGTAGAAACACAGCCCTTCACACCACACCCTTAATCAATCCACACACTGCACCTACGACAGGTAATCAATCCACACACTGAAACACAGCCCTCACACCACACCCTTAATCAATCCACACACTGCACCTACGACAGGTAGAAACACAGCCCTCACACCACACCCTTAATCAATCCACACACTGCACCTATGACAGGTAGAAACACAGCCCTTCACACCACACCCTTAATCAATCCACACACTGCACCTACAACAGGTAGAAACACAGCCCTCACACCACACCCTTAATCAATCCACACACTGCACCTATGACAGGAAGAAACACAGCCCTTCACACCACACCCTTAATCAATCCACACACTGCACCTACAACAGGTAGAAACACAGCCCTTCACACCACACCCTTAATCAATCCACACACTGCACCTACAACAGGTAGAAACACAGCCCTCACACCACACCCTTAATCAATCCACACACTGCACCTACGACAGGTAGAAACACAGCCCTCACACCACACCCTTAATCAATCCACACACTGCACCTACGACAGGTAGAAACACAGCCCTCACACCACACCCTTAATCAATCCACACACTGCACCTATGACAGGTAGAAACACAGCCCTTCACACCACACCCTTAATCAATCCACACACTGCACCTACGACAGGAAGAAACACAGCCCTTCACACCACACCTTAATCAATCCACACACTGCACCTACAACAGGTAGAAACACAGCCCTCACACCACACCCTTAATCAATCCACGCACTTAATCAACCACACCCTTAATCAATCACACACTGCACCTACGACAGGTAGAAACACAGCCCTCACACCACACCCTTAATCAATCCACACACTGCACCTACAACAGACAGGAAGAAACACAGCCCTTCACACCACACCACACCCTTAATCAATCCACACACTGCACCTACGACAGGAAGAAACACAGCCCTTCACACCACACCCTTAATCAATCCACACACTGCACCTACAACAGGTAGAAACACAGCCCTTCACACCACACCCTTAATCAATCCACACACTGCACCTACGACAGGTAGAAACACACAGGCTAGAAACAGAACACCTACAACAGGTAGAAACACAGCCCTTCACACCACACCTTAATCAATCCACACACTGCACCTACGACAGGTAGAAACACAGCCCTTCACACCACACCCTTAATCAATCCACACACTGCACCTACGACAGGAAGAAACACAGCCCTTCACACCACACCCTTAATCAATCCACACACTGCACCTATGACAGGAAGAAACACAGCCCTTCACACCACACCCTTAATCAATCCACACACTGCACCTACGACAGGAAGAAACACAGCCCTTCACACCACACCCTTAATCAATCCACACACTGCACCTACAACAGGAAGAAACACAGCCCTTCACACCACACCCTTAATCAATCCACCACACAGCCCTCACACCACACCCTTAATCAATCCACACACTGCACCTATGACAGGAAGAACACAGCCCTTCACACCACACCCTTAATCAATCCACACACTGCACCTATGACAGGAAGAAACACAGCCCTTCACACCACACCCTTAATCAATCCACACACTGCACCTACGACAGGAAGAAACACAGCCCTTCACACCACACATTAATCAATCCACACACTGCACCTATGACAGGAAGAAACACAGCCCTTCACACCACACATTAATCAATCCACACACTGCACCTACGACAGGAAGAAACACAGCCCTTCACACCACACCTTAATCAATCCACACACTGCACCTACGACAGGAAGAAACACAGCCCTTCACACCACACCCTTAATCAATCCACACACTGCACCTACAACAGGAAGAAACACAGCCCTTCACACCACACCCTTAATCAATCCACACACTGCACCTACGACAGGTACACACACAGCCCTCACACCACACCCTTAATCAATCCACACACTGCACCTACGACAGGTAGAAACACAGCCCTTCACACCACACCTTAATCAATCCACACACTGCACCTACGACAGGTACACACACAGCCCTTCACACCACACCCTTCATCAATCCAGAAACTGCACCTAAGACAGGTAGAAACACAGCCCTTCACACCACACCCTGATAGCCCCTCAGCATCTCATTGGTCTCTGAGATGCTCCTGATTACACATGCAGATAGCACCTCAGCATCTCGTTGAGGTGCTCCTGATTACACATGCAGATAGCTCCTCAGCATCTCGTTGAGGTGCTCCTGATTACACATGCAGATAGCTCCTCAGCATCTCGTTGAGGTGCTCCTGATTACACATGCAGATAGCTCCTCAGCATCTCGTTGAGGTGCTCCTGATTACACATGCAGATAGCTCCTCAGCATCTCGTTGAGGTGCTCCTGATTACACATGCAGATAGCTCCTCAGCATCTCGTTGAGGTGCTCCTGATTACACATGCAGATAGCACCTCAGCATCTCGTTGAGGTGCTCCTGATTACACATGCAGATAGCTCCTCAGCATCTCGTTGAGGTGCTCCTGATTACACATGCAGATAGCTCCTCAGCATCTCGTTGAGGTGCTCCTGATTACACATGCAGATAGCTCCTCAGCATCTCGTTGAGGTGCTCCTGATTACACATGCAGATAGCTCCTCAGCATCTCGTTGAGGTGCTCCTGATTACACATGCAGATAGCTCCTCAGCATCTCGTTGAGGTGCTCCTGATTACACATGCAGCCACAATTCCCCTTTAGCCAAATCCAGAGTTGCCTCTGTTCTGCTGTGCGGTGAATTCACTTCATTGAGATACTCCGGCCCCCACATTCAGATACACAGGTGCAGTTTTCAACACTTCGCAGTTAATGCATAGCTGCAACCTTTGAGATGCACACATGAGAAACTCAAGTTAAACACACACCCGCATCTGCTTGCGCTCGTAGGCTCGTAGTACATCGGCCCCTCATTGAATAAAGTGTATTTTGGGTGAGTAAAATGCAACATTACCTTGAAGTCATGAGTACTTTCAATAAATACTGTACACACTTCAATGCTAACTTATGGTGTATGTATAAATTGCATTTAATACAATAAAAACAACAGTTATTCTTATTTGTTTTATTACCACAAACAATATGGCTGTGAACAGAAACAGAACTTTTTTATTATTATTATTCTGAAGGCCTGCACACACCGATGTGACAAGCAAATGTGTCGTACTTGCAAGAAAAAAATAGGATTGGTGTCTATTTTTGTGATTTTGTCGTGTGGCAGCTGGGGAAATGACCAATGATGAACAGCTTGTGTTGCATGCCTTCAGTAAACAATGGCGGAAAAAAAGAATTATTTTAGTGCCAAAATACCCAGAGCTGCAGAATAAAGGACACAAACATGATAACGACACGGCAATGAGGGAGAACATCTGGCAGTCCATTTCCAGGGAACTGGAGATAGCTGGTGTGCATGATTCGTTTAGCTTTACTGAAATATTCTGAAAAGCTATTGTGTATTCTACATTTTTATTAGCAAAACAACACACAAAAACTCATGGTTTCTTTAAAACACAGTACTCCGTCACTAGTCCTTTCGTAACCATAACAAAGGAACAGATCTCTTCGCTACATCCCCTGATATACCCTCAGTCACGCCCCCTTCGGTAGCGAGTGCAATCACGTCTCCTCCAGTCCATGACTGACACATCGCCTACCGCATTAAAGCGATAACTTCTGGTATTATGACTCCGCCCCCTTTCTGGATGGCTGACTTCCGACTGACCCTGGAATGAACTGCCGAACCATCCAGTCCGGGGCACACTGTTCCTGTTATACCACGCCCTCTCAGGTCAGGAAGGAGATTGTTGACAGGATTAATTTGCTTTCTGTCAGTTAGCAAAACCTAATTTAAAATATTGTGTTCAGTTCTGGTCATCTTGCTACAGAAAGGATATTGCTGCTCTAGAAAGAGTGTAACAAAGAGTGACTTATTGCTGGTTTAAAAGGCATGTCATATGCAGACAGGCTAAAAGAAATTAATCTATTCAGTCTTGAACAAAGAAGACTGCGTGGTGATTCAAGCATTTAAAATCCTAAAAGGTATTGACAGTGTCGACCCAGGGGACTTTTTCGACCTGAAAAAAGACCAATGCTCATAAATGGAGATTAGATAAAGAGGGGCACTTAGAAGAAAATAGGAGGCACTTTTTTATACAGAGAATTGAGGGAATCTGGAACCAACTCCCCAGTAATGTTGTTGAAGCTGACACCCTGGGATCCTTCAAGAAGCTGCTTGATGAGCTTCTGAGATCAATAAGCTACTAACAACCAAACGAGCAAGACGGGCCGAATGACCTCCTCTCGTTTGTAACCTTTCTTATGCTCTAGTGGTACAGTGCATGCCCCTGACACTTTGATTGCCCTTTCAATGACTCCTGAATGTTAGCAGGACCCTGTGATTTTCACACCCTTCAATGACTCCTGAATGTTAGCTGTGATTTTCTCGCTCATGGTAACGCTGAAGCTCACTTTGTTCTGTGTCAACAGGATCGTCATCCACGGAGAAGCAATCAGCAAAGCCATCCACAGAGAGTCAGTGGAGATATTTAATTTTCAAGCTGCCTATGGGCTAACTGAGGAGCAGGTAATCTTATCCCTTACCTGTGCACTTCTAGATTTTGAAGCAAATTCCACAAAAAACTAACATGTCCTTTAACCCTTTCTGTACACACAGGGTTCAGTACACACAGGGTTCTATACGCGCTCAGCATGTTCACAGCAGGGCATGGGGGAGTGTTTCAACTTATGGCTGTACAGACAGGACAGGCTCTGTTCACACACTGTACAGAGAGGGCAGGCTCTGTTCACACACTGTACAGACAGGCTCTGTTCACACACTGTACAGAGAGGGCAGGCTCTGTTCACACACTGTACAGAGAGGGCAGGATGTGTTCACACACTGTACAGAGAGGGCAGGCTCTGTTCACATACTGTACAGAGAGGGCAGGCTCTGTTCACACACTGTACAGAGAGGGCAGGCTCTGTTCACACACTGTACAGAGAGGGCAGGCTCTGTTCACACACTGTACAGACAGGCTCTGTTCACACACTGTACAGAGAGGGCAGGCTCTGTTCTCACACTGTACAGAGGGCAGGCTCTGTTCTCACACTGTACAGACAGGCTCTGTTCACACACTGTACAGACAGGCTCTGTTCACACACTGTACAGAGAGGGCAGGCTCTGTTCACACACTGTACAGACAGGCTCTGTTCTCACACTGTACAGAGAGGGCAGGCTCTGTTCACACACTGTACAGAGAGGGCAGGATGTGTTCACACACTGTACAGACAGGCTCTGTTCACACACTGTACAGAGAGGGCAGGGTCTGTTCTCACACTGTACAGAGAGGGCAGGCTCTGTTCTCACACTGTACAGAGGGCAGGCTCTGTTCTCACACTGTACAGACAGGCTCTGTTCACACACTGTACAGACAGGCTCTGTTCACACACTGTACAGAGAGGGCAGGCTCTGTTCACACACTGTACAGACAGGCTCTGTTCACACACTGTACAGAGAGGGCAGGGTCTGTTCTCACACTGTACAGAGAGGGCAGGCTCTGTTCACACACTGTACAGACAGCTTTATTAACCGGCTTGCTCTTCTCACACAGGGGCTGGCGGTCAGCGATCATTTCCCAGTGGCAGTGGAGCTGAAGCCAGCCAGGGGTTTCCTCACATGGCTCAAATCTTCAATTAGTAAGACAAAGTAAAGTGGACAAGCGCTCAGGGTTTTACAATGTTTGCAAAACACAGCGCAAGCAAGTAAGCATAGTGCACTGTGCAATTATTAACCAGCCACTCAGCCACTCAGCCACTCAGCATTCATGCTGTGATATTCAGAGTAGTTCAGGCAGTGTCCTTCTGGCCGGACGCTTGTGCTACCTGTGTATATTCCAATATTTCAACACCAGCACCGGCATGAAGCCAGCAGTGCCAGACTGGCTATACTAATAAACATTAATAAAGCAAGCTGTTGATAAACCAGTCATGGTATTCTGAGAGTTATTGTGTACGAATGCAGACATGCATTAGATTAGGGTTGCCACCTTTTCCACAGACCAAACCCGGACATATTTCTCAGTCAGCCTAGCTCTATCAAACCTGCAGTATGCTGTAATATAGTTTAACACAATCCCACCAGATCTCGGTACAAATCAATAATCATGCAGTATACACAGTATTGTGCTCTTGCCATTTCTAGCAATCAAACTTGCAAGTCAGAAAAATAGTATTGATGTCATATTGACTAATCTTACCTGAGACAAGTCGCTGTGGTGATGAGTAACACTGTAGTAAATCAACGCAATTTCTGAAGAGACGATCCTGTCTACGTGGTTTTTTTTTTTTGGAGGGGGGGGGGGGGGGGGGGTGTCTTAATAATTTGAGCTTGAAAATCCCATTTGTGACAATTTTACAGCCATTGTGTCACGCCTTAATATTTAGTTGTTACAGGGTATATTGACCTTTAAAACCCGACCGTATGTAAAAGTCTAAAGCGTACACTTGGTAGATGTTGAATTGGCGTTTTTCACTTAGCACATTCACAAGTTTTGTATTTCTACTTTTCATTTCAAAAATGTGTCTGCTAAAACAGTAGCTAATTTACAGTAACTACCTTTAGCTTCTACAATGTCACTGCAGCAACTTGAAGAACAACAAAGAAGACCTTCTAAAAATGAGTTACAATATGTATCGTTCATATATGGCCCTTCAATTTTAAGATACCAGTAATTGGAAAGGATTAGTAGCTGCAGTATATAAGGATAGGCATTTGCTAACTCTCAGTTTTAAAACTTAGCACTGGTTCACTAACATACAGTGCAATGATCACAGTATGATTTAGTGATTGCAGGACAGTATTGCACGTGTGAAAACTTTAACAATACAGCCAAAACTAAAACGCTTTAAATTTTAAACTGGTTAATAGACTACAAGCACTGGCAAAATCAGCTTTTTTCTTTTATACGGTGCAGAAGTCATTTATTTTAACATATTGCATAGGGACTTTGCGATACCTGCATTGTGGGTAGTAGGATCTATACATATCGACAATAATAATCCAAAGCAAATTTGCACCATTGTTACAGATTGTCTAACAAGTCTGGCATAAACAATTTTGGCTGCTACTTAATTAACCTCTTGTAAAAAAAACAAAAAAAAAACACCACAGAACTGCTTAACGTAAAAAAGAATAGTCTTGCAGGCACCACAGTAGCAGACACAGTTTACACTGTTTCTGATCGCATCATAAATTCCAGATTTCCTGAATCCATTGATGGAAAGGTCTAGTCTGCTTTTCATTTTCTTAAGCAAATTGGCTTCATCACTCACTGCTATTCTCATATTCACATCATAGCCAACATATTCATTCCCTTGTCCAGCGGGCACTTCTTTAACCTGTGCTGCATACCACCAGTCTGTCAGGAGGGCGGGATTGCACACTGCATGCCACACTCTGATTGGTGGAAGTATTATTGGCGATCCAATCCAAACCACCAATAAAGCCAAAATAAATTCCACTCCAAAATGTCCCGTTATAAGGTATGTCAAAGAAAATATGAGAAGTAGGTTGGTGTCGGACATTAAGGTGTCTGGGTTTGTTAATTCCTGCCACCCAGACACAGATGCCAATTCCCGGACTGTCTGGGTCAAACCCGGACAGGTGGCAGCCTACATCAGATACTAGCAATGGGATTCAGTAGTAATGATGGCACTGCTAGCCTTATAACAGCTTTTAAAAAGTACCAAATCACAAAGCAAACAACACCTGTGAGAAAGATCAGTTGTTGCATTGAGTAATTGCATCCTCTGTGTCAGACCCTGTTTAATTAGAGGCCTGTTCCTTTAACAGAATCTCAACAGGCTGTCCAGCTGCATGAATCAAGGTGCGTTGACTGGCCATAGGGACCACTCACCTCAAGAGAGGCTACAAATCAATTTTCCCAGGCTATACTGTCGATATCGTGCATAGCTTAGCTGATAATAATGCATATAGCATACAAACCACATGCTGTTCCATCAGTTATTTGCCGTCTAGATGCATGTAAACCTTGCTAAATTGATTCATTGTAACAAAATACTATAAGTGAGTGTACAAAAACAGCACAATTTTTAAGGATAAATCGCATCATATTTAAGTAGACAGGTTTTACAATCCTCTTGTTTTCAGACTAAGAAAAAGCACAGCGTAGCACAGGGAGCAGTCACACACTTGAGTGTATTGCAGTGTGGGGAGCGTAGGGAGCAGTCACACTCGAGTGTATTGCAGTGTGGGGAGCGCAGGGAGCAGTCACACTCGAGTGTATTGCAGTGTGGGGAGCGTAGGGAGCAGTCACTCTCTTGAGTGTATTGCAGTGTGGGGAAGGCAGGGGGCAGTCACACTCTGGAGTGTATTGCAGTGTGGGGAGGGCAGGAAGTAGTCACACTTTTTATGAACCAGCCGGCACTGCACTACACACAGCTGGCCACAAGAGGGCCTTGGATAGCAGTGTTATACAGAAGAATGGTGCTGTTCCTAAGGGAACTAATGGATACTGTGTGATGGCCCCCTTTACAGAACAAGGGAAACTTATATTATAGGGTTAATAACAAACTAACTATAACAAACAGGTGACATTAGCTCAATGTATCAAGCAAGCTGTTTGTACATTATTAAACAGTCAGCTAGTACATATGTTAATTATTCATTTTGTGGTTCTTCTGTGGAGCACAAAAAACCTGCTACATAGCAGACCCTACCACTGCCTAGGGTGTTACTATGCTTTCTATGTGCTTTTAGAGTATAATATCGTTTTTATGACATGTACAATACATTTATACTGCAAAGTGGAATAGTACTGAACAAAGTAACATTACTGTGAGGCTCTGGAGCTGTAGGACTGGGTTCAATCCGTACAATTCCATGTATTCCTGCATGTTGTTGCTTCTTGTTGAATCCGTTTGGGATGATAGTATTACACACTTGTTCATTATTTATGCAATCTGTTAAAAGGGTGCACCAGGGCTTAAATAAGAACGTGGATCTTTCATCTTTCAATGTGTACTTTACTGTTGCTTGGTGACTAACAATGTTTTTATAAACACACTGAGCTCACCCACACACACAGCTACACACAATCACACATAGAAACAGAGGCACACACACACACACACAATTACACAGTCACCTACACAGAAGCAGAGGCGAACACACACACACAAACGCACGCACGCATAGAAACAGAGGCACACAAACACAATTACACAGTCACCTACACAGAAAAAGAGACGCGCACACACACACATTCACGCACAGAAACAGGCGCGCGCACACACACACACACACACACACACACCCAGAAACAGAGGCCCACACACAGAAACAGAGGCGCATACACACACACACACACACACACAGAAACAGAGGCGTGCGCGCACACACACACACATACAATTCCACAGACACTGAAACAATCCAGTGTAAGATAATATCTGGTGCTGGCAGTTTTGCAATATTAAATGATTCAGTAAGAAGTCTAGTATATTGCCTGACAGTGGGGTAAGACACTCAACAACGCACCATAAAATCAGTCATTCAAAAAATGAATCTTGCTAATAAAATAAAGGAGACTTTTTATTATATAACATGAAAAGATACATTTTTAAAAAGAATATTTAGTTTGTACCAAATTTTGGATGTCCTTCATAACCCCCTTCTGCTGCATGTAGCCAGTTTAGTTCATGGTGTTACAATGTGGTCAGAAAGCTTCAAGGAGGGGCAGCTTGTGCACCTGCACCTGAAACTACACGGGGGGTAACAAACTGGACAGGCAACATGGGGCGGTTTGTGAGTAAGTAGAAAATTCTATAGTCTAATTTTAGGGTAAAAGATAACTAAGAGACTGTGCACCTCTAAGGATTCCTATACACACCCCACAATGCATGCTGCTATGGTTATTTAGCCCAGCCGATCAGTGGGAGCGGGGAAGTTGAAAATGCTGTTCCGAGCATAAAAGGTATCCTTCACAAGTCCAGATCTGCCGTAAACCGGCTTCTTCACTTCTTTGACTAACTCACCTGGAAAAAGAGAGAATGATAGTTTCCTTCTAATTCTCCCCTGTTCAAGAAGTAACTTGCTACACATTCTCTCTGGTTTAATAGTGACTTTCATATTAATTCTCCCTAGTTTAAGCAGTGAATTACATATTAATTGTCCTCATCTGAAGCGGTGAATTTCATATTAATTCTGCCCAGTTTAAGCAGTGAATATCATATTAATTCTCCCCAGTTAAGCAGTGCATTTCATATTCATTGTCCTCAGCTGAAGCAGTGAATTCCACTTACCCAGTCTCCACCCATACTCCCAGGATGAGAGGATGGGATGCTGGAATTTCTCGTCGGGACTCTTCTGGTTCCTCTTCTGCAGGTAGAGGTTCCTCCCTTTGCCCTCCTTGGAGAAGCCCTGGTAGAGCGTGCTGCGGATCTGTGGTGTCACTGGCCTCATGTCGGGCTCCAGCCCAATCCTTGCAGTCTGTGCCGCTGCAAGCTCCTCTGGCTTCTTAGTGCAGATGACAGGCGGCAGGACAGTCCTTGGGGCTGGGAGCTTAGGGACCGCGTTGGCTTTCAGCCTCCTCAGGGACTGGCCTCTGGAGTACTCCTGCCCATACTTCACCTTCCAGGCTAGCCTGGTGTAGACCTCCTTCTCAATCAACTCGCGGTAGCAGTTCTGCTTCTGTGTGGTCAGCAGATCCCTCATGTTGTTTTTGTCTCTCTGCAGTGCTTAGACAGGCCGTAGCTCTGGCTCCCCTTGAACGGGATCTTTCACTGCCATAGAGACACCAACACTAACACAGGCTCATGTTTACTTCCTGATTACTCTGCCTCCATGGTTACGCAGTGGAAGCCCGGACTCGCTGGGGAAGGAGCCTGGCTGGATGAATGGACAGAGAATCCTCTGCTGAGTGAAACACTGCCCAGATCTGTCACAGACACTCCACACTGCCTGCCAGCCAGGGGCCTAAGCTCTCTACTGCAGCCACCTCTAGCCTGCACCACTGCAAAGAATCGATACGCACTGTATTGACATATAGATGAGGGGTATTTAGCATTAGTGACCCACAATGCCGTGCATGCTCACTGCTCTAAAAGAACACTTAAATACCTACTCTAATAAAAGTTTAAATACCTCTGCAACTAACATTACACATTCTTTCAATGTTCTGTTAATGTTTAGTTAATTAACTATTTATAAACTACCATTAAGTGAAATTATTGTGCTCTGGGGGTTGTACATTATAGAGCTTTTTAAAGATTTGTTTTAAAAAATATAACACTGAATATGTTGGTAGGTGACCTAACTGTTTCATTGGGATGGGCTTTATACTGAACCAGCACAGAGGTCCTCACTGCTTAGTAATAGCAGCCCATAATCTTCAGTACAAACATGATGACAGTGTCATGGCATCACCAAGCAGATGGGATGTGACATTATGGGATGGAGGAATGGCCTCGTTTTCAGAATAGATTTTACACTTTTGCAATTCCCGCAAATGTTCTCCGGCTTCTCTAGCCTGCATGCAGATGTTCATACCTCACGTGTAGTTTCACAGCATTCTCACAAGTGCCTTTATTTTCACTTTGACAAAGAGGCAGCCCGTTCATCCCAATGCCACCACCACACCATAAATGCATTCCTGCATAGCATCTGGTCCTCCCACTCAGTCCTGAGTCTATGAGTGTGAGTCAGAAGAATGACTACAGTACCGGGATAAGATGCCTTCACTACAGCACACCCCATGCATCACTCAGTCCCGAGTCTATGAAGAGTGTAAGTCTCTGCTGAGAAGAGTGACTACAGTTCCAGGACAAGATGCCTTCACTACAGCACACCCCATGCATGTACTGGGCTTTACCAGGTATTTTATCATGCTCAATATACACTGTCAGCTTTGGAGCCTTTCCTCATGCTTTGCATTTCTGTTAGGTTATGTGTTCTTACAAGGGTATTATCAATTTACAGTATTGAGACGATGATGTAATGTGTACAGTATTGAGATGATGATGTAATGTCTGCATGTGAATGCAACAATCTCCTTCCTGATCTGCGAGGGCGCTGTCTAACAGGAACAGAGTGCCTTGTACTGGTCGATCTTGCAGTTTATTCCAGGGTCAGTCGGAAGCTAGCTATCCAGGAAGAGGCAGAGTCACAATGCCCGAAGTCATTGCCCTAAAGCAGTATGCAATGTGTCAGTCAATGATTGGAGGAGACATGACTGAACCAGCTATCAAAGGGGGCGTGGATAAGGGTATAATTGGGGGTGTGATGATGTAATCTGTTCCTTTGATGTGGCTATGAGACTGACAGAAAAGAAAGAAAATGGAATGTGTAGAGCGTATTGTAAGGGTTTAGTTTGTGTCCGAGTTTGTCTCTACTAAACGGCTAACACGAACCGGGAGCTGTCGCTACAGGCCAGCATCAAGCCCAGACTGCACTGCACAAATTGTCACTGTGATTACCTTGCACCGCATCTGCACTCGAAGCACTCACTGTCAGGAGAAGTGACCGTGTCTGTGTTGTTTCTTGTAATATTATTTTGTGACTGAACCCCAGGGTTTAAACACTGACAATATTCATTGTTGTGTAGCATTATTATTTCCCGGTCTAACAGAGAAGGAAAGTAAAATAAAGAACTGTTTTGAATTGTGAACTTTGTGTTGGTCGTTGTTGGAGCACCCGCACCTGAGCACTGCAAACCGCACGTTTACACGTGGTGTCAGATCGGGAGATGGACATCGCAATGCTCGTTGCACTATTGCACATGCTGAAGCAGAGAAGGCAGACGGAGGAGAGGTACACGGCACTAATCGAGCAGGTTGGACTCGGACACACACCCCCAGTACTAGCAGGACCCGTAATGGCGCCCCCTGAAACATGGGAGCAAAAGATGACGCTAGAGGATGACCCGGAGGCGTACTTGTTGCCTTCAAGCGGTTGGCTACCACCGCGTTATGGTCGAAGGAGTACTGGATGAGTCAGCTGGGCCCCTGTCTCAGCGAGGAGGGCAGCGAACGTACCCAGCCATGACTAATGAGGAGGCCAGCCAGTATGACCTGGTTAAACAGGCCATCCTTCAAAGGCTGAACATTACCTGGGAAACCCATTGGGTGTGCACTGCTCAGCCCGGCCCAGAAAACGGGGTTGCAAATGGGTGAGGCCATCGTATTGGAGCAGTTTGTTTTAACAAAATATAAAAAATATGTAATTAAAAAGACGCTCCCGCAGGAGCGTAACTACTCTGTCATAGCGAAGGAACGTCTGGCCATTAAATGGGCCACTCAGACCTTACCTATTGGGACAGGCATTCAATCTTGTCACTGACCACACCCCACTCAGATGGTTAAGCATGATGAAGGATAGCAACTTGTGGTATCTGGCACTGCAACCCTTTGTGTATTTTATGACGCACCATGGGATGTGTGACATGATATACAAATGTATTGTGGTCTGTTCTTTTTCTCTGCTATGTACAGTACAGTGCTGTGCAATACTTTTGTATAAAAAGTGCTATATAAATGCAATAAATAAAATAAATTGTATCTTTGCTGGAGAGAATGCTGCTTGAAATGCTGCTTCTTGTTATTTTTTGAGCAGTCTGAGTTTCACACCCTTTATCCTTTGTACTCCTGCAGCAGTTTCCAAATTCACACAGCAGTCACATTCAGAGCTAGCATCAGGTGAGTATCCATCACTGGCAAGCCAAATGTTCATTTAGAGATATCTCAAATTACATGTCAAGACATCTTGAAATGCTTCCAGCGAGTTAGATTTCATTAAAGCATTTGCCCATATCTAAATAGGGTCCTTTTGAAGATATCTAAAATGAATTGAGGGATCTTGAAATGCTTTTCAAATGTCTTTAGTTCACTTGGAGATATCATTAATACATTTTAAGGTATATCTAAATTACTTCCAGTTCATTTTAAGATGTATCAATTACATTTAAAAAAAAAAAAAAAATTAATACAAATGATTTTGAAATATCTCTGTTTGAAGATATCTTTAAATAATTTCAACATGTTTTTAACATGTGCTTGCTGTTTGGGTTTTGCAGGCTACATCTGTAGCAACATTGTCTCTTTTAAAGGTCGTGTTCATTGCATTCACGAGACACACTTCAAACCAGGGTTATTCCACTTTATTGTTTAATATACATCATTGTTAAGACTTTCTTTACATCGGGCAAACAGGTTAATGTAAAAATGCAAACCATTTAACACAACTAAGATTCAGAAATGAACCACGCCCAGTGAGCAGAACCCACCACCAGTACAACATTCACCTGTCTCAAAACAAACATGTCGGGAGCAATCTGGGGATAAAACCAGCCATGGTTATAGAGGATTAAATGATTAGCAGAAACAGCGACTCCTTGTGGATCGTGTGTGGCATGTCCACTGGCAACAATACCAGGGCAGGGGATCGTTACAGGGTACAGGTTCCAAAAATGTAATAACTTCATCAGCCTGATCTCACGTCCAGTACACTACCCTCGTGCTTGTGTCATGATTGGAGCGTGATCTCATGTCCAGTACACTACATTTGTTGTATCCTCAAATATCCTGGGCTTGAAAGAAGTGTCGTGAGAAGGGCAGGATACACTCTTTCGTAACAAAAGCACGTCAACATCCAAGTCCAGTTTTTATACCAGGCACAATATGAATACATAGTGATGCATGAATACACAGTGATGTAGTGAAGATGAAGAGAGACACATTGGGTGGATCTGATACCCAGAGTTAAGAGATACTATTAAAACCAGAAAAAAAAAGTCAAAAGGACATTTATCAGTAGTACAGAAAAGAAAGAAATTCCAGTTTAGTTCATGTCTTTAACAGGAATCAGCATCTAAAATTAAATTATATTACAGCTTGGGTTGTTATCAGAAACATTACAGAACAGCCAAATGCAACACATTTTCCTGATAACATATTTAATAACAAATCTCATCTTAGTTCAATTAAAATTAATATTAATCTCGTCAATTTTTTGTTCCCATTTCCACGGGTTTGATTCTCTTTTCGTGATTAGAATGACGTTTCAGCGCTGTGTGTGTGGAAGCTGCAGAGAGAGTCAGGGGGCAGTGACGTGGAAGGGGGAGCCAGGAATGTGCTCCTCACCCCACTTCACTGCCAGGATGTAGTCGCCCTTCTCCTTGACCATGTAGCTGACCGAGTACTGCTTGTTCCCCATGTGCTTGACAGACACCTCCTCACAAGGGGTCACTGGGCCGTGAACCCCCACCAACAGCATGTTCTTACCTGAAAACATTTAGGAAATACAGCCGTTACATTTTATACAATAAAAAAAAAAATCAACAAGGATCAGGGGTCACAAATGAAGATTAGACAAAGGGGCATTCGGAACAGAAAACAGGAGGCACTTTTTATACAGAGAATTGTGAGGGTCTGGAACCAACTCCCCAGTAATGTTGTTGAAGCAGACACCCTGGGATCCTTCTAGAAGCTGCTTTATGAGAGTCTGAGATCATTAAGCTACTAACAAACAAGCGAGCAAGATGGGCCGAATGGCCCCCTCTCGTTTGTAAACTTTTGTGTGTTCTTATAGCTCTGCTACAATTCAGCCACCAGGAGAAGAGACAGTCGTGTATGTGTTATGCAACACTAGCAGAAAACTGACCAAGCCATGTGAATACAATCCATGCAGCTGTGCTGATAAATGTGTTATTACAGCGCTGGTAGATTCCTGCATCACAGCTGAATTAGACACAGTGTGCCACAGCTCAGTTTAAACACAACGCCTCTGGTTTATAAAGTTCTATACCAGTCATAGCCTCTGCACTGTGCTGGACCAGCTGCCTCTGAGATCACACTGTCCTTTCAAACTGCACAGACAGAAGGAACCACAGGCTGCTTCCCCCCCCCCCCCCAATATTCACAGGATAAACTTCCGGGATGACTCTCCAATCAAAATGCATTTCACTAAAGCCCCAGGCCAATACAGATACATTTTAGAATGTATACTGTGATGTTAATGCACAGCACTGCCAGACAGCAACTAAACTGCTTTACACAACCAAGAATGCTTACCCATCTGAAAGAGATGTTCTGTTTTAATAGAATATGCTGATGAGTTGACACATCTATCTGATGGCGAACATCTTCACATTGCACACCCATCAAACAATGTGGTGTACAATGAAATCCAGACACTGTGTTTAAACTATTCCTTCTGACCCTATTTCCTGAGAGCTGCGGCTACCACCAACACTTCTGCAGCTTTAGGTAGGAGACACTAAATTACACTTACGGAGACATTTCTAAAGGTATTTTTTACATTCAAAACTAGGTAATCGTAGATTATATTTCATCATACAGTGAAAAGGTTATTCTCTTGATAGTCTTCAGATTCTCATCTTATTAGAAATGTTTAATACGTACTATTTCGGTGGATATTTGTCCTGATACACAAGCTGAAAGTGACGTTTGTATCAGTTGGACCTCAAACACGTTGAATGTTCACCGGAGCAGAAGGGTTAAGGATAAAAAGTTTCAACACACTCAGTATTTAAATGATACCCGTGTTACACAAGGAATGCACCCCCAGGCTGCTCGTGAAGCGTGCTCTATTGTGAAAATCACGCTAATGCACCGCGAGAATTCCCTGCGGCGTGCAGCTCTCACCTGCTTTGCTGCAGTCCACAGAGAAGCTGCTCCTCTGCCCCACGTAGGCCTTGCTGAGCCCGGCTCCTGTGCATTGCACCGCGCTGGCGTCAGAGAAGGGCTTGGGCAGGGCGCTGTACACACTGGGGCTGCTGGACTTCCTCACAGAGTCCATTGTGATGGAAGAGGTTTCATTGGCATTGCCGATATTGACCAGACGAGAACCTGCAGGGAAGAGACATAAATAAAGGGCTTGCTATAGACAATTACTTGTTTACAAGGGAATACCGGCAGGACTGCAGCTGAAATGTGAGCGTGTGTTTCTGACAGTGTCATCACAAGAGGTTCTCTAGATAAATCCATCTGTACAGAGGGGCGTCTCTGCAGCATGGCTGGGGTCTGCTTCAGATTCACCCGCAACCTGTCCGCTAGTCTCACCTGTAACCTTGGCCTTGAAGGGGCTGCCCACGATGTGGTTGGGTCCCCCATACTTAATGCCAATCAGGTAGTTGCCCGGTGCCATAGGGGTGTATAGGACCTTGTAGCCTTCAGGGCTCTGCTGGCAGTCCATCTTCACCTTGGATGGGCCTTCAATCGTGACACACACGGTGCCTGGGCCAGCTTTAGTGTTGTTAATGATGAACTCTGACTGGGTGCCTGCAGGAGAGAGGGAAAGGGAGTGAGAGAGAGGGTTACAGTGGGCTGCAGTGCTCACAATAGCAATTTATAATCTGCATTGCACTTGTGCACTACCTAAAGGTGTATGGTTTAAAAATAGTTGTTACTTTTGTCAGAAGACTCCTCCAAGAAGTGTAACGGGCAGTGTTGTATGTCGCATTTGATCGCAGATGTTAAAAGCTGTATAATTGTTTGTGTAAAGCAGCCAGGCTCTTCAGTGCACTGGTTCAGGCTTTCTCAGGGACAGGATGGTCCCGGACAGCCTCAGGCTTCACCCTTTACACTGGCAGTGTCAGGACAGCATGGTCCCGGACAGCCTCAGGCTTCACCCTTTACACTGGCAGTGTCAGGACAGCATGGTCCCGCACAGCCTCAGCCTCCACCCTTTACACTGGGAGTGTTCGGTGAGGATACATCATTACAGACTGGAGGGCTGAAAACATGCAGTCCTGGGTTTCAGAGCTTCCTTTGTTTAGCTATATTACTGAGTCCCTGGTGAATCCGTTTGGAACTCTTACCGTTATTAGGGAGTGTGTGTGTGCAGACCCTCACCTGTGGCCCCCCGCTCCAGGCCGGCCCCGTACGCAGTGACAAGCCCCACGTCTCCTGCCTGGCCGGGCTCCCCCACTCGCACCTGGAAGGGGCTGCCGGGGATGTGGCTCCCGTTGAAGCGCACGTCGATGGAGTGCAAGCCGTTCTCACGTGGGATGAAGCGGATCGCATACTTATCTAGAACACAAAACAGCAACAGTGTCATTAACCCTGATGTGAATGCCTTGAATTACTTTAATAATAACTTTAACTTTGCAAAAAAAAGGTATAATTAAATGGTAAATGTACCTGTTTGGCAATAGGAAAACACCCACCAGATCACAATTGATTGCACCACTTTCAATGTGACAACGTTTTGCTTTCTGACATTCCACGGGTCAGGTTTTGGTACGCATACCACATTCTGACACTACACCGAACTCAAACACCAGATGCTAAAAACCAAGACGATTTTATGGCTTATAAAATTCTAATTTTTCTTAAGAATCAAATGGGCTTTTGACTGTTTGTTGGTGAGACTATTCAAAATACTATTTTCTTGAAGTCTACCAAGTTATAGATTTTAAATATTTTCTAAGTTATTTCAATTTTTTTAACTTCTACCAAGTTATAAAAGTTCCCTGAGTGAAAGATGCATGGATTTGTATAACATCTCCACTATTAAAGATAATCGGGTTATAATTTTAGGCAATGTTAAAGCACATTAGGATCTATACTATGTGTCTCTGAAAAAGTGTTCTATTCCCCAACGGTTTCTGCTAATCCTACAAAATATCTGTTTGGGGAACATTTGTAACATTATTGTCAGGGTTATGAATATTAATTAATGTACTGGGCTATTCTGGAGTAGAAATCCCCCTTTTTCCAGGTCAGTTTACAAGTTTCCAGGATATTTTATGTTTGGAAGTTATGTATATATGTGTGTGTGTGTGTGTGTGTGTGTGTGTGTATATATATATATATATATATATATATATATATATATATATATATATATATATATATATATATATATATATATATATATATATGTGTGTGTGTGTGTGTGTATTGATAATATATTACACATCGCTGTTGTGTAGGTTGAGTTTGTGAGGAAACATTTCCCTTCAGAATAAGCTGCATCGCTCACTTATCTTGCTAAAAAGTCAGGCTATATAAATTGGACCAGCAGTGAGACACTGAGAGTGTGACAAAAAGAGTGTGCGAGGTGCAACATCGAAGTTGGTTCAAATTGTTTCTTGTTATTTAGTTACAAGGTGTCGAAATCGTTCCACAGGGATTCTGGCCCATATTGACTCCAATGCTTCCCACAGTTGTGTCAAGTTGGCTGGTAGTGGAGCTCTACTCCAAATAGCTTGTTCCATCTCATCCCACAGATGCTCAATTGGATTGAGATCTGGTGACTGGGCAGGCCACTGCAGTAAGCTGAATTCACTGTCATGTTCATGGAACCATTCCTGGACAATCCTAGTCTTGTGGCATGGGGCATTATCCTGCTGAAAAAATCCATTAGCAGATGGATACACCGCTGCCATGAAGGGATGCACCTGATTGGCAATGATGTTCAGATATCCTGTGGCATTCAAACGTTGCTCCACTTTTATCAAGGGACCCAATGTGTGCCATGAAAACACAACCACACCATCACACCACCACCACCAGCCTGCAATGTTGACACGCGGCATGATGGATGCATGTACTCATTTGGTTTTCTTCATACCCTCATCCTCCCATCAGTGTCAAACAGCAAGAACCGGGATTCATCAGACCAGGCAATGTTTTTCCAATCCTCTAGTGTCCAGTGTTTTCATTCTAGCCCACTGCAACCGCAGTTTCTTGCGTTTTGCTGAAAAAAGTGGAACTCCGTCAGGTCGTCGGCTGCCATACCCCATTCGTGTCAGGGTACGATGAGTTGTGCATTTTTTTATGGGTCTTTCGGCACCAATGTTGTACTGGACTGTCAGTTGACTAACTGTAGCCCGTCTGTTGCTCTGCACAATTCAGGTCAGTCTCCTCTGGCGTCTTTCATCAATGAGCAGTCAGTGTTGCAGATCTTGACACACTCAAACCGGCGCGCCTGGCACCCACTACCATACCCCGTTCAAAAAGGCACTTAAATCTTTTGTCTTGCCCATTTACCCTCTGAATGGCACACATACACAATCCATGTCTCAACTGTGTCAAGGCTTTTCTTTATAAATGTGGTGATGTTAACCCTGTTTATCACAGGTAGGTGGGATAGGAATACTGGACATAAGTCAACCTATTTTCTTTCAGAGATTATAATTAATTCATATTAAATCTCTGTAGAAATATAAAGTGTGAACCACAATATCTTAATTATTGTAAAGCACTTGTATATCAATAATTTGATTGTTGTAATTCATCATTCTTGATTATTACTAAGTAGTTCTGACCTTGACTTTGATGGGTAAACACTATGTACGAGGATATATATACGAGGATTTTCATATGTGGTGATGAAAATGTGGATTTGGTATAATTCTGTGATAGTATACAGTATCTGCCTTCTTAACTATTTTTTTAGTTAATGCATAGTAATTCTGTAGCCTGTATAAAGAAATGTACAAAATATAAATGTATCTGTGTTTAACTGAATCATGCTGTATGTTTGATTTAGAATAGCTTTGTTGGTCATATTTGACTTCATCTATGTCATAATACTTTATTGAAATGGCATGTTTAACAGTTACTAAAACTTGTCCGAGTAATGTTTTGTTTGTTTTAGGCACATACTGCATAACCCTCAAGTTGTGATGAACTCCAGGAACCTGAAAGACTGGAGTCAACTTCAGAAACTGAATTGTCATCAGAAGACGACACAATTCAAAAACAAAGACAGAAGAGAATAATGAGGACGTAATGCAATTCTGCTCAAGCAATGAGAAGCATAACAACAAGGCTGAGCCACTGAGCAATAGCGTGGAGAATAACGAGAATGGAGATTCAGAGTAAAGCAAAAAGCACATCAATAGTGAAGAACCAGAGGTTAAAGAAAAAAATGCCCTGTGCCAAACTGGTGGAAAAGTTATTCATCCAAGATTACGTCATAAATGAGAGAAAGAAAAAACATGAACTGCCTTACAGCAATATGAGTTACGAACAGCCCAATGATAACAAGGAGGAGGATTACCACTGGCGCAGACCAAGTCCTATTGAGGGTTGTCCACCAGCAAAGAACATGTCCTATTGAGGGCTGTTTGCCTGTATTGAAGAGGTTGCCTCCTCATTTAAGTGCATTTCACAAGATTGACAAAAAGTCAGAGTTCTTCAAAAACCCGCTGAATATTGATAAGAGGAGAAACAAAGGAAGAGAAACAAAAGTAGGTTTAAATAACATGAAGGTGCGGCTGTAAGATGTGACCTATCAAAGGAGCACACACAGGAAATGGCTTCATACACTGAAATACTGGACAGAAATGAGAAGCAGGAAGACCATGACATTGACGAGGATGAACATGAAGAAACCGTTGAGGTGATGGTGAAGAATCTGAGGAAGATGAACAACGAGATGCATTTCTGAACAAATATGTAAGGAACCAGGAACAATCAAATCATATCTTGCAAGTATGAAACACTGGTACAACTATGTACTGACAGACAAAGCGACCAGTCCATCCCAAGAAACAAAGCAACAGGTCCAGTATATGAATGATTGTGTGGCACGGTGAATCTCATCCTACAGAACAGAGTCAACTAAAAGAGGACTGGAAAAGATGGATGAGGACTTGCAAAAACTCATCACCCAAGAGAAAGTGGCAGTGTATGAAAAGAGTGAGCCCGCCTTGATGGCTGTCAAGCTAATTAATGCCAAGTCCAATCCTACAGCTACATCTGTATCTCTGGTTGATTAAACAAGAAAGTTTACAAACGAGGGAGGCCAGTCGGCTCATCTTGCTTGTTTGGTTGTTAGTAGCTTATTGATCCCAGAATCTCATCAAGCAGCTTCTTGAAGTATCCCAGGGTGTCAGCTTCAACAACATTACTGGGGAGCTGGTTCCAGATTCCCACGATACTCTGTGTAAAAAAGTGCCTCCTATTTTCTGTTCTGAATGCCCCTGCATCTCCATTTGCAACCCCTGGTCCTTGTTTCTTTTTTCAGGTCGAAAAAGTCCCTTGGGTTGACATTGTCAATACATTTAGAATTTTGAATGCTTGAATCAGATTGCTGCAGTCTTCTTTATTCAAGACTGAATAGATTCTTTTAGCCTAGCCTGTCTGCATATATATATATATATATATATATATATATATATATATATATATATATATATATATATATATATATATAAAATAAAATTAAAAACCCTAAAACCAACTATTACAAATAGTTTATGAATTTGAAACAAAGTTTTACAGGGACAATATATAAAATAGATTGTTATAAGCAAATTAATAATTTGCTTATAACAATGTATTTGTAATAATATTTGGTATAAGCAAATAACTTTATATCAAGCACTACCGTTTCCTTAATGATACAATAAACAAATGCACCGAATTGATCTCAACTGGCAGTGCAGTTCTAGTGCAGCTACCCCATACACTGCAGTCACTGCAACCCCTTTCCAGCAACATCACTTCCCTCTCACTCACCCTTCTCCAGCTCAGACACTGCGCACTCCTCCAGGGCTCCCGAGGGGCTGTGCACCTTGGCGTCGATCAGGCCCTTCGCACCGTTCAGCCTGACTGCAAAGGATGCTGGATGGTTCACTTTCAGCCCTGATTCCTGAGGAGTGAACAGCCACAGTTCAGCACACCCATCCCCATCTTCATGTAGAACCCCAAACAGACAAGCGTAGTAATAACCCTGTTTAAAACTGGAGTGGAATCTCCTAACGAAGTGCCTGCTTCACCCACTCAGACTGTCTGCTTTATAAGAACCTTGGAATCCCTGAGAAGATAAGCATCCCTCTTTAGCAATCAGCAGAACAAGAAGAATAAAACACAAATGTCCCACAAGTACACCCCAAAAATTATCATTTGGCTCTAAATGTACAATCATTTTTGGGGGACTGGGGGGGGGGGGGGGGGGGGAATATTGTGTTTTTCATTTTTCTTCAAAATACCTAGCCTGGAATTGCATTTAATATTTATACCCAGCCACAGCAGCACAGGCATTTCCAGCAATACACAATCACAAACTCTGAATGGTAAATGATGAAGGGCCCTATTAGCAAGGCAAAAGGCACACACCCTGAAAAAAATAAAGCAGCTGTAACTCTAGGTAAATAATACTTGCAAAGCATGTTCTTAGCTGCAGGTACTGTACTGCAGGGAGTCCTGTTAGTTTTTTTTTTTTTCCCTAACCCTTCTTTGCATTAGGTATAATAAAGGTGTGTAATGCACAGCACTTTTGAGCACATGCTCTCCTTACCTGACATCACCTGCCAGCTAAAGCCGAAATTGGGAGACTACAGGGCAGGAGGAGGGATACAAACACCCCACAGGAACCATGGCATCAGAAAACACCCCTGGACTTGCCGCACTAAATATTCCCACACATTTCTCTTTAAACACAATTGTGATTGCTGTAATTGTGTTATCCTGTTTCATTGATGACATCTGGGTTGCTAGCAAAGTCATTTCAATCCTGCCACCAACACGTTCAGGGGGGTTTACAGGGGTGAATACAGGAGTTAACACAGGAGTGAATACACTGGTGTTTACAGGGGTGAATACAGAAGTGAATACACTGGTGAATATAGGGGGATTTACAGGGGTGAATACAGTTGTATTAATACTGCAGTACATTGGTTAACATCTGCTCTGAGGCAATGCCTGTGATCGCTGAGGCTGGCCCTGTTGCCAGCGCTGTGGTGGCTCTGGGGATGTTTCCTCATGCCTCACCTGAAGACTTGTAACAGTGAGTCTGCTGGCATCGTCAGTGGAGGCGGACACTGGCACTAGGAATGGGCTGCCTTGAATGTGCTCCTCGTTGAACTTGATGGACACTTCATAATCACCTGGGGGCGACAGAGACCATTCAGCTCCTCCACACACAGCTAGAACCTGAGCTCAATAATACAGTCAGACAGGCAGCATTCCTACAGTGAGCCATCTAACAAGCACCCCTACACCGAGCAGCCTGACAAGCACCCCTACACCGAGCCGCCTGACAAGCACCCCTACACCGAGCAGCCTGACAAGCACCCCTACACCGAGCAGCCTGACAAGCACCCCTACACCGAGCAGCCTGACAAGCACCCCTACACCGAGCCATAATACAGTCGGACAGGCAGCATTCCTACAGTGAGCCATCTAACAAGCACCCCTACACCGAGCAGCCTGACAAGCACCCCTACACCGAGCAGCCTGACAAGCACCCCTACACCGAGCCGCCTGACAAGCACCCCTACACCGAGCCATCTGTTAAACATTCAGAGCTGAATTTAGAAATACTAAAGGAAACTTAGGGTTCAGTCAAACATTTCAGCTAGGTCTTTCTCAATGTCTATAAACTTACTATGTTTCTTTAGTACTTTTACCTACAGTACCTGCCTATCAACCTATACTTTTCTGATCCTTTCAATAATTTGTGCTAAATTATGTTATTACAAGCTTCATCACTATAGCAATCCTCTCTCTACCTATAGGACTCTGAAGGGTGAGACAGTATTCCTGCTTGTAATAATTCACACTCTATCCCTATAGACCCTATACCATCATAATTTCATACTTGAGAGGAAGTAGTTGACAACACATAATAACCAGCTATTGCTAGCTATTTAATAGAAAGCGATGAAAAGCCACTTTGTTGAGCTCCCTACAGGATGAATGGGAAGGGCACTTTTCTTTGGTATGGTGCAAAATGAGACCAAATGCAAACCAGGACAAATACTTGCAGTGTGCATGCGTCTTAGCATGTGTCTCAGCGAGCGTGCGTCTCAGCGTGCATCTCAGTGTGTGTGTGTATGTATCAGAGCATGGTGTCTCTGTGCGTGCCTCAGTGTGTGTGTGTGTATCAGAGCATGGTGTCTCAGTGTGCGTGCCTCAGTGTGTGTGTGTGTGTATCAGAGCATGGTGTCTCAGTGTGCGTGCCTCAGTGTGTGTGTGTGTATCAGAGCATGGTGTCTCAGTGTGCGTGCCTCAGTGTGTGTGTGTGTGTATCAGCATGGTGTCTCAGTGTGCGTGCCTCAGCGTGTGTGTGTGTGTGTGTATCAGAGCATGGTGTCTCAGTGTGCGTGCCTCAGTGTGTGTGTGTATGTATCAGCATGGTGTCTCAGTGTGTGTGTGGGAGGCTTACCCGGCTCCTGAGCAATGTACGACACCCCACATGACCCGTCCTTTCGATCCTCAAATGAGATCTCAGCTCGACTCGGACCCTCCACTGCAATCGAGAGACCCCCAGCTCCCGCTTCCCGCGTCCAGATACTGAACTCCGCTACAGAGAGACACAAGGACACAGAGACTGAACTGAACTGCACAAACACAAGCACACAGAGACTGAACTGAACTGCACAAACACAAGCACACAGAGACTGAACTGAACTGCAGAGAGGTACACAAGCAGACAGACTGAATCCTCTCATTTATAAAGGTGTCTAACGGTGATCAAGAGGTAGCAAGGCTCATTTATAAACCATTACATATTACATTACTTCCAACAATGGAAGGTCATTCCAAGATAAGACTGTCCTGTGTCTGAATGGAAGAGAATCCAGTCTAGTTTTCACTCATATTGTGCTGTGCTTGTGACCGGAGAGCAAAATTTTTTTCAGTCATTCAGATAGGAAGTTCTGGTAGATTCTCCTACCTGGTAACCCTGTCTCTGCTTTCTCCAGGCCTGGGCCCCCAGCCCGCACCTTGTGGGCCCCTCCGTCGCCCAAGGGCCCCACGGTGAACTGGAAGGGGCTGCCCGGGACATGCTGGCCTCGGTAGCGTACGCTCACTGTGTGCACGCCCATCTCCTGGGGCACAAAGCGCACACAGTACGTGTTGTTGCCAGCAGCGATGATCTCTGCATCCTCCTTGAGTCCAGAGGGGCTGCTGACCTGAGCGGACATATCCTGACTGTCGATCTCTGCGCAGGGAAACACATGCAGAGTGTGAGGAGCAGAGACAAGTGCTGACCTGAGCAGACATATCCTGACTGTCGATCTCTGAGCAGGGAAACACATGCAGAGTGGTAGGAGCTCAGACAAGTGCTGACCTGAGGGGACACATCCTGACTGTCGATCTCTGAGCAGGGAAACACATGCAGAGTGTGAGAAGCAGAGACAAGCTGCAGCATGAGGAGAGGAGAAACTTTCCAGAACACACTTCAAAACAGCAGCACTGCCACAAACTACAACTCACGTTTGAAAAGTACATAACTATTCCAAAAGCAATAAAAATTGTGCATGACAAATTATATATAAAGACTTATAGGACTCGAACTCGCCCATGTGTCACTTGGACTCGAACATTTGGGCTCCGTGACTCAGATATTAACGACAAGTCCTTTTTTATTTTCTATTACCAGTGCGAGTGGTAGCCTAACAAACTAGAGGGGCTGGGCTATTAAAGCCAACATTTCTTTTCAGAATTGACTAAATATTGTGCTCAGTTAAAACAGCAACAACAACAATCTTTATTCTATATAGCACCTTTTCATCACAAAGCACTTTACAACATACAAGACTAGGGTGTGTGAGCTATGCAGCAGCTGCAGAGTCACTTACAACGTGAAAAACAGAGCACAAGGAGATTAAGTGACTGAGCTGGGATTTGAACCAGGGACCTCCTGGTTACAAGTCTGTTTCTTTAACCACTGGACCACACAGCCTCTTATAAAAGGTGTACATAATAACACCACAAGCATGTTAAATGAAAGGTTTATAATAAGATGATTATGAGATATTATAGTGAGGGGTTCACATAAATTCATCATTAGGTTACCAGTAGAAATGGTTTGGTATTTGCCAAAATTAGGGGTCATTATCCAAGTCGCTCTCCTCCTCCTCGTCCTCCTCTGCCCATCTCAGATTTTGCTAGAAAAATTCACCTGATGGTTTTCGGGCCGGCAGAGTTCAGAAATGCTAATCTTTTCTTTATTTTAATTTCCCCTTCGAGCTGTGACCTGGCAAAGGTCCACCTAAAGTGAAAAAGTGACCCTCACGAGAAAAATCACCCTAGGCTCAACTTAAACGCTACCATCATGTGTAGCATTGCTTAGGGCCATTTGGTGAGACTAAAGTACCACACAGTCCTAACCGAACTGCCGTTATTCTTCAATAGTGCATCGTCTGGGGTTAGATCTAGAGTAAAAAGTGACAGGGTGTGCTTCCAGTGGCACTAGCTTGGAGCTGAGGGGTAATGAACTTGTGTGTGGAACTTAGATTTCTTTGTTACAGCGACACATTTGAAACTACCAAAACCTGACTTGAGTGTGTTTAAAAAAATACAAACCGATAGAAAGCACAAAAAAAATAATAAGTATGGCAAACTTTAGGTGCTTGAGGGCTTAACCATTTCATGATCTTCGTGACATGCTTCCCATATGCGGTTTCCAATCTCAAAATTTCCTTTGGCTGCGAGGTCTGGTGTTGAAAATATTATGGAAAATTCAGTTTAAAAAAAAAAAGTCCATTTACCCCACCGTTTGCCTATGCATGCCTTCTGCCACCTTGACAATGCAGTGTGGTTGCCGTGTGGTTTTGAACACTGCTCTGCGTGGCGCTCCAGTGTCCTGGCGCCATGCATACTGGCACATCCTGAAGAAATAGGATTTGGCCTGTTGTGGCAAGGTAGAGGTTCCCTGCCACTGAAGACTTAAACTCCAAAGACTTTCAGGTGTGCCTGGGCAGGAGACTGAATTGACCGATTGGCCAGTATGAGAATGCAGCAAACGGCTTTCTCATGAATCGTTGGCCAGTCAGTCAATTATCCACCTGGGTAGGCACCACACCCAATTAAAAAAAAGAGCTTTCTTTTGTTGGGGAGAAACCACAAGTAAAGAGAAGAAGAGAGAGAGAGAGAGAGAGAGAGAGAGAGAGAGAGAGAGAGAGAGAGAGAGAGAGAGAGAGAGAGAGACTAGACAAGACAGAATGCTGCCAAGTTGCGGCCATTTTTTAGTTGGTTTTTGGCCCTTAAGCCATTGTTTATTTTCTGTTTTGTTGAAATAAAACTTCAACTGTATTTGATCATTTTGTTTTGTATCTTTTGGAATATTAATACTGTATGACTCTGAATAAACACCGCACTCAAAGCCCTTGAATCAGCACCGCACTCAGATATCAGATTTGTAATGGACACTGCCCTTGAATCAGCACTGCACTCAGATATCAGATTTGTAATAGACACTGCCCTTGAATAAACGTCGCTCTCAAGAATGAAACATGTACATTTTTTAACCTACCCCAGCTCAAATAAATGCAGCACTTAATCAAGAAATGCATACAAAACAAAGTATGACAACAATTACACATATAAACAAAATGAATTGCATAAACTTGAATACAATGTATTTAAAAGAGTGCAATTACACGCTGGAGTATACTGGTATTTCAGTGTGTAATTCGTGCCAGGGCTTGACGGGGCGCATGCTTTCTGAGAATTCAGCATTTTCAGTCAGGCATAATATAATGCACCTACACATTATTATGTGAACTAAAGATAGTCCAGTCTGTGGCTGCTTGTACTGCAGGCTGTAATAACAGGAGACATGTCTCTCAACACAAACAAAGACGAGCGAGCAAGCCCGGGTAAATGTGTACGGGTCTGTAGCTGGAGAATATATCCAGAGGCTAAAAAATAAACATGAAGTCTCTGAAATTACTGTCATAAATGCATTTCTGTTTTGGTTGTAGCACGGCCGTATTTTGGCTAATAAGACACGCTGCAGAATCCTGACCCAGACAGGAAGTTCGGAGAGTGGGGGCTGTGGTGTTTTGGAGTGTCGATGGGGAGCAGAAGCTAGTGTAGCTCTTGCTGTGGCGTGGCTGTTTAGAAGACAGGAAGTCATCTTTCTCACAAAGCCCCACCTGGACCAGGAGACCATGACTGTTTAGTTATCTTGCTGGTTGAAGAGAAAGAAATGCACCATATATTAAAAGTTGAGCACTGAGACTCTTAGAAACTGCTGTAAGAAAAGAAAGGGAAAATAAACCTCCAGTGCTGAATTGACATTGCTCTCTTGTTATTATTTCATCAGCTTTCAGTTTAAAGCTGTAGAACTTCTTCACCATCCTGATCAAGTTGTACCCGCCGAAATAAACTTCAAGATACGCCTCCCTCAAATACCGTAAAAAAACACAATAAAAAACTGCGCCTTTGGAAAACCACAGTACAGTACTTTTAATTACCGCCACCCTTGAATAAGCAGCGCAGCTGTTTTTAGCAATTTGAAATAAACGCCATGGGAGCCCCACGATTAGCATTTCTGAACTGAGCAGGCCTGAACACCCCCAGGTGAATTCTTCAAGCAAAATATGAGCTGGTCAGGCAATGGCTCTGGTGGAGTTGGTATGGAATGACCCAGGTACAAATCTGGAGCAAGACTCCTAACACCAGGGTACCTCATACAGCACAAGCCACATAAATTCTGGCACCAATAGAGAGGTTTCATTTATTGTTGTTATTATTTATTATAGTTTCTCATTGGGTCTGGACTACTCAAATGACTTGCCCACACTCATCCACGTACACAGGAGAGAAGGGTCAGGTCATGTGAGAAGTTGTAAGGGTTGATAAGGATGGTGTTTAATAATTTCGCACCAGTAGGTTCTCTGGTTATACTTTCAAAACAGTTTAGCACCAACATCGGGAGGTTGGGCAGGCATGGGACACAGCCAGATAATACGTTTGACTTCTAAGTGTTAGCACCCTCGCCACCTACATGACAAATGCTTTGCTGACGGTACACATTTGCGTTAAAAAAATATGATTTGTTTTTTATTGGTGCGCATGCATAGCTGCCTACCAGTTATGTGAACCCCCGATTATAACGAGATGCTTGTCTCATGCATGATGTCAGGTCTCAAGGTTTACCCATGAAACAAAGTCTCAAGGCTGTGTAATGGATTCTCATGTTTGAGCATAAGTTTGTTATTGGTTGTTGTGAAACCCTTTATACATGACACAGCGGTAAATACAACTGTCCAAGCGTATTATTTCATTGGGGCGGGGGGGGGGGGGGGGGGGGGGGGGGGGGGTCACCATGAAGAGGTGTACATTACCATTCTATATTCCTGTAGCTACTGCGCAAACTCCCCCCTTTACTCCAAAGATAGAATGGCCTTGTTGAATCAAACTGATGGTTTGTCGGTACGAGCCTTCTATATTTCTGAACACAACACGTCATTACTCGGACAGAGTCAAAGGAGAGGCTGTCAGACTGTCATCGTCTCGTTCATGCAGAAATTACCACAGAAATAAGAGAAATGGACATCAATGAGAATTTAATTATTAAAGTACAAAAATATTACGTCCTTTATGATGCCAGTGGTTATAAAGACAATACAAAGAAAGACGACACATGGTAAGAAATAGCAGAACAATTGGAAATTGATGGTATGTCTATCTCACCTTAATTTTGGTCAAAGTGACAGGGAGCCCACTGGTTTCATATTTCATTTATTTTAGTGTGTGGTGTACCCAGACTATTTCTTTGTTTTATTTATTTTATCGCCACAAAAGGAGCAAAAGCAGACAATATTTTCTTTTCATGACTAGCTACAGCTGTGTCTGTTTACTCGAACTACTATTATACTACAACACACCTGTAAAACAAACACACACACATATATATGACTGTAGAAGCAGTTAGGCAACTTTCAAGCAATTTGATTGGCTCTTGTAATGCTTTATTTGCATATTTCCCTACAACCCATTGTTTTTAAAATATATTGCTTTTATTGACCTTAACACAAAAGCTACTTGTTTATATATGTAGATTAAATGAATTTTTAAACAGACATAAGATATGTAACTAAATATAAATTGGTATAAATGTAACACCTACTTTCAGTTCACACTTAATGTGAACCTGACGAAGACACGGTAGAGTCGAAACGCGCTGTTTGTTTGTTTTCCTAGTCATGTTTTAACAAAGATTTGAAGAAAATAAAATGGAGCAGGAGTTATGCAATTGATCCGTTTGAAGTAAAATAACAAGAGCGCGACCATGAATTTCTTTATGGAAACTCTTTTGTTAGCCATCTAACAGTTTGGCTGAAAGAATTCTGAACTTTTGGATTGCCGTAGAGACTTTACTTTTACTATATGTAATTACCTTATACTGGTCAGCACCTCATTAATATCAAGCATTGCAGTGCACAAATTACCTTTCTTGTTGTTGTTACTGTACCAGTCAAAAGTTTGAGTACACCTGGTTTTTCATGATTATCTATGCTTTTAACTGTATAAACTTGTCTATAAACACTTAATATTTCATTATATGATACATGTACTTATATAGGCTGATAATCATAAGTGAATTGCATTCAAAAATGTAATTTTTAAATGACAATGTAAATCTTGTCAATTTCAATTAAATGGTCACCCAAAGCAAGGGGATTTCAGTCTGAAGCCCAAGTCAGTTAAAAGTCTTAAATGTGTATAACACGGTGTTAGAACACTTGCCTAAGTATAAAAGTGTCTTTGTTAGATGTTCTCTGAGTTAACTAGCATGTTACCTAATTAACCTTTTGTCATCAATTATTGTTAACAGGTGAGGGTCCGTGATTACTACAAATATAGGTAGCATAGGCACAAGTTTGTCATTCCTGAATGTAAGGGAGCAGAAAATGGCAACATACGCTCAGTTAAGCAAAGAAAAAAAGTCTGCAATTACTTTAAGAAATGAAGGTCAATCTTTAAGACAAATTGCAAGAACTTTGCAAGTGTCTGTAACTGCTGTGGCCAAGACCATCAAACGATTTGAAGAAACTGGCACTCATGAGGACCGAACAAGGTCAGGCAGGCCAAGGGTGACCTCAGAATCAGAGAACAAGTTCACAAGTCTGCGAAACTGGCAATTAACTCCCCCTGAAATACAAGCCTAGCTAAATGCTACTAGAAGTACAGATGTTTCAACATCAACTGGTCAGAGGAGATTGCGTGAAGCTGCCCTAACGAAGAATTTCTGCAAAGAAACCATTGTTAAGAGTGCAGAATAAGAGGAAGAGACTTTCCTGGGCCAAAAAACACAGAAACTGGACTTTTGAGGAGTGGAAGTCGGTCTGATGGACCAATGAGTCAAAATTTGAAATATCTGGGTCCAACCGCTGAGTATTTGTAAGACACAGAGAGGGTGAGCGCATGAGTTCTGCATGTGTGGTTCCCACTGTCAAGCACGGAGGAGGCAGTGTCATTGTCTGGGGTTGCTTTGCTGGTGACAGAGTTGGTGATCTTTACCAAATCCATGGCAAGCTCAACCAGCATGGCTATCATAGCATACTTCAGAGGCATGCCATTCCATCAGGATTACGGCTAGTTGGGCAGTCCTTCATTCTTCAGCAAGATTATGACCCGAAACCTCAAAGTTGTGCAAGAACTATCTGGCAAAGAAGGAACGTGAAGGGCAAGTCAATCTAATGCCCTGACCTACCCAGTCTCCAGACCTCAATCCCATAAAACTTGTATGGGACAAACTGGATAGAAGAGTCAAAGCAAAGCTACCCACAAGTGCCCTACATCTCTGGGAATTGCTGCAGAAGAGCTGGGAAGACATGTCAGGTGATTTCCTACTGAAACTTGTTAACCGAATGCCTCGTGTTTGTGAGGCTGTTATTAAAAGGCAAAGGGTGGCTATTTTGAGGAATCCAAGATTTAGAGACAATTTTCAATTTTCTAGAACACTGCTTTGATACTCCTTATGTTCTGTATATTGTAACGTGTTTTCTTTTTCAAGTATTTACAGAAACGTATACAATGTAAAACATTGTCAATTATGAAAAAACCTAGTTTCCAGCAAGTGAACTCAAACTTTTGACTGGTACTGTATATATTAGGGCTGTCACTCGATTCAGCTGTCCCGCATAGTAATACAAAAAAAATTAATAAAAAAAAAAAAAACAACCTAAAAAAACCCAAAGGGAATTTGGTCTTTGTAAAAGCACTGTTATGATTATTTTTATTTTAGTAAATGTAACGCCTTTTCACAGAACACCTGTTCTCTCAGGCCACCATCAGTCACACACCTGAAAACAAAAGACAGCTGAGCTGTGTTTGCTTCGACGGTTGTTTGATCTGCATTGCAGCTACGGGCTTGGCTTCCTGTCCTGCTTTTATTTGTTCTGAACCTTGCTTCAGGTACCCGAGAATACTGGTGCTACAGACAAGTGATTGCTTAACATCCTGTCTTAGTCACAAATCAGAGAAAGCAATTCCACATCATTGCCTCTATTCTTCAGTACCCTCAGTTCTTGCTTGCCAAGGTAAACAACAGAATCAATCAAGCGTTTAAGAACCTCACAGTGATTTTTTTCTTATTTGCTCATTGTGATGTATTATATCCCTACGCTTCTGCTCATCCAGTTGAACATCAATCCGGGTTTGTCCAAAAGTTTTGAGTGTTACAGTGGCTCGCAAGTAACTTTGGGAACACTCATGTTTTTGTGGTGACTTCGATAGACATCCTAGATTGCTGTTAACCAGCGCTAAGAAATTGACAACGATGTCTCCGTTGTCTGACGACATTTTTTTTTTTTAAATTTGTAAAAAGCAATTTGAAATATTACTTTGAAGTTCTCAATATAATTCTCAATAATGGTCTCTATAATATTAGCAGTATCTTTATTAACCCCAAAATACTTTCCCATTGGTCAACTCACAAGACCTTCAACTGAAACGGAGAATACCTTCAACAGTATATGTCCCGCCTCTGCTCACTTATGATTGGACTGCCACAGAGAAAATGTTTCTTTTATTGGTTGATTTTATTTTATATAAAAAAATGAAAATCTGCACGCCTAATTAAAAAATGAAAATCTGCACGGATTTAAATTGTAAAAAAAAATATATTATATATATATATATATATATATATATATATATATATATATATATTAGACGTAATTGAGAAATCAACTCTTTAGCCAGGTTACTTAGACAATTTATCTCGTCGGGCACCCACACACACACATGTATATATATATAATATAATATATATATATATATATATACCCTCACCTATTACAAGCCTGAGGAAACCCAGTATCTGGGTATAAATGGACTTTGCAGTAGCTGCACATGTGATCTCAATGCATTCATTCAAGGTTACTTTTTCATTTTTGTATTGTGACTGATCACACCAGGGAATGACTGATATGCAATAATACGGAAATTTATCAATTCAAATAAAGACATCAATAAGCCAAGAACAACATTGCTTACAGCCACAAAGAATAACTGCTTATAGCATGTGATCCTGCAATAAACAACATGATACACATGTCATGACCTGACAACTCCTAAAATATATCCATAGAAAGTAAAAAAAGGCCTATGTATTTTACCCCCTTTTTTAAATTGATGAAATTATTACTTGTATTAGTTCTTCCATGGTGTATGAACATTACCTGTGAACACAATGATGCCACAATAATATCAGAAAAGCAACTTCCAACCCTGTGAAGCGAGTCTCCCTGCCCTGGGTTTCATATGCAATGATCCTCATAATCCTTCCTGTGGGGCTCCTGCTCTCTTCGGGTGAACTGCACGCTGGCACTCGGCCCCGAACACAAACTTTTACCACAGTTATACTTCGCAATTATACTAGACATTCACTGTCCTTTCTAAAAGGGAACTGGCTGAGACCTCTACCAGAAGTGAGATCCCTGTCCAGCACAAAGAGAACACAGTAACTGCTTCACTACAGCAGAACGTCAAAAACATAACTCCAGAAAACCAAAACACAAACAGACTGAAATGCACTGTGGCTCACACACACTACAGTGCATGCTGGGTAATTGGAAAAGGAGCACATTCTGCCAACCTCAGCATCCGCATGCCAGGGCTAACACACACCCTCCAGCCCTGCACGCCGGCCGCTGGGCAGGACTGGGTCCTCCAGAGCAGCCTGGTCACACACAGGGGCAGGGAGGAGAGGCTGGGGAAGCCACCAGAGAGAGCAGGAGGGAGTGAGCCTCTCCTGAGCCACAGTCAGCTGGAACCAGGTCACTGAACATAGAGAGGAAAGGGGAGAGAAGAGAGGGGAGAGAAGAGAGGGAAGAGAGAAAGAGTGGAGAAGAGAGAAAGAGAGAGGGGAGAGAGGAGAGAGAGGAGTGGAGAGAAAAGATAAAAGCCATCCTTACTCACAGGTCATGCGTTTCTCTTGAATTGTGGACTTGGAATATGTTTAATAGATCTCATGTTTAACGGACTGCAGTGAAGAAAGATTTTATTTCTCACATTTCAGTTCCATCATTGCACCTGGGAGTCAGCTCGACACAATGACAACGGCCAGTAAACCACTGCGAGTAGAGGTATAGGAAGAAATTTAGAGCAAGAATCTGATAAAGTATAGTACAGCACAGTCGACAGACTGGGATGAGGAAAGATAAATGGGCGTTTCCCTTTAAGACACCTTAACCTGAAAAACTCTATACCAAAGACTCTCGCTACAGCAGAGTGGTGCTGCTGAGGCTCTGCCCTGCAACCACAAAATAGCAGCGACCCCTCCAATCGTCGCCATTGTCTTCAAGATTACAACCACGAACACTGCGCCCCCAAAGTTAATGGATATTCCTATTTCAGGGAACCAGGGTTATGATAATAACCTAACGCTCCCTTTCAAGTAGGGAATATTAACCATTACAAAACGAGTGTCACAAGGACATGGCATACAACACTATTGCAAGCTAGAGACCTCTTGAGTCATAATAATGTTCCACACTGAAAACATTAAGATGGACTCGCCTCTAATGTTGTGCCACAAGGGTGGACTGGGAAGCCGCTCTCAGTACTCTAGTGCCAAATCCAGGATTCTGCGGGTCCACGACATTCAGCTGACAGAACCTGGCAAACATATGGGAGGAAGCATGCACCGCTGCACTGCAAATGTCCTGGATAGATGCACCATGGAACAACCTCATGAAGTCGCCTAGCCCCTGGTGGTACCACTGACTAATTCTAAATTTGTGCACAAAAATAGAAAAAGCCTGCTTCAAAAAGCCTTTGTAACAGCACTGCAGAAGCAGTACTAAAACAGCATCGAGCTGCTAGTAGGAATGCTTACAACAGCTGCTCAGAATTTTACCTCTGCAAGAAAAAAACAGAAAAGCATACATACGCACCAGTGGAACGAAACAAAACCACATGGTCCACAAAATATTCTTATATTTAACTACATGTAACAATTACACAATAATTATTTTTCTTAAGAAGCGAGACAGTATAATTTACTAGGAGTCCGGGGAGGAACAGCTAATGGAGCCGCAGGCTTCCCAAAGCACGCAAGGCCACAGTGGGACTAACCCAGCACAGACTAAACAACAGAAATACAGCTTAAAAGTGCTAACAATAGGTACATAGAGACGGGATATACAATCATCTGTCTCGGGAGTAATCAGTAATGGCATTACTTGAAGGGCGCGCTGCTATTTTGTGGTTGCGAGGCAGAGCCCCAGCAGCGCCACCCTGCCCTAGCAAGAATCTTTGGTATAGAGTTTTCACTTCCGGTGCCTTAAAAGGGAAACACCCATTTGTAATGGTTAATATTCCCTACTTGAAAAGGAAAAAGATTTTGAAAAACTTTGAAAGGATCGCTCAGGGACCGTGTTGAACTATACGAGTATAATCTGACCACTGGGCAACGAATAACGGACTGATCCGCAGTCATTTCAGCAGGCAAGTTTTTGAGCAAACTAAGCCAGTTAATAGATGCAGTAAATCTGCTTTTATCCACATGTGGTTTATAAGAGACACAGCACCTGGACATTATAAAAGCTGTCTTTCATCCAACTGCTGTCTCCTTTCAGGGAATCAAAGTTAATCAGAGGGGCAGCTAAAGACAACATGTCTCGGGTAAGGCTCTCAGGTAAGGCAAGGCTCTCAGGTAAGGTTCTCAGGTAAGGCTCTCGGGTAAGACTCAGGTAAGGCAAGGCTCTCAGGTAAGGTGAACCCCTCGAATTCAAACTCTGACATAGACAAGTGAATGTCTAAATGAATGGGCAGGAGTGCAACAAGGACACAAACTAATCAATTCTACTCATCCTAATCCCTACAGTGTGCTTCCACTGCTACACCCTAAGCAAAACCAGGAGTACATTCCACAAGCCTTTTGATAGGAAATTTCACAATTTAATTATCATTACCATAATGCTGTTTAATCAAAGACACACTCTTAAAACAAGCCCATTAACATGCATTCTTCCCAATCCGTATTCTACTGTAACAATTGTCTTATTCAGAAACAACCTTTGAGCGTCAGAACTCACTTAAGACTGCTTTCTCAATATTGCAAGAATTAACTTGGAACCGATAACTGAGCACTGACACCCAACCTGGCTGTTTAGCTGACTTCCTAGATTTGACTATTTCACAGAAAACTAGGAGAATCTGACAAAGGCACTCGCACAATGTAGATAGGTAACTGGCTACTAATAGAGGCAGATTTGGATCAGACACATCATGCAGTGAGTCTGTCAGTCACAGGACCCTCACCTGGGATCTTCAGGTTGAGGTCACAGACACTCCCCACGGTTGCCACGGAGGCAGCTCGTTGCCGGCGAGTGATGCTCTCTCGCAAACGGCCTTCGCCGGTCACTTTCACGGTGAATGGACTTCCTGCGAGGAGAAAGACAACTGTTACAGGACAGGGAGGAGCAACACTAACAAACCAGACAACATGTGCTTGAAAACAGAGCACAGTAAATGAGTGAGGGGGGGAAAGGCGCTTCGGGTTGCTTTACAAAGATCATTGCAGAGCAAATTTCATGAAAGTCTGGTGCATAATTACCTAAACAAACAGGACCAGCACAAGGTTGACTATAAAGGGCAGTAAACGAGTAAATGTACTCACTCGACACGCTTTGAAAATACCCCCTTTTATGTCAAACAGAACAAAATTGTTTCTGTTTTAATGTTCTAAAGCAGCAGCAGATCTTGATAGTGCCAGCCTTAGTGCTCTCTATTAGCCCTGCTGGGCTTCCTCCCTCACAGCTATCCAGGGCTGGCTTGGTAGGTGCCGCTCACCTGGCACGTGCTCATCTGAAAACCTGATGGACACCAGATAGACTCCCGGCTCAGTGGGACAGTAGGACACCTTGCATGTCCCGTCGGCCACGTCCTCAGTCTGAATGTCCACCTTGCTGGGTCCCTCAATGGACAGGGCCAGCCCCCCAAAGCCTGCAGGGAGAAGGACCAGCGATCAGACACAACGTTTATAGGAAGTGAAACACACAGGCACACAGAGGCAATTCACTCTGCTGAAGCGGCACTGCAACTCCAGACACCATTACCATGTACTGAAAGATCTTCAAGTACAGGGGAGCAGTGACAGAGACAGGAAGAAAATGGGTTTGAAAGCCTTGGTTTTGTTAGCATCCTGTTCATGACTTTGTTATGCATCAACATGTGGCAAGCTTGTTTGTGGTGATCTTGGAAGACTTCGACCAGATCAGCAATACAAACATCTGGACTTCTCCTACTAATAGAAGGGTGTATTCCTGAGACAGCACACACCAATGCATTCACAATGACTTGGTTAAAAGGAGGTGGGTGTTTGTGACCAACCTGCAACCTGGGGAGGGCTTTGTGACCAACCTGCAGTTCTGTATTTTTCGCTCCCCCACCATTATGAAATCAATCAGCTCACAAGTTATAACAGTCACAAGCTTTCATGGAAACAGCTAAATATTGAAAAAAGTAATACAGTACATATCAGGACATGTCAAAATTGCAGGTGTGCTGCAAGCTAATTGTTCTATGCCAGCATGGGAAATATATCTCTGAATAGATGGATAAAAAGCAAATAAGAGATACAGAGCTGTTACATTTAAAAATACTAAGAGAACCGCAATAAGTTTAGTGAACTCCGTTATCTTTTAGTATTTGTAAATGCAGTGCTATTGAGTGTTACTTCCTAATACGGGTGTCGTGATGTGTACATGCAGCATATGCCTGGTTTGGGCTGTGCAGTTCCGAAGCTCTGCTCAAGTACCTGCATCTCTGGTGTCCACAATGAAGTCTGTCATCTCGAAGGTGCGTGCCTCCTGCAGCCCGGGTCCAAACACCTTCACCTTGCTGGCGTCGGCGATCTCAGACTGCAGCACCACGATGGTGAGGGGGCTGCTGGGGATGTGGCGGCCGTTCTTCTTGATGCTGACCAGATGCTCGCCCACCTCCCTCGGGATGAAGGAAATCCCTGCAGAGCAAACAGCAACCGCTTTAGACAGGACAGGACAGGACAGGACAGGACGACCCCCCCCCCCCCCCCCCCCCGGACCAGCGCTTCTCAGGCTTGCTAACGATTGACCCCCCTAATCAATGTAGTTTACATAGATCTTTATGTGGTACCCCTCTCTTACCCCGGGATGAGACGATCTTAACTGGGTCTTGCTCCTTGCTCGCAACACCTTCCAGGGGACAGGGAGTCAGGGGTGAGAGCTAGGTAGTCAGTAAAGCTTTTCTCACGTTAACAGGTGAAGTCATTAAAACAACCAGCAGACACGTCAACGTAGGGTTTTATTGAGAGCACGTGATTAAGAATGTACTTAAACATTAAAGAGATGTTTGACCATCCACATGCTTGGAATATTTCATCTCTCTCTGTTTAATATCCTGCTGTGTTTTCACTCTCTACTGTTGTTTCGGTTTGAGTGCAATGTGTCTCAGTGGCTCACCAATGTGGTTGTTGGGCTGCCTCTTGAGCAGGCAGGGCTCGTCCCGGCCCGACGGGGCTTTGATGCTGGCGGTCAGCAGACTCAGGTCAGTCTCGTTGATGTCCAGAGAGAAGTCGGCTGCACTGCCCAGTTTGAGCTGCGAGCGCCGCCGCTTGCTGTTGTCCTCTATAAAGAATCAGAGTGGGGTTAAATGGAGAGACATCTCACCAGGGGGCTTCATAAAGACCACACACTGAGAGCAGCATGTCAGTAACTCACACTGTCACAGAGCTCTCAGCATCACATCCACATGGAATTGTAAGTGTGATATATGAACACAGACACCATTTATTCCTCAATTCTGATACTCTCAGTAAGTTTTGCTAAAGTATATTCTTTTTTTTGGATGAGTGATTCTCCAGATATCTGTAAAACTCTATAAAATCAGTAACAGGCCCTTACTCTTCCTGCACCCTTCAGGAGAACAACAGGGTATGCAAACTGAACTCTCTTGGATGTATCTCCAGACTGTTCACATTGTGTACTTCTTAAACTAAAGCCCAGATATCTGGACTCCCTCGAACACAACATGGCCATTCGAATGCCATGATCACTTCAGCTCCACTGTATAGGTTGATCAAATCAAGCCCAATTTAAGTGCAGTGTAGCTCTCCCACAACATCAAGACGTTTCTGGCAGTGTCTCACCTGTGACCCTGGCGCTGAAGGGGCTGCCCACGATGTGCTCATCGTTGTAGCGCACCAGGATGCTGTACTGCCCCGGCAGTGTGGGCAGGTAGGTGACAGTGCAGGTCCCGTCCTTGTTGTCAGTGCAGCTGATCTCTGATTTGGAGGGGCCCTCGATGGCCAGGTCCAGACCCCCTGGTAAACAAGCAAACATTCATATTCTAGACTCAATTCAGACAGCTACAGCAATGAGGATTTCCATACTTGCATGAATTACAGGTTTCAATTATGCAAATGTTCCCACCAAATAACAAAGATATATAAAATAAAAGCACAGAGAAACAGGCACGAGGACACATACCTTCCCCGGCATCCTCAGTGAAGATGGTGAAGGTGGCTGGCTTGTTGACGATCCCGTAGATGAGTCCCGGACCGGAGGCTGTGACGTTGGGGCTGTTTGCATAGTTCACATAGAACTGCAGCGGACTCTCTGAAAACAACAGAAACAATACAGTACATGATATAGAATCCAACTAGCACAGGCAACCCCTGGGAGAGCGCACCCAATAGCACTATTATATCATGCTGCCACAGTAGAAAGAGAACAGAGTTTCACTGGAGCGGGTGGAATTTGATCAGCACAGAACGACTGCAGCATTGTATCAGCTGGAAGTCTGGAGGCAGTTCCGTTAGTTCTGAGTGTCTGTTCACTGAATGTATCACAGTGTCAATTCTCTACGTCAGTCACTGGAGGTTTCAATAACAGGTCTTGGTACAGTAAGGAGAGGGGGCCACTGACAGCACAGCAACAGCAGCCTGTCGCCAAGCAGACTGACTGAAGCAGAACATAACTGACCTTACATCACCTAGAATTTCAGGATCATATAAATCAAAGAAACTAACATCATGTAATCAAAGGAAACTACAAAAATCTACCGGAAGCCATAATAGTAGTACAGTATTTCACGTCAGGTGACGAAATGCAGTGATTTAGAGGGCAGATCTTAAACCCTAGTGCACTACAGCGGACATTTTGAATTGAGCTTTGAAACAGATTTTAAAGTTATAAGTGTAAAACGTTGTCAGGATGTTAACAATGAAAAGAAAACTGACCAGTTCGTTATTTAAACAGTTGTAGCAACACGTGGGGACGGGGAAGAGTACATTTCCAGAACCCTGTCACTTACACATAACATTATTCAGTCCTTATTCAGCCATTTGACTTTATGAAGCAAAACTGGATGAGCAATTCTCTAGGATGGTGCAAAACATTTGGTCAGAACTGTACAGAGACATCCAGTGCACTTGGAAAGAGCCGTCCCCTCTGCTGTTTTCATGAACGCGACAAAGCGAAAGCTGTATAAATAATAGATGTCTTTGTGAATCCCTAAGCGGTCAGGAATGTTCTCTTCCCCTCACACAAGAACACGGAGTTCATAGTAAGGACTTATTAACAATGGAGCAAAGCTGGAGTTATCAACAAGGCACTCCGTTTGAGAAATATGTAAAACACAGATACTCACCAGCAGTGCCCCTGTCTTGTGCTTATACCAAGACTGAGCTTTAGAACCTTTCTGCTATTAATGTAAACCAGCAGCAGCAGCTCTGCACAGAGCATCTGTTTCACACAGCTCTGCTGTTAATGTAAACCAGCAGCAACTCTGCACAGTGCCTCTGCAGGGAGTGAGAGGGACAAGGTATTTGGCAGCCTTCTCTGCCCTCCCTTTGTGCCGAGTATCTTCTGGTCCTTTCCTTGTTTGTTAAATTCAAATACAACGATGCAGAACCACTGCTTCTTGGTACCTAGTCACTTCTGGTGATGTGGGCCAATGTTGTCTCCCCACTGGTCTAGTTGAACAAAGACTGTGTGTGCCAGCTACAGCACAGGCAGTGACCAGGCACCTGTACCTGAGACTGTAGTGGGGCTTTTATAAACCACATAAATACATAATAAGCAGCAGCAGAGAGCGTATGCATTGATGTAGAGAGCGTGTGCACTGGACAGGACAGAGTGGCAGAGCTAGGAGACGCGTTGTACCTGGGATGTGCTTGCCATTGTATTTGATGTGCATCTCGTGCAGACCCATCTCTGTGGGGGAGTACTTCACTGTCACCGTGCCGTCGTTGTTGTCACTGATATCAGGCTTGGCGGTCTTTCCAGAGGGCATGTGAACCTCACCTGAGAGGGAGCGATGGACAGGGAGAGAAAGAGAGAGAGAGAGAGAGAGGGGAGAGGGAGAGGGAGAAAGGGGAGGGAGAAAGGGGGAGGGAGGGGGCTCTAGGGAAATTCTGTCTTTTTCCCTCTCTCTCCCCTACCAGTCAAACGGGAGACAAGGAATGGATGGTCAGCATTTAGGTGACATTAGTGTTATCCATACTGTAAATCTATCAAATAGGTATGACATTTAGATATAAAGAGATGTCTAATCCTTACCTGTGACCTCTCCCTTCTTGAAGGCGAAGGGGATGACCATGTCGAAGGGCCGGAATCCTGTCCCATTCATACCACTGACTGGGGAGTAGGACCCGTCCGTCACCTGGGAACACAGGAGGTCATTGGAGTTCAAGTGACACAGGAACAGGAAGCAGGGCCAGCAAGGAAACAAGCCCCACTGCAGCCCCACAGTGAGCCCCCTCTCCAGGGTTATTAGGGCTCATTGACTGGGAGGGGGTCTTTTCCATTGATTGAACCTTTAGAACAGTCTACCACAGTGCACTAGCACAGTTATGGTTATACTATACATTTCCCATTGTTTGCCATGTTTTTTAATATGCTTTACCATGCCTCTCTGGGCTTTACCATGCTTTCCTAACCTAGTGCACCACTGCTATGGAAGTCTTCCCTCCCTCAAACTGATACGCTGACTGGAGGGTGTCTCTTATAAGAACGCAAATCATTCTGCACACTTTGAGCACCCCAGCTTTGCTTTGCTGTCCTCTCGTCAAAAACTGCACCAGATGGCATTTCTTATAACATCAAGAGACACCAAAATAAGCTGTTTATAATTTAACTGGTAAAGCTGCCATAACATATCAAAGGTGAATTCAAATAAGGAAAGAGCATTGGAGTTCACAACATGATCCTGGAAACACCCTGTCACTACATACACAAACCACCCTTAAAAGTAACCTGGTCTGTACAGATTTATAGGAAAACAAACAACTAGCTTAACAAATAGTGCAATGGGAAAGACTGGTGTGAAGCACAAGAACAGCACAGGCATATCACAGTGCAGACAAACAGGATCAGCCAGCCCACCTGGAAAAGACAGGAGAGTGCACGCATCAGAGTGCCCTGAAACTAAAGAGTGAAGATCCAGGGGCAGGGAAGGAGGGGAAGGAGGGGAGGGAGGGGAGGGCAGGGGAGCAGACCAGTGCACAAACATGCTTTCAGGGGCAGCCTGGAACTAGAAAACAAATGGGGAAGAAATAGGACTTGACACAACATTCAGGCACTTGGAGAAACAAACAAACAAACAGGAAGGTGGTGAGGATCCAGGAATCTCTGCCTTAGACTGAGCTGGCATCACTGCCACAGGTTCAGAAATACAAAGATAGAGGGAGAGGAATAAGGAGAGAAGAACCCAGGGCTGGAAACAGGGGGGCTGGGAGAGAGGGAGGGGAGAGTATACGCAATGTGAACCTAGAGCTGGAAACAGGGGGCTGGGAGAGAGAGGGAGAGAGAGAAGGGAGAGTAGACACACTGTGAACCCAGGGCTGGGAGAGGGAGGGGAGAGAGGGAGAGGAAGGAGGGGAGAGTATAGAGAGTGTGAACCTAGAGCTGGGAGAGAGGGACAGGAAGGAGGGGAGAGAATAAGGAGTGTGTACCCAGGTCTGGGAGACAGGGAGGGGAGAGAGGGAGAGGAAGGAAGGGTGAGTATATGGAGTGTGTACCCAGGGCTAGGAGAGAGGGAAGGAGGAAGGCGAGGGAGAGAGGGAAAGGAAGGAGGGGAGAGTATATGGAGTGTGTACCCAGGGCTGGAAGAGAGGGAAAGGAAGGCGGGGAGAGTATATGGAGTGTGTACCCAGGGCTGGAAGAGAGGGAGAGGAGAGAGGGAGAGGAGGGTGGAGAGAGTATATGGAGTGTGTACCCAGGGCTGGAAGAGAGGGAGAGGAAGGCGGGGAGTGTATACAGAGTGTGAACCTAGAGCTGGAAGAGAGGGAGAGGAAGGCAGGGAGAGTATATGGAGTGTGTACCCAGGGCTGGAAGAGAGGGAGAGGAGAGAGAGAGAGGAAGGAGGGGTGAGTATATGGAGTGTGTACCCAGGACTGGGAGAGAGGGTGAAGGAGGGGAGAGTATATGGAGTGTGAACCCAGGGCTGGAAGAGAGGGGGGGGGGGGGGGGGGGAGAGAGGAGAGAGGAGTGTGTACCCCAGAGCTGGAAGAGAGGGAGATGAAGGAGGGGAGAGTATATGGAGTGTGTACCCAAGGCTGGGAGAGAGGGAGAGGAAGGAGGGGAGAGTATATGGAGTGTGTACCCAAGGCTGGGAGAGAGGGAGAGGAAGGCTGGGAGAGTATATAGAGTGTGTACCCAGGGCTGGAAGAGAGGGAGGGGAGAGAGGGAGAGGAATGCGGGGAGAGTATATGGAGTGTGTACCCAGGGCTGGAAGAGAGGGAGAGGAAGGCAGGGAGAGTATATGGAGTGTGTAGCCAGGGCTGGGAGAGAGGGAGAGGAGGAAGGCAGGGAGAGTAGATGGAGTGTGTACCCAGAGCTGGGAGAGAGGGAGAGGAAGGCAGGGAGGGTATATGGAGTGTGTACCCAGGGCTGGAAGCCGTGGGGGCTAGCCAGAGGGGCTGCCTGCTGCTGCTGGACTGTCTGCTGCTCCACCAGGGGAACTTCATCGCTTGCCTGGGGAACGAGAGAGAGGTTATTGTGACACAGGTAATCTAAGGAAAGCTGAAACATAGGTTATTGCATTTTCAGGGTCTTTAAGCCCAAAGTGACCAGACTCCAAAATCCCTAAGTAGTTTAATAATTATGTAAAGTATGTGTGCACTTCCATTCTCCACACTTAAAGTTCAGTGGGTCAGCCTGCTGTTGTGTACTGTAGCACACACCTGTCTGTGAGAACACCCCTAAACCTCATTTCACAGAGCGACACGCAGGCACTGCTCAGGTCTGTCACACTCTCCATGGTGAGCATGACAACTGCCTACTATTTCCACCTTCTCTTCTCCAAACTTGTATCACAGCCCGCTACAGAACCTTTAACTTGTACTTGGGTCTAAACTGTTGCTTTACACATTCCTGACATGTAGATGACTGCACTAGATGATCATGTGGCCCCTTGGTATGAGTACATCTCTGCTGTACGCCAGATACAAACCCAAGCTCATGTGCTGTTAGACTGAAACTACAAAACCACACAAAGAAAGGAAAGGTCATCGGGCAACAGCAGCTGCTACTGCAGGGGAATCCAGGAGAACGGATGAAGCAATCTGTGCAGAGTCTGCTCTAATCAATCAGTAAGGACTCTGCTCTAATCAATCAGTAAGGACTCTGCTCTAATCAATCAGTAATAACTGATCTAGCCAATGACTAATGACTGCTCTAATCAAATGCAGTGTGGGGGTCTGTGGTAGTTAAACAATCACTTCAGTCTCTCCTTGAAATTACAGCTGCATTTTAACAATGTACAATAGAATTATAATTTGGTGAAGTGAGTTTTGTTTTTGGTTTATTGTTATCGTAGTGCTCCTTTACAACACTGCAGTGGGGACTTGGGTTCCTCTCTGTCACAGGCAATGGGATTAATAAACAGGAAGCTCTTACCGTCACTCTGAAAGGGCTCTTGGGAATGCTCTCCCCCCCGTAGTGCACGCACAGCATGTAGGCCCCGGGCGTGGGGGCAGTGTAGAAGATATCAAAGGTCCCGTCCTCGTTCTCGATGACGTCAGCCTTGACCTCCGACCCGTCAGGGGTCACCACCGTGCAGGACACCTTACCCTTCCCAGCACCCTTAGCGTTCACGACAAAGCCCACTTCCTCTCCAATCCCGATGGTGGGCCCGAGTCCCGGACCTGTGGAGGAACAGACAGGATATTCAGTCAGGTAAAAACACCATGAACACTCTCTCCCGCGTCCCGGACCTGTGGAGGAACAGACAGGATATCCAGTCAGGTAAAAACACCATGAACACTCTCTCCCGCGTCCCGGACCTGTGGAGGAACAGACAGGATATCCAGTCAGGTAAAAACACCATGAACACTCTCTCCCGCGTCCCGGACCTGTGGAGGAACAGACAGGATATTCAGTCAGGTAAAAACACCATGAACACTCTCTCCCGCGTCCCGGACCTGTGGAGGAACAGACAGGATATCCAGTCAGGTAAAAACACTGTCGACAGTGTTAAATCAGGCTCAGCAGACACAGTGCATGGAGGCTGCAGACAGTGTTAATTACACTCAGTAGACAGTGTTAAATCAGGCTCAGCAGACACAGTGAATGGAGGCTGCAGACAGTGTTAATCACACTCAGTAGACAGTATTAAATCAGGCTCAGCAGACACAGTGCATGGAAGCTGTAGACAGTGTTAAAATCAGGCTCAGCAGACACAGTGCATGGAGACTGTAGCTCCGCTCCGGTTCCTTGCCTGCCACGGTGCACTTGCTGGCGTCCCCGGTGGCTGTGGCGCGCACGCGGCAGGGAGAGGCGGGGATCTCATCTCCGCCGTACTTGATGACAATGGTGTAGCGGCCAATTTTGTCCGGGATGTAGGACACCTTGTACGTTCCGTCGTTGTTGTCATGGATACTGGTCTTCTTCGGCTTGCCATCAATGTCCTGAAAAGCACACACAGACCTTTCCTTTAGTTCAAGAAAACACACACAGACCACAGCGAAACAAATAAAGACCTTAACTCAGACCACAACAAAACACAGACCACAGCGAAACACACACAGACCGCAACGAAACACACACAGACCTCAACTCAGACCACAGCGAAAAACCACACAGACCTCAACTCAAACCACAACGAAACACACACAGACCTCAACTCAAACCATAGCAAAACACACGCAGACCTCAACTCAAACCATAGCAAAACACACACAAACCACAGCAAAACACAGACCACAGCAAAACACACGGAGACCTCAATTCAGACCATACAAAACACAGACCACAGCAAAACACACGCAGACCTCAACTCAGACCACAGCAAAACACATGCAGACCTCAACTCAGACCACAGCAAAACGCACGCAGACCTCAACTCAGACCACAGCGAAACACAGACCTCAACTCAGACCACAGCGAAACACACAGACCTCAACTCAGACCACAGCGAAACACACGCAGACCTCAACTCAGACCACAGCGAAACACACGCAGACCTCAACTCAGACCACAGCGAAACACAGACCTCAACTCAGACCATACAGAACAGACCTCAACTCAGACCACAGCAAAACACACACAGACCTCAACTCAGACCACAGCGAAACACATGCAGGCCTCAATTCAGACCATACAAAACACAGACCACAGCAACACATGCAGACCTCAACTCAGACCATACAAAACACAGACCTCAACTCAGACCACAGCGAAACACACACAGACCTCAACTCAGACCACAGTGAAACACATGCAGGCCTCAATTCAGACCATACAAAACACAGACCACAGCAACACATGCAGACCTCAACTCAGACCACAGCGAAACACACACAGACCTCAACTCAGACCACAGTGAAACACACGCAGACCTCAATTCAGACCATACAAAACACAGACCACAGCAACACATGCAGACCTCAACTCAGACCACAGCGAAACACACACAGACCTCAACTCAGACCACAGCGAAACACAGACCACAGCAACACACATGCAGACCTCAACTCAGACCACAGCGAAACACACGCAGACCTCAACACAGACCATACAAAACACAGACCACAGCAAACACACGCAGACCTCAACACAGACCACACAAAACACAGACCACAGCGAAACACACGCAGACCTCAACTCAGAACACAGCAAAACACACACAGACCTCAACTCAGACCACAGCAAAACACACGCAGACCTCAACTCAGACCACAGCGAAACACACAGACCTCAACTCAGACCACAGCGAAACACACAGACCTCAACTCAGACCACAGCGAAACACACGCAGACCTCAACTCAGACCACAGCAAAACACACACAGACCTCAACTCAGACCACAGCAAAACACATGCAGACCTCAACTCAGACCACAGCGAAACACACAGACCTCAACTCAGACCACAGCGAAACACACACAGACCTCAACTCAGACCACAGCAAAACACACAGACCTCAACTCAGACCACAGCAAAACACACACAGACCTCAACTCAGACCACAGCAAAACACACACAGACCTCAACTCAGACCACAGCAAAACACACACAGACCTCAACTCGGACCACAGCGAAACACACGCAGACCTCAACTCAGACCACAGCAAAACACACAGACCTCAACTCAGACCACAGCAAAACACACACAGACCTCAATTTAGACCATACAAAACACAGACCACAGCAACACATGCAGACCTCAACTCAGACCACAGCGAAACACACCCAGACCTCAACTCAGACCACAGCAAAACACACGCAGACCTCAATTCAGACCACAGCAAAACACAGACCACAGCGAAACACACGCAGACCTCAATTCAGACCATACAAAACACAGACCACAGCAACACATGCAGACCTCAACTCAGACCATACAAAACACAGACCACAGAGAAACACACGCAGACCTCAACTCAGACCACAGCAAAACACAGACCACAGCGAAACACACGCAGACCTCAAGTCAGACCACAGCAAAACACACAAAGACCTCAACTCAGACCACAGCAAAACACAGACCACAGCGAAACACACACAGACCTCAACTCAGACCACAGCGAAACACACGCAGGCCTCAATTCAGACCACAGCAAAACACAGACCACAGAGATACACATGCAGACCTCAACTCAGACCACACAAAACACAGACCTCAACTCAGACCACAGCGAAACACACAGACCTCAACTCAGACCACAGCAAAACACGCACAGTCCTCAAATCACAATGGTTTTGATATTTGTATTCACATATCCTGGGTCAAAATCAGTTGATCCCACTGCATCTGCAAGCTGATCCTGTGTGTCAAAGTGTCTGATTAACCTGATCAACCTGACCTGATTAACCTGGAGCTGTCAACATTGCCCTCAGCACAGAAATATCTGCACTTCTACTCAAATGAGACCAGGATCTGTGTATTAGATTACTGCTGTTACAGAGAAATGTAACAAAACAATGACAATAGAAGTTCTCTTTTGTGCGAGATGTCATTGTAATTGCTGATCACAGCATGTTGTTGTTGGGAGAAATGCAGGAGGTTAATGGTTAAACTCTACACTACCTGAATGTGAAGGACATTATATTACACACCTATAAAAATGTAAAAAGAACCTTACAAAGTCAGTGGCAAACATTTCAACTAGAAATCTTTTTTTCTGAGAAAGAGTTCTATCACTGCATTTGTAAGTTTTTTTGTAGTTCTACTGAGTGTTCATTACTGCTTGTGGATGACATCACCCAGCCCTGCCCCAGCCCCAGCCCTGCGCTCACAGTGATCTGCACCGACAGCTGCCCCTCCCCAGCGTCTCTGGCGTCGACGGTGAACTCCACTGGCAGGCTGGCCGGGAGTCCCGAGGTCAGGCCGGGGCCGCTGGCCTTCACCTTGCTGGCATCATGAGTGGGGAGCACCTTCACTCTGAAAGGACTGCAAGACGAGAGAGGGACAAACAGGTTAAGAAGGCTCTGCAACGGTCTGTGTGCGTGAGTGTGCACAGTTCTTTGCCTGTCTCTATAAAGGCAGGACTACTGTGTGAATGGAAATATAGTGAAAAACAAAAAAACTACAGTTCAGGGCACAAATAGGGAGTATTTTTTTTTTTTGACTGTGACCGTGTGTGACAGAGATTGAATGATTCTTGGTGTTAGATCTCCCCCCCAACCTGCGAGGGTGCTGTGTAAAAAGAACACAGTTCCTTAGACGAGTTGGCACAACAATTTATTCCTAGGGTTCGGTGGAAGTCAGCCATCTAGAAAGGGGGCAAAGCTACAGTTACTAAACCACTGACCTGGAAGGCTAACAGCGTGGCATCTGCGGAAGTGAACAGCAGATGTGCTAGATAATCAAGGGGTCAAGGTCGACAGTATAAAGAGGGGACATAGCTATGCAATCTGTTACTTATTTTTGGTTCCACTGAAACCTAGAGGACTGTGCTATTTAAGTTTTGTCTGTCTGTCTAATTGTTCTGCATTGTTATTTGTTCACTTAGACTAGACTGATAACACAATCCAGAGCTGTCGCCCACAGCCAGCACTAAAACCCGGACAACAATTCACCACTTGTTCACCGGTAAATAGCACATATTGTCTTGTGCTTCACTACATGCACTAAGTGCACTCACTTTGGACTTGCGATCGTGTGTGTGTGTGTGTGTCTATTTGTGTGTTTAGTACTGTGCTTATTATTTACGGGACTGCTACCCTTTTTCATTTCCTTGTTATTTTCTGCTTGGTCAACAGACCCTTGGATTACAAAATAAAACAAACCATTTCACCTGTACTTTGTTGTCTGTTTGTTCTTGGACTCCTGCAGCTGCACTGCACCTGCTCTACTAGTTACCACTTTGCCACACCTTGTTAGAAACATTGCAGTCCAACACATGGGTTCTGTGGTTCAGTCTGAATTCTCCCAGAGGTTAAGTTTAGTTTTCCAGCAGAGTCTATATCGACCCATCCCTACCTGCGGGGGACCTCTTCATCAGCATACTTGACAGACACGATATATGGGCCCTCCAGGGAGGGAGTGTAGGCCACAGTGTGTGTCCCGTCCCCATTGTGAACCACCTCCACCGGCTCGGCCACTCCTGGAGACAAACACAGCCATCAGCCCTGCAGCACAGACAGGCACACACTGCTGTTTCACAGGGCTTATCACTAGAGGAAGGAAACGCGCACTGCTCCAAGACAAAACACTGCTATACTGTGTTGGCAGCAACTGGTCTGGGGCAGTGTTAGTGTGGGATTAGGAGGGTTCACAGACATCACTGAAATACTTGGAACCCCAAAGTCAATTTTAGTCAAATGTGAAAAAAATAAATTTCTGAAGTGCAGTGCACCCCATTAAAGACGTCAGTCAATGAAATGAGGCGGATTATGGGGGTGGGCGGGTGTAATGGGATTGAACACCATATAAGGCAGGATTTTGGTTTTGCTCTGTATCTATACAAGTTTCCCTTACAGTTAGAACTTGTTCCATAATGAATGCCTTGAAGATTCTGATGTCTATGAAGCATGTACTCCGTGTGTGTTTGGCATTATGGGGTGTGATCAAACTGTAAGAAGGATTCAATTCCACTGTGTAAAAACAAACAGAAACATTGCCTTCATTCATAACACACAATTTTAAGCAGATTAAGGGCAGAGCATGAATCAGACAGCAAATGAGAAAGTGACTTCAGACACATGCAGTATTTAAATATGGATTTGAACCACCCCACTGATCAGGGCTAAACACATGATTCATTTCCATGGCAGGCAGCAAGTGGATTATCTGAATCTCACCCCAGGATAACGCTGGCTGTGCCGTTAATGCTGAACACAAACACATCTGCTGCAGACTGATTAGTTACACTGAACAGATCACCCCCATTCTTCAAATCTGTTAACACTTTGCTTAAAAACACACCTGCCAAAGAATGTCAAAAGGGCATAGCAAACCTATATGTGCAATAGAATTGTGTAATTAATAATACCACTAATAATAATCATCATCTTCATCAAGTATGTGGTTAGCAGCCTATACCCCGTACCACACTTAATATAAAATCATGATCTTATGAAGTGGATCAGACACTACATCCACTGCATACATCTGGAGAAAAGCAAGTGTAACAAACAGGGTCCTTCCTTTAATACCCGGAATCTGATAACCTGTCCTACAGAGTTTCATCGCAATGGGATAAGAGCCTCTCTCAATATATGGATATATACAGTGTAACAAGTATGAGTGCTTCTGCCTGTATGCCTGCCCAGTGAGGGGATAATAATTGTACAATAATGATCATGACAATGACAGTAGCAACAACGATAGCAACATTCTTACCAATTGTCTCTACTCAGATTTTTGTCAATCCCTCAGTGCTTAGCTCAGTCAAAAGCTCTACGGGTAGTCTAGTTTAAACACGTTATGTTAAACAAGAAATATTTCCTATCCAGCTGCACTGCTGAAGCAGAGGCTCTTTGTGCAGAGCAGGTGTGACCTAGAGGCAGAAGAGCGAAGCCAGGCCCTTCCACTGGACACGGAGACGGAATAAAACAAGAGCGAAGCCAGGCCCTCCCACTGGACACGGAGACGGAATAAAACAAGAGCGAAGCCAGGCCCTTCCACTGGACACGGAGACGGAATAAAACAAGAGCGAAGCCAGGCCCTTCCTGGTACCTTACCACGGGAGATCATAGTCAGAACGAAGCAATACCACTGGAGAGAGACTGTTCCACTGCACAGGTAGTGTTTAGGTACCAGGAAGAAGCAGTTTAGTCAACAGTGATGTATCCTGCAAATCTGTACTAATGTAAAAAGAAGAGCAAATAGAGCAAGAGGTCTCCAGTGACAATGTTTCCTGTTTGAATTGGAAATGAGCATAGGCCTTGGTCACACTCCTTTAAAGCAAACCGTTTAAACATTGAGCTGCAGTGAAGTGAAGTACTGAGGGAGCTCCATCCCAGCTCCCCCCCCACCCCCACCCCACACACACACACACACACCTCGAGGGACAGCACAGAGACACTGAGGGAGCTCTATCCCAGCTCCCCCCCCAACCCACACACACACCCACGTACCTCGAGGGGTGAGCACCGAGACACTGAGGGGCGCGGCCCCTGCCTTGCTACAGTCCACAGTGAAGTGCTGAGGGATGTCAGCTCTCACCCCTGAGCCCAGGCCAGGTCCGCTGAGCTTCACCTTGCTGGGGTCGACCACGTCCTTCACAGGGACCTTGAAGGGGCTGCCTGCAGGGCGAAGCAGCGAGAGGGGGGCTGTTAGCTGGAACCACACACACAGCCACAGGGGCTTGGGCGCCTGTCCTTGTTTTCTTTCTGCGTTTCAGGTAAGCTTCATTGCATTTGGAATTCCAGTTCTATGCATTAGACAAACATAGGCTTAACATACGTCACTGTGTGTGCGTGTGTGTGCGTGCTTGTATGCAGGGTTAAAAACTGAGTTTTTAAGTACATTACTGAAATAAACAAGTGTCCTGATTGAGTAATCTGGCCCCTGCTAATACCCATGGGTCTATATGCATCTGAAATAGTTTACACAAAAAGTTTAATCAATTTTCATTGGGTTCATCTCTCTTATCCTAATCGATCAACACAATTCTATGACATCATCCTTTGTTCTTGTAATTGATTCAAGTCAATAAGTTTGAAAATCAACATAATATTCAGAACGCTTCTTTAAACCAAAAGTATTCAAATGTAAAACACAGCTCTGAGGTCTATCTGTGTGACTGGTAGCCAGAAATAATTTTATTGTATTTCTTGAGATGTATGAAATAATATATTAATGTTACCAGTAGTACTGGGCAGTGGCATTTTAAATGAAAATCACTTCTATTATAATAGTTTGAAGTGTAATAAGCAACTGAAAGCAGTGAATCTGTAATCCGAGCTGCACTTAACAGCTGATCCCAGACTTCATGTCATGAGTGCAGAGATCTCAGCTTGAGTGAAACGAGCACAGAGATCTCAGCTTGAGTGATTCGAGCACAGAGATCTCAGCTTGAGGAAATGTAAGCATTACAATAGCCAATCAAATCATGCGAAAGTCGCCAAAACGCTTCTACAATCACAGCGTTTTAAAAGTCCAAGCACAGTAACCTCAGGCATGTTTAGCCCTGGGGCTCATCAGTGCAGCGTACCTGTACTTTGACTAGTGAAAGACAAGTAGCTTTCGAGTTAAAGTGGTAGAAAACAGTACCAATAGAATTATGGGTAATCGGGATATACACATAATTCACCGATCGCAAATCCGACTTTAGCCACACCCACTTTTCACACCCTAGATACTGTTGCTACGTGGGACAATCTACAGACATAAAAATGAGAGCCGAGCCTAGTTCAAGTGTTTGACTTTGCGAATTAAAACAAAACGTTACTGCTGTGTAGGTTTCCCACCAACTAAGTTATGAACACAAAAATAAAAACATACCCCATACAGAGTTAACTGCAGAGTTATCCCCCATGAGGATTGAACTGGTAGCTTGAAATCAGACCGCTGTGAAAAGTGCTTAGTTGTGCTCACTTTTTGTTAATAATTAAAAGAATAAATACACTTATTAGAGAGCATGGCAAACAAGGTAAGAGCATTCCCAAAGTTATTACATAAAGCAGGTGTGTAAACATACAGCCTACACGTTAAAAGAATGTTTGTTGTGCTTTGCTCTGATGCTTTCTAGATTTTAGTACCAATAACATTACAAAGAACTAGTAATAATCACTGTTGCAGCGTTTTAAAATGTGTCTAAAATGTAGATTTTTAGATAAATATCTGTGAGTAACACGTAATATGCAAGTCCAAAACATGGCAATAGGAAGAATGGCCCTTTAAATGCAAACACACAGAAAAAAACCCACAAAATTTATACAAAAACCTTTCTCTCTCTCTCTGAGTGTGGAAGGGGTGTGGGTAATTCACTGACTAGGAGACAGACAGGATTTAGCATAGCTGGGGGTAATCCAGCATGTGCTCCGTGGGACAGCGTCCTCGCAGCTGCTTGAGCCTCCCCGGTGAGTTGGGGCAACACATAGCTAGCCCACTGGGCTTGGGGCCACCCGGCCGAGATCGCCATAGCCTCGAACACCTCCAAGTATGCGTCCGGTCGATCCTCGGCCGTCATTTTGGTGGGTCTCTGGATGGAGTGGTCTGGAGCTGCGGGTCTAGCCGCCCCCTGCACTGCCGCGGTGAGCGTCTGGCGCAGGAGGTCCATCATTGCGGCAAACTGGGTAGCATCCATGCTAGTCTGCTCCTTCTGAATATGCACTGCTTGGGGCAGTGCCAGTGAATCCCACTTCTCACACCACGTGTGGAAGGGGTGTGGGTAATTCACTGACTAGGAGACAGACAGGTGTAATTGAAAACACCACCCAGGTGCCCAGTTTTATTTGAGAACAGTTCTTGCTTTTTCCGGCAGAGGGCACTGTTGACCGTGGGCTGCCTATCAACGATGATAGACAGCACCACGGAAATACCACAGCTGGTACGCGAACAGCAAGTGCACTCGCAGGCGATCAAAGAAATAATAATGAAAACAGAAGGCGAAAAGAACAATGGAAAATCAAACAGTAATAAAACTACAAATAAAAGGTGCTGCACTCGGCAGCGTTATCCCGGTCACCGCTACCCGCACGACCCGGAACACAGTCCTACTCTGTAGGTTAACTAGCCTGCTCTTTTACAATACGCCGGGGTCTGTCCAAGGGTTCCCCGCTCTCTCTGTCTCGCTATGAAACTCTTTGTTTCGCCTGATTCCCAGTCCTGGATCAGAGCTTCCGCACTCTCGGCGCGTGTAAGTGGGCAGCCCTGAGGAAACAGCAGAGCATTTTTTTATAGGGCTAGCAAACTGCCAAGACTTGCCTCTCAGCCATTCAGAGAGGGGGAAAGTCCACACACCTACCTTCCCACCTCCCCGTGTCACTGCCATGACTCACAGGCGGTTGTTGGAAGACTGCCGCCCTCTTCCTGCAGTACTGTGAACACGCCAGCAGAGTCAGCACAGATCTCTCCCTGCTACATATCCTTCCCCTCAGAATGACACCACTGCTACACTGAGCTTTGGTGATTTCACTTGTTTAGTCCCCTCTTTCTTAAACCAAAAGGTTATTTTTACTTTTACCTTTGGATATCCAGTTCAGCTACCAAAAACTCCTTGGGTTCCTTCAGCAGTGTTTACAACCACACCCCATGCTAACACCACCAACCAAGGACTATTTTAAGTGGTCATTTGTACTAGCCCTTATTAATTATACAGCTGGTTACAATTAACTAACTCATTTGTTATACTCAATTGGCCTCATTAGACCGTTGTCTTCTGGGAGATGTAGTTTTCTGTCTCTCTGAACTACATCTCTCTGTCTCCACGAAACTTGCAGTGTTACATTGGGTATACGTATCTCCAGTCTGCTATTCTACCCCATACATACATACACACACACACACACACACAAAGGGTCAGTCAGCGTTACCACAGGTCTGGGGATGTAAACTCATTTTTGGTCTCAGCTTAGAGAACATAGAAAAGACAGTACTGGTTGTAGTGTTTTGCCGTTGTCAGTTATATTGTTATAGTTGTAGGCAACAGCGGATGTTGCAAACTTACTTAGTATTCTAACAAATGAATCCTAATCTCCAGTCAAAGTGAGTGTGACACACTGTTAAAAAAATGTTTTGTAACTGCATTTTTATTACAAAAGACAAATGTGCTGTTTGTTCATAGTGTCTGAAAGAACCAGAACGACGAGGAAGTTCATTATTTCTTTTATTTTAATTTTCTGTAGGTATGCTGAACTCCTTTTTGACAGTCTGGTTTAAACTGTGTGTGAACTATTTATTTTTAATTTGTATTATTATTACCACAATCATTTCAGGACAGTTTGAGATATATTTTTAATTATTAACTGTTACTAAACTTTGAAGAAATAATCCTTTGAAAGTCTGAGTCCACAACGTAGGTAAAGTGCCAAAACTGCAATGTCTTTTGTTTTTTTGCTGCACCTCGCCTGTGAAATGTACTAAAAATCACCATGCCAAAACCATAGCCTTATGTATGAACCATGATGAGGTTGATAAAGCACAGTCCTCCCAAAGTTTATTTTGTGTTCAATGGCCCCACATTTTTCCTTCTAACCAACTTGAAATGAGCCATCACATTTGGAGAAGTGCTGGCTGGAAACCTGAGGCTCGCTATTGTTATCTACCTTCTCTCCTAGGCACAGCACTGCAGTCCTAACACTTCCCATCACACCCAGAGGCTCTGACTCTCTTCACTGATCCCCCACACCCCTAAATGTGATCTCCAATTATCTTTGGTTCAGCAGGGGATCGTACAGTGGCAGCACATGCAGGAAGTGGAAACCATACAGGCTGAGATGAAACGGTTATTGTCCAACAAGCGACAGACCAGCGAGTCTTCTGCTTCAAACCAATTACTGCATCTCGAAGCCAGGCCTTACAGGGTCTGCATTTTCACTTCAACACATCAAACTGGACCTATTTAAAGATGAACTACCTTTAAAGGACTTCAGGAATAAATATTTTCTGTTTGTTGGCGGTATACATGTTTGCATTTGCAAGCAGACAAAGGTTTCAGCTAGAGCCTTCATCAGTGTAGCAGGGGCTGTTTGAAAGGGCCTCATTAATCAGCCACAGGCCTGACTGATCTGTTATTGTATTTTCTGATGTTATTAAGGGACAGTACAGTAGGACGGACACAGCAAAGTTGCACAGATGCTCAGATTTTTCAAGAAATTCAATTGAAGTCGTCACTTTAGCAAACAAATTCCTGATTTGACATGAGATTCATTATAAGCACATTCTGAGTGACTGGATCACACAAATCGCTGAACGAGGAAGTTCATTCAAAAGAAAATTGATTTTATACCAAACAGATGAAACAAAGGCAAAACAAATAATTGCAGATGAAACAGGAATGGTTTAAACAGATTCGGCAGTGGCAAGGCACAGTACTATATATACATAGCAGAAAAAAATTGTACAGACTGCCTCCAACTTTTTGTCTCGTCAACACAATACGCCAGAGGCCGTACAGGGCAGAGTGTATGGAGCTGTCGCTGGAAAGGAGGTGGATGGAAAGCCTCCAATTTCAAACTGGTTGATGGGAAAGGCAGAGACTGTCTTAAGCAAGAAGGCAGGATTGGTATAGAGTGTAACCTATGTAAAAATGAACCATGCTTTTGCAATGGTTAATGCCTGCTTCTCACTCAACCGCTTTGCAGAGGTGACAGATAGCAAGCAAGAAAGCCGCTTAGAGCGATAAATATTTCAGCTCAGATGAAGGCATGGTCTCAAATGGAGGCTTCACGAGTGCATTAAGCACCACGTTTAGCCTCCTGTGAGGAACATTGTCCTTCATAGGTGGCCGAAGCCACTGAGCTCCTTTCAAAAATTACAATTTTGACATGGCAAGCTGAAAAATAGCTGCCAGATAGACCTTAAAATGTAGAGGGGGATTTCCCCTCATCAAACAGGTCCACAGGTCGTGGGGTCGTACTGGGAATGCCTGGAAGGTGCTTTGGCATTCTCCATGGGTTGGGAGGCCATAAGGTCCCCGTGACTGACTGAGCAGCTTCAGGCGCTTGGGTAGTCTCCACGGTTAGTCTCCTGGGCTAATAAGGGACTACTAGGAGCCAAGGCATCTATCACCAATGGGTCCCAATCTCTTGTTATGGCGGACCAAAGGTGGGTTGATTCCTGGGAGGCAAAGAGATCTACCTCTGCTCTCCCAAACCTCCCAAATGAGGCTTACCACCTCAGAGTGAAGTCTCCGCTGTGAGGCACTGGGAACTCTCCTAGAGATTAGGAGAGTGGTGAGAGGAGGCTCTCGTGTGCCCAGAGCAAAAGCTCATGGGCCACACGATGGAGATTGGGCAACCTGAGGCCGCCTTGGTTGTTGATGTAAGCCTCCACTGTTGTGTTATCTGTACGGACAAGCACAAAACTCTTGCAAATAATTCTGCAAGGCCTGATAAACTGCCTACATCTCTAAAACACTGATGTGGAGATCCTGTCAAGGGGGGTTAAGAACATAAGAACAGAAGAAAGGTTACAAACGAGGGGAGGCCATTCAGCCCATCTTGCTTGTTTGGTTGTTAGTAGCTTATTGATCTCAGAATCTCATCAAGCAGCTTCTTGAAGGATCCCAGGGTGTCAGCTTCAGGTTCCGTGTGAGCGTCTGCCTGAGCTGGAGACTGGGCACAATGAGCCAGTCGTCCAAATAATTGAGAACTCTGATGCCTTTGAGTCTCAATGGGGCCAGGATAGTTTCCATGCACTTCGAAAAGGCATGGGGTGCTAGAGAGAGACCAAAACAGCAAGACTCGGAACTCATATGCTGTTCCCTGAAAGGCAAAGCGCAGGTACATCCTATGCACTGGTTTTATGAGGATGTGGAAATGTGCGTCTTTGAGGTCCACTTTGGTGAAGCAGTCACCTGGCCTGACTGACTGCAACAGATGTTGCATCATCAACATTTTGAACCTCTTCAGATACAGGTTGACCTGTCTGAGGTCAAGGATTGGTCTGATGCCCCATCCCGCTTGACCACCAGGAAGTACCTGAAGTAGAACCCTTCCTCCATCTGGAGGGGGGTCTATCATGCAAAACAGCCCATTTTTGCAGCAGAGCTGCTACCTCCTGAGACGCCACTGTGGCATTCTGTGGGTCCATGACTGATGTTACAGTCATGCCAAAAGGAAAGGGGACCGTCTGAACGGCAGTAAGCACCTAGATGTCTGAGGTTTACTTACACCAATGCCTCCCTAAAAAGGGGTCCTGGGCCTGTGGCAGTAAACTCCTAGGGCTGCTGCTCGGTTTGTGGCTTAGCCTGAGGCTTCTGTCTGTGCCGGGCAGCAGAGCCTGTTAAAGCCTCCGTGAGCCGGTTCTGAACACCACCTCTGGCAGCAGGCACAGCCTGTGCCGGTCTTTGAGGCTGCTGGGGCCTAGGGTGCCAGTTTGCAGCTGGTTTATGCACTGGAGGTGGTCACTTGGGAAGCAGGTGAACAAGCTTGTTCATGGACTCCCACACACAGCGAGATCGCTGCAGCATCCTTTCCACCGCGGGACCAAACGTATGCCCTGGTGTAATAGTGGCATCTAGCAGAAAGCCAAAACTGCCTACGTGCAGCTATCAGTGCAGCCAGGCTCCTTCCTACAGCCTGCCCCGTTCAGTTTTGATGCACGGAACATGTTCTTGTTGACCAGGCGCAGCTCATGCAGCTGTTCTGGTGAGGGCCCTCAGCAAATAGGACTGGTAGGCTGCCAGAATATTAATTATAGTGCCCAGCTGTGCGGCGAAATGTACTTGCTAAATAGGCATGCTTGAGGATCACCTCCGAGACCAGGCAGTGCTTGTCAGGGCAGATAGCGTCCTTGGACAGAGTGCAACATTAGGTGCTTGTACCAAAGCTGCAATTTAAGCCTCCAGAGGCGGAAATTGCTCCAGGCCCAGCTTCTCCGCAACATGGCAGGTACAGCATCTGCTGTGCTTGTCTTCAACAGGCACACTGGCCTTGCATATCTGGTGCTGCCTCAAGCGGGTGATAGATAAACAATGCCTGTTTGTTTTCAGATCACTTGGTAACTGGTAAAACAGGAGCACACCAAGGGGATGGGAAGTTTGTCAGGATATAAGGGAAACTGGTGCAAAGTACAGGCGAATCCTTGAGGAAAACCTGGAGGAAATTCACATTTCAGCAGGACAATGACCCAAAGAACACAGCCAAAGCCACACTGGAGTGGTTGAACAAGAAGAGAATTAATGTTGTTGAGTGGCCCAGTGAAAGTCCTAACTTGAATCCAATTGAAAATGTATGGCGAGACGTGAAGATTGCAGTCCATCGACAATCCCCAACAAACTTATCAGAACTGGAGCAATTTTCCTGTGAAGAATGGGCAAGAATTTCACCATCCTACTGTGCAAAGTTAGTAGAGACCTATCCAAAATGCAGTAATTGCTGCAAAAGGTGCTTCTACCACTTACTGACTTAAGGTGCTGAATACTTACGTTTTGCTGACATTTAACCTCCTCCTCATGTAACGGTTTTCAGTTTAACCACTACAGCTTTGAATAAAAAAAAGTTTGTTTGAAAAACTGCGCACACTTTGTTAAATTACAAACAATATGTGACATTACTGGTAGGGGTGAATACTTCTGCAAACCACTGTATATATAAAATAAAATCTCTTTTAATACACATATAAACTTGTATTGTGAGGTATTATAGCAAGGATCCTGTGACCTGTGATTCACCTGACTTATTAGAAAAAGGAGGGGTTGAAAAAAGAGAAGCTATGAGATCATGTTCCAATATTTTTGGAAAGAAGTTATCAATTAGTTTTAAAAAGAGTTGACCTGATCCTTCTAGAATATATCACTAACTCAAAGATAAGAACTGTCAAGGCAGATTGATGATCAGATTTAATTGGGACTCCTGATGTATTCAATGGAGGGAAAACTTATAAAAACCAAGGTAAAATCCCAGTCAAGTATCGCTCAATTTGCTAACTACAAGTTGTGTGGTCCATACTCTGAAGATCTCTGAAAACCTGATTGCTGTTTGGTCGAAATCAAGTCTCTGCCTTTTGAAGACAGTTTTTATTTTTCAATATATCCTACACTACACTTTCATATACTGGAAGGTAAGCATACATTTGCATTTAATATCTATGTTATATTGATGCATTGTTATAAGGTATAGGTTTTATATTTTAGCTGTAGAGTGATATATTGAATGTTCTCGAACGTAGTTGTGGTGCATTTTATAGCCTGAAGGCTAAGCATATGATAACCATCTGTATTGCTGTATTGAAGTACTGATGCTGTTAAACCTGTAAAAGCACTGGAAACGTCCAGCCTGCCTATTAGCAGGGATCCAGTGGTCTGCAACCACTTGATCAATTTTGAAAGCATTTAATAAACCAAAAAGCACACTACTGCTGCTCTGATTCATTACAACTTCTAATTAAATGAGTCTGTCATTTTCTTGATGATTAAAAAATTGTCTGGACATATAGCACGCCCAGTGAACGAACAAAACCACTTACTGCAGTTTTGAACATCTCTGTCCTCCTTAAACATCTCCCCTGGGTTTAAGACTGTGCTCAGAGCATATACATCAATAAAAAGAGTATGTGTGAAAATCTGATAATAGCATGGTCTGTCATGAGGAAACACTGGTGCATGGGCATGCATGGGCAAACGAGATGCCAACATCATGTGCATAGCTGTACAGTGTTTTATTCATTCTTAAATGATGCTTCCCCAGGTCATGTTTCAGGGCTGCAAATGTGGCCCTTTAAAATTCATGTTTGAGAACCACTGCTTTAGTCCTATCCAAGACCGAAAAGCAAAAGAGTACTCAAGAAATTTAACAGGACAGCTTTGTAGAAGTGATGTTGTAATGAGCCTTGTTCTTAGATTCCACAATGCGATTCTCCTGGAACACTATGTGTGTGGTCCTACCTGGAACATGGTAATGCTGTAATGAGCCTTGTTGGTTTATTACATTCTGGGATGGGATTCTCCTGGAACACTATGTGTGTGGTCCTACCTGGAACATGCTGGCCTCCGTAGGTGATGTTCACATCATACATGCCAGGGGTGTAGGGAGTATATTCCACACTGCAGCTGCCGTCCTTGTTGTCTTTGCAGGACATCTTGGACTCGGAGGGACCCTCCACGGTGATCCCCAGCCCCCCAATACCGGCCCCCCTGTGGAGAGTGGAGAGTGAAGGTCCCGTCAAGACAAGCATGCAGCCCCTGAGCGCCGGGGACTGGACAGGGAACACTGTGGGTTTCACGCTGACCTGTGGAGGCTCTGCGATCTCCGAAACAGCAAAGAAACACTGACATTGGTAAACTTATTCAGACAACCCTCAGAGGTCTTTCCACTGCCAGGAGATCTGTGCCTCTTGGCATGGGCTGCAAGGTGCTAAACAAGTCCAGGGTTTGAAAACTCTACTTCAATGCCAAATGCTAAATCTACTTACAGGTACGTTTGTCTTGTTGAATTTCACATGCTTGTAAAATGAAATGGGGCAAAATACTATGTGGGGCATATCAAAAGGAAAGCAGACTGGGCAGGCAGGGCAGTGACGCGGTACCTTGTGATGACGGTGAATTTGTTGGGTTTGTGGGTCAGCGCCTCCTGTAGCCCTGGCCCGTGAGCTTGCACACGCCGTGGGTCACATCCCTCTGCCACGCCAACCTGGAACGGGCTGCCTGGCACCGGCACGTCATCAAACATCACGGCAAGAGCGTGCACACCTGCAACACATGCACCAGGGGAGAAATACTGAGAGTGTGCCACCGGGATCGTCAACATGACCATCTCGCTATACACCACTTCAAATGCTAGTTCAACATGTTCTTCATACAGATACGAAGCTCCACATACTGCCAGATCCTGAACCTGAATTTGTGATTTTAAAAATTGTATGGTATACAATGGTTTTATAGTAGCTGTGTTTTGCTACTAAAATTTTGTGATTATACATTTGAAATAGAACCACTGCAGTCAAGCCCAAACGTTTCACTCTGGAATGCATGAATGAAGTATAAATAACATGTCTGTAAAACGATTTCTACAGTACACTGGCAGAGTTTACACACCAGATTTACAGGAACTGGAACCTTTGAAAACATCAGGAAAAAACGATGCTACTTTGTGTCACTTCAAACTCTCCGGTCCTGAAGACGTTAAAAGGAACTGTATCACAGCGATCAATAACACAGGCTGTCCTGCATGGATGCAGGCTGTCCTGCATGGATCCAATTACACAACCGGGAGGAGTTAAAGAAGGAAAGCAGTGGAGCCCTCGAGACTATGCATTGCAGACAGATGCGTCCCCTTCTCCACATACAATACTGTAGCTTCCCAAAAAGCTGCGTCTGTTACATGCAATCCAAGAGCTTTCTTAGAAAGGGCCTCTCATCTGTACTGTTCTGTAATGGAAACAGCAGGTAGCTGCCCCCAACTTGTGTGTGACAGCTTGCAGCACATTCTGGGGTTTTAATGGATGTTTGTATAAAACTTGTGAAAGACTTGGATTGATTTGAACATTTGTAAATAATGGTGCAGGACTGAAACATGTCAGAACAGGGATAGCAACCCTCTATCCAGATCAAGAGGCCATTGGTTGTGCTGCTCACCGCTTTCGAATGGCGTGTACTCCGCAGCGTAGGTCCCGTCAGTCTGGTCTTTGATCACACAGTCTGTCTGCGCCCCCGAGGGGTTTGTGATGCATGTCTTAATGTGATCCCCTCCCACCTTCGTCAGGGAGCGAGCGTCCACCATGAAATCCGTGGTGGCTTCCCGGAAAACTCCTGAATCAAAGAAAGAGAGAAATGATTCCACTTCCCTCTCCAAGAAGAGAACAATTACTCTCTGAACTCTTCATCTTTGGCCATGCCAAATCCAAGGAAATTCTAACAAACTGTTCCCAAGAAATAGCTTTTAGCAGCTTAGAATCATGTATAGATCTCAAGTGTGCGTAAATGGTACAGATTATGTTTATTGGTGTACTCCTGACTATTATCCCCATTTCAGCTGTCCCTTTGACATGTTTTTAAATTCCTTGACTGGAATTGAAACACACTGGCTTTCTTACAGCAGATCTGCCTATAAGAGAGTCCACCTCTGCTGAGTTTCCTGAAAGCTGCAATAAAGCTAAACCCCTTTGGTATAACAAGCCAGGATATATAACAATGTATTAAAAACACCTCCCCAAGCCAGGCTATATAACAATGCATTACAAACACCTCCCCAAGCCAGGCTATATAACAATGTATTAAAAACACCTCCCCAAGCCAGGCTATATAACAATGCATTACAAACACCTCCCCAAGCAAGACTACATAACAATACATTACAAACACCTCCCCAAACCAGGCTATATAACAATGCATTACAAACACCTCCCCAAGCAAGGCTATATAACAATGCATTACAAACACCTCTCCAAGCCAGGCTATATAACAATGCATTACAAACACCTCCCCAAGCCAGGCTATATAACAATGCATTACAAACACCTCCCCAAGCCAGGCTATATAACAATGCATTACAAAGACCTATATTTCATGATTCACAAATGCGATGAATTCACTGTTAGACCATAATTTCAGTAACGTGAACATATACACTGCATAGCGTACTTCACCAATTCATTGCTTTCAGTTCCCTGCTTTTGATGTGTAAGATAGCTAAATAAAGAGCAAGCACTGTACTCAAATTCTCAAACGTTTTCACCAGAAGCCTTTCTCATGTCTTGAAACAGACTCTTCTAGTGGAAACAGTTAGTCAGATAATTGTAGACATGTTCTTTTAGTAGCTAATACTACATGTTCTAACACTATTGTTCTGGATGAATGACAGATATGGATTTATAACACTGGGGAAAATCCCAGCACAGTCCTGAAACATGCTACAGAAAGCGAAGCAGCGTATCCTACCTTCTCCCTTCACTCCAGGGCCGTACACCTTGACCTTGCTGGTGTCGACAGCAGGATCCACCTGCACCCTGGCTGGGAAGGTGGGCACGGCCTGGCCCCCGTAGCGGAGCAGCAGCGTGTACATGCCTGCTTGGAGGGGGGTGTAGGTGGCTGTGTACGTCCCATCGCCGTGGTCCTCCATGCGGGGCTCAGCCTTGGACCCCGAGTCCGACACTGCCTCCAGAGCCAGCTCCCCGGGCCCGGCCCTGGAGCAGTCGACCCTGAGCAGGCTTGCCTCTCCCACCTTCCCCCGCTGCAGCCCCGGACCAGACACCACAACCTTGGCCGGGTCAAAGGGTAGAGTCACGCCAGCCCTGAACGGCGAGCCGGGGATGTGCACCTCCTGGAACAGGATGTTGACGAGGTATTCCCCCTGCTCCGTGGGCAGATAGGACACCGAGCAGGTCCCATCCCCGTTGTCTGAGCACTCGATCTTGGCCTCGCAGGGCCCCTCCACGGTCAGCCCCAGGCCCCCCGTCCCAGCCCCCTTCGTGTCAATCATGAACTCAGCCGGGCTCCCAACCAGACCACCCTGCAGACCGGGTCCGTAGGCTTTAACCTGGAGGACAAATAAGCAGAGGAAGCAGATTAACGGGGCCTGTGAGGAGACAGCGCAGTGCATGACAGCACCCCTGTACCGGGGATACACTGCAGCACAGTGCATTACAGCACCCCTTTACCAGGGATACACTGCAGCACAGTGCATTACAGCACCCCTGTGCCAGGGATACACTGCAGCACAGTGCATTACAGCACCCCTGTGCCAGGGATACACTGCAGCACAGTGCATTACAGCACCCCTTTACCAGGGATACACTGCAGCACAGTGCATTACAGCACCCCTTTACCAGGGATACACTGCAGCACAGTGCATTACAGCACCCCTGTGCCAGGGATACACTGCAGCACAGTGCATTACAGCACCCCTGTACCGGGGATACACTGCAGCACAGTGCATTACAGCACCCCTGTGCCAGGGATACACTGCAGCACAGTGCATTACAGCACCCCTTTACCGGGGATACACTGCAGCACAGTGCATTACAGCACCCCTGTACCGGGGATACACTGCAGCACAGTGCATTACAGCACCCCTGTACCGGGGATACACTGCAGCACAGTGCATTACAGCACCCCTGTACCGGGGATACACTGCAGCACAGTGCATTACAGCACCCCTGTACCGGGGATACACTGCAGCACAGTGCATTACAGCACCCCTGTACCAGGGATACACTGCAGCACAGTGCATTACAGCACCCCTGTACCAGGGATACACTGCTTCAGATGAGCAGCAAAACAACTTGGGAGATGATGTTATCCTACATAAGGACATTATTTTTAAAAGCTTGGGTCTCAAAAGTGAATTTTCGGAGTAATATAATTATTTGCTCACTGGGGGTTAAGGGTGGGATTCTACTCTAATGCTTATTTATAGGTCAATACAAAGCCAGTACAGGAGCAGGGTGCCTTGGTAGTGCGTGAGGGGAATTTCATTTTTGTCTTAACAAAATAGTCCATCATTAAATATGAATTTGTCATAAAAGCAGCCATCAGGACAATTGCATGCATCATGATAAATGACATTGTACCCTGAAATGCACATCGTGATACGTATCGTAGTGTGACATTTCAAGAACGTTACACCCTAAAGAAGCAAGTTACCTTGGAAGGGTCTGGGGGTAAAGTGGCTTCCACGAGGAAGGGGCTCCCAGGAATAGGGCTCCCATCGTAGCTGAGGTCAAGCGAATAAAAGCCCTCCTCCTTGGGGATGTACTTGACCAGGCTGCTGTCCTTGCCAGGCAGGGTTTCCACCATGCATGGCATGGCCTTCTTCGCCGGGCTGGTGATCAGAGCCTCCAGCCTGCCCTGCCCTCCTGCCCCCTTTGTGCTCACAGCAAACTCCTGGTCCTTGCCAACCTCAACACCTAGGCGAGCGAGAGAGGGCCAGGTTAGAGGCAGACAAAGCTTCCCATGAGAGCAGCCTTCAACAGCTGCTCCAATATTATTACAGGAACAATGTGGAAGCAAGTGAAGAATTATGGTACTGTTGCAGTATTCCCTATTAAACACTCCACAATAATACATTTATAAATGTAAGACTGCAGACTCTCGCAGCTCCAGTGAATCTCTGCAGGTACTCACGACTCTCCAGGCCGCTCACTGTCACTCTGCTCAGGTCCAGCGGTGCAGCCACGCCCACACTGAACGGGCTCTTGGGAATGGGATCCCCCCCGTACATCACCGCCACTCCCAGACTGCCCTGCAGGAGGAACCAGGTGTGAGAAACTGGGTTCACTGCAGCCTCACTCATGAGAAACACATCTCACCATTCACACTGCTTTCACTGAGAAACACATCACACCATTCACACTGCTTTCACTGAGAAACACATCACACCATTCACACTGAGAAACACAATCACACCACTCAAACTGCTTTCACTGAGAAACACATCACACCACTCACACTAAGAAACACAATCACACCACTCACACTGCTTTCACTGAGAAACACATCACACCACTCACACTGCTTTCACTGAGAAACAAACCACTCACATTGAGAAACGCATCACACCATTCACACTGCTTTCACTGAGAAACAAACCTCAGCAATTGGTGTATTCAAGAAGGGCTGAAGATACACAGCAGCACAGCAACAATTAGACAGAATAAATACAATCACAGTATATTGAGTAGCATGTAACGACTGTCCATTAGCAGACCAAGAATGACCATCTAGAATGATGAGCGATTGTTATGCTCTTCAAGTCTGTGCTAATGAATGCCCACAGTTACTTGTCACAATTGAAGTCCTGCAGTTGTGCTGAATCTAAAGATGTCAGTGTGCAGGTACAGAGGCTCTGGTGTGAGCTTACCTGCTGTACGGGGGTATATTTGACAGTGTGGGAGTAGTCGTAGTTGTCGATGATCTCAAAGTCTCGGATGGCCTCACCCTTCAGCGGCGCGCTAAACTGCACGTCCAGAGGAGCCTTCCCTGCCCCCTTGGTGAACACAGTGAAGTGAGTTGGCTTCTCACTCTCCACTCCTGCAGGAAACACAGAGAGCTGTCCATGCAGTCACCTGTACTTAATTCTCAATAAAAACCACAGGGAAATAAATTTGTCAGACAAACGCTTCAGCTCGTGCCTGGTTCCACGATGAAACGCTTGTCAACTAAGAAATTCATACCTGAGCCTTGTGCTCCCTCAAAGCCCACAAAGCACAAAGAAAAATCTTCGATAAAATCTACTCCGATGAAACGAGTGTCAGAAAATCTGCGTGCTCATTGAAAAAGGCACTTGTTGAAATGTAGGTTTCATTTTCAAAGACATAGAATACAATATAAACAAACATCTGCAGAAACTGTATAACCATTTCAGAACTGACTTCAATCAAACCTAACAGAATAATCCCAGTAAATCTTATTCAACATGTATTGCCATCATTTTCCCCATATGAAACACATACATTATGGTAAATTTGTCTAGCTCCCTACATTCGCACTTCAAGAGGAAAGATTGATGAATGCAGAGACACGGAAAGCAGGTGATGTGGAGTTACAAAGGGTGTAGACAACAGATCAAGCCTTTGCATTGTGCATCAGTTACTGCAAATTATTTTTAGAAGGATCAAAATAGCCTGAAAGGAGCAGGTGCAGTGGGAGTAGACACAGGGCAGTCTCACCTGTCTTGTTTAACCCAGGACCTTCGGCTCGCACTTTGCTGGCATCATGGGACGGCTCCACCTTCACTCGGAACGGGCTGATGGGAATTTCCTAAAGAAAATGACAAAAGAGATCAAATCACAGCTCTATAACACAGAATATAAAGTGTTAGCTTTCCTCCACACTGTTTCCAATGTGCCTCTTCTTGTGTGGTTATGAGCACAGTAACAATACAGTGCTTGACTGGGAAAGCCCCTATACTTGGCACCTGTGGCAGGGCAGTGGGTGTTTTGAATCCTGACAGAGCCAGGGATGACGTCCACATTAATGTGAGGATGAGTGATGCACACAAATGAATGGAAATTGGATTCTTAGGTTATGAGAGTTGTTTGTTGCTTTTTGCTATTTTGGGGGTATTTTGATAACTGACATTTTCAACACATTTCTTCCAGTCTTTAATGTAATGATCTAAGTAGTGCCGGGTCTTATAATAGTGCTGTTATAAATGTGCAAGCCTTATTTTTCACGACGCTCATTTGACTAGATTTGTATGATACGTAGTAACATGCATGTTTACAAGCAAATCTTTAAACCATCTGGATTCCACTAAACTGTTCTTTCTCCTTCAAACAATAGGAGTTCATTAAAGGATGGCAGGAAACTATTTAAAAAGGATGCCAGCAGCTCATTGCAGAACACAAAGGCACTGAGGCTGACCTGGCCTGTGAAGAGCACTTTGAGGGTGTATCGCCCGGCCGCGGGCGGGGTGTACTTCACGGTGATGGTGTCGTTCACGTTGGGGATGATGTCGAAGTCAATGTCCTCCTCTCTATCGCTGATCACATGAGCGTCACACTTGATTCCAATGCTGACATCTCCTGAGGAGCAGAGGCACCAGAAACACGCTTACAGCAGCAGAACCCAGGAGCCTCGCAATGGACCCCAGAAGAGAATCCACAGGAGTGTTCTGTCACCTGCATTTACTAATACACTGTTTCATTAATACATGTTTAATATTGCATGTTCTGTATGATCCGTTGTTACTGTTTCTACTCAGATCAGTATTTAACAGACAACTCACTATCACAACTAAAACAGCTTCGGAAATAAGTGAGAAAAGAAAGAAAATTTCTACTAAGTTTAGTTTGTTTACTTTTCTTCTCAAAGGGGCTATTCATGAAAATGTTACAGTGGATCAACAACTCACTAACACCGACACGCTGGATCATCCACTCATTAACACCGACACGCTGGATCATCCACTCACTAACACCGACACGCTGGATCATCCACTCATTAACACCGACACGCTGGATCATCCACTCACTAACACCGACACGCTGGATCATCCACTCACTAACACCGACACGCTGGATCATCCACTCATTAACACCGACACGCTGGATCATCCACTCATTAACACCGACACGCTGGATCATCCACTCATTAACACCGACACGCTGGATCATCCACTCATTAACACCGACACGCTGGATCATCCACTCACTAACACCGACACGCTGGATCATCCACTCACTAACACCGACACGCTGGATCATCCACTCATTAACACCGACACGCTGGATCACCCACTCACTAACACCGACACGCTGGATCATCCACTCACTAACACCGACACGCTGGATCATCCACTCACTAACACCGACACGCTGGATCATCCACTCACTAACACCGACACGCTGGATCATCCACTCATTAACACCGACACGCTGGATCATCCACTCATTAACACCGACACGCTGGATCATCCACTCACTAACACCGACACGCTGGATCATCCACTCACTAACACCGACACGCTGGATCATCCACTCACTAACACCGACACGCTGGATCATCCACTCACTAACACCGACACGCTGGATCATCCACTCACTAACACCGACACGCTGGATCATCCACTCACTAACACCGACACGCTGGATCATCCACTCATTAACACCGACACGCTGGATCATCCACTCATTAACACCGACACGCTGGATCATCCACTCACTAACACCGACACGCTGGATCATCCACTCATTAACACCGACACGCTGGATCATCCACTCATTAACACCGACACGCTGGATCATCCACTCATTAACACCGACACGCTGGATCATCCACTCATTAACACCGACACGCTGGATCATCCACTCATTAACACCGACACGCTGGATCATCCACTCATTAACACCGACACGCTGGATCATCCACTCATTAACACCGACACGCTGGATCATCCACTCACTAACACCGACACGCTGGATCATCCACTCATTAACACCGACACGCTGGATCATCCACTCATTAACACCGACACGCTGGATCATCCACTCATTAACACCGACACGCTGGATCATCCACTCATTAACACCGACACGCTGGATCATCCACTCACTAACACCGACACGCTGGATCATCCACTCATTAACACCGACACGCTGGATCATCCACTCATTAACACCGACACGCTGGATCATCCACTCACTAACACCGACACGCTGGATCATCCACTCACTAACACCGACACGCTGGATCATCCACTCATTAACACCGACACGCTGGATCATCCACTCATTAACACCGACACGCTGGATCATCCACTCATTAACACCGACACGCTGGATCATCCACTCATTAACACCGACACGCTGGATCATCCACTCATTAACACCGACACGCTGGATCATCCACTCATTAACACCGACACGCTGGATCATCCACTCATTAACACCGACACGCTGGATCATCCACTCATTAACACCGACACGCTGGATCATCCACTCACTAACACCGACACGCTGGATCATCCACTCATTAACACCGACACGCTGGATCATCCACTCATTAACACCGACACGCTGGATCATCCACTCATTAACACCGACACGCTGGATCATCCACTCATTAACACCGACACGCTGGATCATCCACTCACTAACACCGACACGCTGGATCATCCACTCATTAACACCGACACGCTGGATCATCCACTCATTAACACCGACACGCTGGATCATCCACTCACTAACACCGACACGCTGGATCATCCACTCACTAACACCGACACGCTGGATCATCCACTCATTAACACCGACACGCTGGATCATCCACTCATTAACACCGACACGCTGGATCATCCACTCATTAATAAGTTTAAGTGATTTGCTCAGGGTCACACACAGCGAATCAGTGGCCGAGCCGGGATCTGAACTGGGAACCTCCTGGTATTAAGCCCCTTTCTTTAACCAGTAGACCACCAAGCCTCCTACAAATAGTAGGCTTGCCAACAGGGATCTGCTACAGCAGCATTCCGGTCCAAAGGAAGAAGTGTGTTTCCAGAAAGGACTGGTCCCCCCGCAGTTTCCAGGCTGCTGTATTAACACAGCACTCATCTTACCTTCCCCAGCCTCCGTGCAGTCCACGGTGAAGTGTGTGGGTTCGCTGGCTTTCAGACCAGAGCGCTCCACTCCCGGCCCAAACACCTTCACTCTCTGGGGGTGGCTGCCCTTCCCAACGCTCACCTGAAAGTACACAGACCTGTTCAAACACAGCCTCACTGGGCATGGAGAACAAACAGGGATTCTCAAGGCCCTTTACTTTCTAGAGGTCTGGCTCACTGAAACACAAACTCATATTCAAACCAAAGAATCCTTAGCTTTTTAAAAGCAACTTTAGGTGGAACACTACTTGTTGTATACCCACATTGTAAACGTGTTTAAATACTTTATTACAGCCCAAGACCAGTATGTGTGCTACCCTTACTGCTTTCACTGGCAATGCAGACAGGGGCGCTACAGCACTATGTACCAAAGGGCAGCTACAATGGGACAGGACTGCTAAGGTTCTCATTTTCTGAAATACCAACGGTATGAACATACACCTCAGAACTGGACTGATCAGTACCAACACTGTGCTGCCTTTCACAGATTACAGGTACTGGATTACGGTTCTGTCATTGTGGTCTGCTAATGGTTCTCCAGTGATATTGCAGAGCAGTGTGCTCACCCTGAAGGGGCTGTTAGGCACGCTGCTCTCCCCCCATGCCACAGCCAAGGTGTGTTTGATGGCTTTGGTGGGCGTGTACGAGCAGGCGTAGGTCCCATCTCCATTGTTTTTCACCTGGACAGGAATTGGGATCCCCTCCGAGTCCTGGAGAGACAACAAACACATCACAGCTAGTCGCCATGCCCGTTCTTTACACCTTGTTTTAATAAGTTAAAATACATCCCGTCAGTCCTGATCTGAACAGCCCTGCATGCCAGCCTGCCATTCCTCTCACAAGCACGGACTGACAATGATCGTGGCGGGGGCTGGTTGAATTCACAGAATTTCACCTGTATGCTGAGCAGTCACACTGCAATCCAGGCACTGGAGGAGCTGTGGAATCAGTCCGCTGATAATGTTCAAAGTGAACGCACACTAAGAGCTGCATGTTTCTCACACCTGTGCGTAGATCTTCAGCGCTGCTTTTCCAGCCTCTTTGGCATCGACAGTGAACTCCCCAGGCTGGTTCACAACGCAGCCGCTCTTCTCCAGACCGGGGCCGTAAGCGCTCACCTGAGATGAAAGGCAGAGAGCCGGAGAGTCAGCAGAGAAACCAAGACTCTGAAGAGCCGAGCTGGATCCACTTTACTTACTGTGTGTTTAATTGAAGCAACAAGCAAGAATTAAAACTGCATTGGCAAAAGGTGGCGTGGTAATGGGGTTACGATTATAATGAACTACGTTCTATATGGGGTTAACTGATTCAGTAAAACAATTTAGAACAAAGTTTGAAGACCAGCTTTGGCCACCCCTGCCTAACCCCGTACCCACACACTCTCTTGTTCACCATCTAGCAAGAATTTTGTTTACTTCCCTTCTCTATTCAATGGAGCCCAAACTGAGACCCCAGGACCTTGTGCTGCCCTTACCTTGTCTGGTCTGCAGGTGGCGCTGGCAGGCTTGATGAGTGCCATGAAGGGGCTGTCCTCGATGTCCTCGTCGTCACACATGACGTGAACGGCATACTCCCCCGCCTCCGTGGGCCAGTAGCTGACGTTGCAGGAGCCATCGTTCTGATCATCACACTCGATCTTCGCCTGCGACGGGCCCTCGATAGCGAACCCTGAAGAGCCACACACAAACACACACACACACACGACACGTTACACACGGAGGGGGAACAGGGAACAGAACTTGCATAGCACACAGAGTCACGAATACCACAACATTCGGAATCTCAAGAGCAATTGGGATTGTTCTATTTCTGCTGATGTCACGGTGTGGTAATTTCATCAGTTGACATTTGTTTGTAACTGAGTCGGAGTCTGTTCTGCTGTTGTCTTGTGGGTGCCATTTGAAATAAGATGCAGACCTAAAACTAGAATTATACTTCCATTAGGGGTTTAGCAGGGCGCTTTCACTAAAGCATGTGAAATGTCGCTATTAATACGCACAACTAGTCTAGTATTCTCAATGAAATTGGTAACTTTTGGTATCATATTTGGTGCCTAACCTAGGTGCTGCAGCTTAGTTTCACATTAGTATTCGTTCATACAGTCTGAATATTTCAGTGCTGGAATGAGGTTTGTTTTAAATTGTGTTGCTACACGGATAATGCAGCTAAATTTACATTTATATACATCCTGCAAAACTTCTTGGTTGCTTTTTGACAGTAAAATCTATTATTTCAGGATCGAGACTTAACTTAGATCTTGTATTTAACATCATGTAATCAAAGAAACTACAAAATGATATTGCCAAAGTCTACCGGAATCTGTAATAGCAGTACAGTATTTCATGTTAGATTTTGAAATGTCACACATTACATTAAAAACTACAAAACTGTGTGTAATTCAATATGTTAACGTATCATTATTCAGCAGGGTTCATTCCACTTTATGAAGCACAATGAGTTTATTCTATAGGGTGATGCTAAACTTTTGGCCTGAGCTGTATATTCAGAATAAAGCCAAGTTACAGCTGAAGGTAGCCAGTCAGTAATAATGTATTGATGAGACCTGCTTTACTAACTCCGGTGTTCTGAAAGCAGTACTCATTAGGGTTAACGACATGGGTAGTGTGTGAGGCACCGAGACACACCGAGCTGTATATCTGAGCAGGGCACAGTGTGTGAGGCACTGAGACACACAGAGCTATATATCTGAGCAGGGCACAGTGTGTGAGGCACCGACACACAGGGAGCTGTATATCTGAGCAGGGTACAGTGTGTGAGGCACTGAGACACACAGAGCTATATATCTGAGCAGGGCAAAGAGTGTGAGGCACTGAGACACACAGAGCTATATATCTGAGCAAGGCACAGTGTGTGAGGCACTGAGATACACAGAGCTATATATCTGAGCAAGGCACAGTGTGTGAGGCACTGAGACACACAGAGCTATATATCTGAGCAGGGCACAGTGTGTGAGGCACTGAGACACAGGGAGCTATATATCTGAGCAGGGCACAGTGTGTGAGGCACTGAGACACACAGAGCTATATATCTGAGCAAGGCACAGTGTGTGAGGCACTGAGACACACAGAGCTATATATCTGAGCAGGGCACAGTGTGTGAGGCACTGAGACACAGGGAGCTATATATCTGAGCAGGGCACAGTGTGTGAGGCACTGAGACACAGAGAGCTATATATCTGAGCAGGGCACAGTGCGTGAGGCACAGAGACACAGGGAGCTATATATCTGAGCAGGGCACAGTGTGTGAGGCACTGAGACACAGGGAGCTGTATATCTGAGCAGGGCACAGTGCGTGAGGCACCGAGACACACAGAGCTATATATCTGAGCTGGGCACAGTGCATGAGGCACTGAGAAACACAGAACTATATATCTGAGCAGGGCACAGTGTGTGAGGCACTGACACACAGAGCTATATATCTGAGCAGGGCACAGTGTGTGAGGCAATTGCAACTTCCTCAGCCAGCAGAGGAGTGAACTGGCCCAACTTTCCAACCGACAGCTTTATATCTGTGTCTGAGCCAAACAGGCAATTCAGAATCTCAGCAGGAATGGAGAGGAGACTCCCATTGCAGAGCAGCTTGAGCCAATCCAGGTTTTACTATGATCTCATAGACCAGGAGGAAAAGGTGCATCTAAACTAGCTGCCACTAAAACTCGGGTTGGCTCAGGCTGCTATGCAATGGTCTTATTCCTCACATACTAAAAGATCCCCCCACCCCGTAGAAAGCATTATGATTGGTTGTTTGCAAAGTATAATACAAAGATCAACCATTTAGATTTCTTCATAATCCTTCAAAGCTCAAACAAAACACCTTGATAAAATAATAAAATGACAGCACTGCCCTTACAAAAGTATCCCATCATGAAAGCATGGTAAAATGTAACTAGACTTAGTGAAAGCATGGTAAAGCACTAGGAAAAGCCTGTGAAAAATGCTAAATGATCATTACAGTGGTAAACCGTTATAAAAGGGGCCTGCTGCACCCAGGCTGACCCAATCTTAAGCCCCATTTCACACTGCCATGCTCTACCCGGGTTGGGACCTGGTGTCATGCGGGTCAGCTACACAATTTCACACTGCTTTCTGAAGAAGCAGGGTCGACCTGGGTGACAGATAAGTATCAATGCCACGGAAGCAACTTGTTACAGACGCTTCTATCCAAGCTTCTCTAGATTGAACCGTTGGCCCAAAGGTTGATTAAAGCAAATGTTTCTTCATCCCTGCTACAACCTAGCTCATGCTATGTCTTAATCAACACAAAAATTGCTAAACAGAATAAACAGAAATGTTCCTTGGAGAAGTGAAACCTTCACGTAGGCATGGTTGTTCGTTATTTCGTCATCTTATGAACAACCTTCATGCATTTTGTCTCGCTCGACCCGGGTCAGACGTGTCGACCCAGGTACGTGGTTTCACATGACACAGGATTGTGACCAGAGTAGCCAGAACCTGGGTAGGAGTGCCAGTGTGAAAGGGGCTTTAGGTGCAGAGGTTTTACTGATTTCAGGACACACAATTCTAAATTGGAGGTGATTCCTCACAGACTCGCTTACCTAATGTTCCCACTTCTGTCCCCACGGATTCCACAACAAAATCAGCCGGCTTTCCCACAGCACCGCCCTCCAGCCCAGGACCCCAGGCACGGATCTTCTGCGGACCGGCCTCCCGGTCCACCTGAACTTCAAACGGGCTGAGGAGGAAAGAGAGCATTACTGTGCATCTGCAGAGAGAGTAAGAGCAAAGAACTCACAGGAGCAGCACCATGCACTCCGCCTGGCTCGGCGCTCCTGAGAGAGCGCATGTTGTACTGCGCACTCCGCCTGGCTCAGCACTCCTTAGAGAGCGCATGTTGTACTGTGCACTCTGCCTGGCTCACCTCTTGGGAATGTGCTGTCCCCCCCAGGTGATGGCTGCCACATACTTCCCCGGGGAGTGGGGGTAGTACTCAAAGGAGTAGACCCCATCCACAAAGTCTTTCTGCTTAACTGGCTCCTCTAGCCCCTCTGTCAGGAAAGAAGAGACAAACACAGTGTCAGAGCAGGGAAAACACAGACTCCAAACAATGAGGGGCTGTATCTAACTAGTCAAAGCAAAGGGGCTGTATCTAACTAGTCACTGCCATTGCAGTGCCCCTGTCTGCAGTGCCATTGCAGTGCCCCTGATTGTATTGTCTCCGAATGTCCCCAGAGCTCCACAATATAAATATCTGATACAGGAGGAGCACTTTAATACTCACTGGGCCCCTTCACCAACACCTTCAGCTCTCCACTCCCGCCGTTCTTGGTGTCCACTCTGAAATCCGCGACCTGGCGGACCCTCACTCCTTTAGGCTGCAGGCCACGTCCGCTGGCTCGGCATGCATTTGGGGTGCAGGCTGGAACACAAACAAGGAGGAATTACTGAGCTCTGCTCTCTCCATCACTGAGCTGGGCTTGCTCCATCAATGAGCTCTGCACTCGCCACCACTGAGCTGGGCACTCGCCACCACTGAGCACCTATCCTACTGAGAAGCTGTTGACAGTGAGGAGCACCTATCCTATTCAAAGCACACTACACTGTTTTTAAACAGAGAGTCTGTCCCAGTTAAACATTCCTGTACGTCACATTAAAGGTTTCCCAATCGTTTTTAGTCAAACTCGTCACATTATAGAATATTACCCCTGTGTTAGCATCTTTGTATTGGCTTCCTGTCCAGTTTAGGATCGATCTTAAGGTCCTGCTTTTAACTTATAAAGCAGTAAATGGCCTTGCTACATCTTATTCAAATGTTCTTTTAACGCCATCTGTTCCTAGACGTTCACTTCGATCACAGGGTGCTGGGCTACTTACTATTCCCAAGATACATAAAAATAACACAGGTGGTAGAGCACTCAGCATTAGAAATCTGCTTGGAAAAATCCTGCTCTCTGATTGGTTAGCTGCGTTCCATCACCTTTGATTCAAATTCCTCCACCACTTACCTGTCCTAATTCTAAACCATTTAACATCTAAGTAAGCACTAACGTCAAAAAATGTCAGACCCCGAATTACGTTGATCTTTTTAATGGAGAAACCGTTGAAGATTGGTATGAAGATTCATTTCCTGAACCAGACAAAGTACCAGTACTTCAACATTTCTTTAAAAGAAAAACAGCACAGTGAATAACAGAACCAGAACTGAATCAACTGTAACTTGACCAAAACGAAAAGACAAAACGCTTCTAAATGGGCTGTAATATCCCACAGAACTGGCTCAAGAAAAAGCTAGACCTCTTACACTTCTCCTCAGGGACCTGAATGCCGGTTCCATAAGTAATAGAGAGGGAGAGCAGTACAGCATGTCCAGCTTCATAAGTACGCAAGCTGTATCAACTGCTTTCTGAATGACCCTCCCACTGTACAGCAGCAGAGTGAATTTAGTGAAAGACGCAGCATTTAACAATGCTAACAACATATTCATAGCAGCCATTAAAAAACTAAGACAAAGCGGAAAACACAAAACACACTGTCCCTCAGTAACTCAGCAAAGCTAGACAGGCTAAACATTGAAGACACTAAGAGCAGCTCCTCACACTGACACCATTGCCTTCACCAGCAGCAGCACCCCCTACTGCTGTACAGCCATCAATACACTTCATTCAGAGCACGGCTTTTCAAACTGCACGACATCTGGCTGTGTTCAAGAGAACATTCATTACAAAAATCACTGATCTATAATTCAAGCTTTATCACATTTATTTATTCCGGGCTTAAAAGGCATGTCATATGCAGACAGGCTAAAAGAATTGAATCTGTTCAGTCTTGAACAAAGAAGACTACGTGGCGACCTAATTCAAGCATTCAAAATTCTAAAAGGTATTGACAGTGTCGACCCAAGGGACTTTTTCAGCCTGAAAAAAGAAACAAGGACCAGGGGTCACAAATGGAGTTTAGAAAAAGGGGCATTCAGAACAGAAAATAGGAGACACTTTTTTACACAGAGAATTGTGAGGGTCTGGAATCAACTCCCCAGTAATGTTGTTGAAGCTGACACCCTGGGATCCTTCAAGAAGCTGCTTGATGAGATTTTGGGATCAATAAGCTACTAACAACCAAACGAGCAAGATGGGCCGAATGGCCTCCTCTCGTTTGTAAACTTTCTTATGTTCTTATGTTCTTATGTCATTAGCTTTAAACATGTATGTCCATTAATGAAATAGTAAATTAACATATAATGGGTTAATATAACTGATATAAAGAAATGATTTACTTAATGTATTTATCAATAAACTGATTTGTACCGCTATTAAAATAAAACACTTTGAAACCAATGTGGTTTACTTTTCACTGGAACTTTTCTTATGCGTAGTGATATTTACTGTTATTGTTTTCATTTGCTGTGTTCATTTAAAAAGTAAATAAACCTCAATTTTATAATGGTTTTATAACAACATTAAAAGACACTCCAGGGGGTGGGATGACATGACAGAAGAGCACATTTCAGGTTAAAGGAACTCCGCTTCGCACTGTGTCTTGTAACACCTTCAGTGTGCGGTTAGATCATGTCAGCCCATCTCCTGGTGTGCCTTAATGCTTCAATAAAGTCCTGAACTGTGGAATGAACTGCCTACCTCTGCAAGGGAAGCACCAACTGTTGCTGCTTTTAAAACTAGATTTAAAATAAATTTGTATAGTCTAGCTTGTATATCTGAATGATAGAGAGATATATCTTCATGAGGAGACAGACACATCCTCATGAGACAAATAGATAGATCTTCATGAGACAGATAGATATATCTTCACGAGGAGACAGATAAATCTTCAAGATGAGATAGACAGATCATGATGAGATAAATAAATCTTCATGAGACAGATCTTCATGAGAAGACAGCTAGCTCTTCATGAGAATGTAAACAGATCTTCATGAAGATGGAGACAGATCTTCATGAAGATGGAGACAGATCTTCATGAAGATGGAGACAGATCTTCATGAAGATGGAGACAGATCTTCATGAAGATGGAGACAGATCTTCATGAGGATATCGATAGAAGACTGATTGGTTGATACGAAAAGACAAAAATTAGGTATACTACTTGATCACAATTAAGGGGTCAGAGGTGAAATCATAAAAAAAACAAATCTTAAAACCCCCTTGTCACGCATAACTTTTCACATCTGCTTTCCTCATCACCAATAAAGAGCTCTACGACAGGAGCCAAAAGGACTGAGTTATATCTGAAGTGAAACACAAAGACAATGCCGCTCTGTTCTTTTTGAAGTGTGTAAAATAAACTCCAATAAAACTAATTTTTACAGACCCTAGCCCAGTAAACACAGCTGGCTTCTGCGCACAATGACTGTGCTGGAAACACTGGCCTCACAGAGAAGGAATTCCATCTTTACAAGTCTCTGAACGCTTGGCTGCATAGGCAGCCAATGGTGTCAGGGGGGCAGGCTCAGAACACTCAGCTCACACACACAAGCATCACACACACACACACAGCTTCCAGTTCTTCACACTTCAAAAACAGTATAGCATGAAGATTCAAAAGTTCAAAACCAATGGTGACACATACATTGAGTTATATATCATGGATTGTTTAAAACAGGGTTGATTTTAACCTCCTCTGTTGCAAGTAGTCAAATGTATGTGTCTATTTGACTTACGGAATAGCAGGTTAAAAAGGGTGGGGGGTTATATCCCTAGCTGGTGTAAACACATGTTAGTGTACAAGGTAACACATTAATAGCTTTTAAGGACTGTAGTCCTTCCATTATTACATATTTCCCCACTGCTCTTTGACTCACCCGGTAGCAACTTCCAGCAACCTCTGAAAAACACAGCTCTGGAACACTGGGGCTTTAGAACAACAAGGTTTATTTTCAGAAGTGTTCCCTTCTACCTCCCCTGAGAATCTGCTTCCTATTTTTTATCACCAGCCTTGTTTTTGAACTAGCGGGCTGCTAAAATTATAACCAACCACCCCCCCCCCTCCACACACATACACGCACACAAACCCATACACAAACAGACACACAAACTCATATACAGACAGACAGATGCATGCACACGCGCGCGCACACACGCACTGCCTCCTTGGCTCACACCTACATGTTCACAGCAGTGCTGACTCAGGAGAGGATGCTGTTCAGGGGGTGAGTTTACCCAGCACCCTCTGAACGGCCCTCCCTCCTACCAAGCCATACGCAGCCTGGGCCCCCAGTCCACAGACACACAGCAGGGAGAAGCAGCAGCAGCACAGCAGAGCAGGAGAGGGGCAGGCTGGGGCCTAGGAAGCAGAAAAGAGAAGGGGAGAGGGGGAGAAGGGAGAAGAGAGACAGGAGAGGGAAGGGGGTGAGAGGTGGAAGAGGGAAGGGAAGGGGGGAGAGCCAAGAAGATAAAAGAAAAGGAAAATTAGAAGGAGAAACAGCCTTCGTTTAGTATTGAGCGCTCCAACAGGAAAGATCCTACTTCACAGCTTTATCAAACATTCAACAGAGACTTCTAAACAGACAGGGACAGCTGTCCCTCCAGATACCAGGGGTTCCATAGACCTGCGACAGCACACAAGGAGCTGCAGTCGAGATCATACAGAATGGGAAGCAATTGTGACATTGTAAATGATGCTGGGAGCCAGTGAAGCCTTGTCAACGCTCGATGGAATTGCACAACTAGCGTGTCAATGCAGAAGACAGGCGAGGATTACAGATAAAGGCTGGGAAGCGGGCAACGCCCAACCAAACAAACAGTGGGATCACTGAAACAAACTGTCACTATCCCCTACCAGGTTCTCATACCATGCGAGAGATTTTTTAGGGTCGTTTTTTCAGATAATTAATCAGCAGTAATGTTTAGAGCAGCTGAACCTGGTTATTAAATGGATCCAGAGATGGTGACTGCCAAAGCTTGCTTAGTTCAAGCCAGGTTATGGCTGAAACCTTCAAGCATGTATGTACAAGTCTCACCCTCCCCGATGTTGACCCTGTAAGGGCTCTTGGGGATGGGCACCCCCCCGAAGGTAATGTCGAGGGCATGTGCTCCGGGCTGGGCTGGCCGGTAGGTGCAGCGGTACACACTGCTCCCCTTGTCTTCAATCATCACCTCCACAGTGTTCTTGCTGCCCTGCGGGTCTGCAATCACCACGGCAACATCACCAACGCCAGCACCTGCCAGAGAAACACATTGCACTCAGCACTGGAACAACAAGACTTCCACAGGAGAGGAGAGAGGAGGGAGGGGGAGGGGGAGAGGATGCAGGGAAACACACTGCACTCAACACTGGAGAGGAGGCAGGGGGAGAGAGGGTAGAGAGGGAGGAGGGAGGGGGAGACGAGGAAGGAGAGGGACAGGGAAGGAAGGAGTGTCATATCACCAGCAATCTAACTTGCCCCCTTTTCTTTGCTTGTTTTTTCCACTTGGATTCAAGATGAGCAGATCATACAGCTCTACAGCTTTGAAGTTCCTGCTGCTTCTTGGTACTCACCTGGTTCTGTGCTTTGCATTATACAGGATAAGCAATTACAGCCATTTGCATACAGTATGCATTCAGTATAGCTTGCAGGCCCAGATCAGCCACAGGGCTGTTTAACAGGGAGTCCTGTCCTGCTAAAATCTGAGAATTTCATGATCTAGCTGCATCTATACAATATAAAATGAGAGCTGGTGTGAAGAGAATGGCAGCGGAGCCGAGAGGGGACTTTGTTCAAGCCAGCAGGTGAGCATCAGGTGGGTGGGGGTACAATGTCTGTAAGGCAGGGAAGGTGGGGGGGTGGGGCTGGTAGAAACTGTGCACACAAAGAGGAGAGAGACAGGGAGTGGGGGTTGGGGTTAGACTCAGGGTACAGGTGACAATAAGACAGCAGTGTTGGACAGTTTCCTGCCAGTGATCTAACTACAAATCAGACTATGTGACCTACAGCTAGGAAACAAGACAGAGAGAGAGGCTCTACCAGAGAGGTGTCTGACCTGCAGTGCTGATGTCGAAGTAGGTGGGTTTGTTTGCAATGTTTCCAGTAGACTCCAGGCCGGGTCCCTTTGCAGTCACCTTGCTGGCATCTCCCTGAGACTTGTCAACATTCACCTCGAAAGGACTCTTAGAGATGTGCTGCCCAGCAAAGAACACGACAACCTGCACACAACAGCACACACACAGCACATTAACACAGGACACATTAACACAGGGGCACAGGGCACATTAACACAGGACACATTAACACAGGGGCACGGGGCAACCGTAACACAGGGGCACGGGGCAACCGTAACACAGGGGCACGGGGCAACCGTAACACAGGGGCACGGGGCAACCGTAACACAGGGGCACGGGGCAACCGTAACACAGGGGCACGGGGCAACCGTAACACAGGGGCACGGGGCAACCGTAACACAGGGGCACGGGGCAACCGTAACACAGGGGCACGGGGCAACCGTAACACAGGGGCACGGGGCAACCGTAACACAGGGGCACGGGGCAACCGTAACACAGGGGCACGGGGCAACAGTAACACAGGGGCACGGGGGCACAGTAGCACAGGGGCACGGGGGCACAGTAGCACAGGGGCACGGGGCACAGTAGCACAGGGGCACGGGACACAGTAGCACAGGGGCACGGGGCAACGTAACACAGGGGCACGGGACAACGTAACACAGGGGCACGGGGCAACGTAACACAGGGGCACGGGGCAACGTAACACAGGGGCACGGGGCAACGGTAACACAGGGGCACGGGGCAACGGTAACACAGGGGCACGGGGCAACGGTAACACAGGGGCACGGGGCAACGGTAACACAGGGGCACGGGGCAACGGTAACACAGGGGCACGGGACACAGTAGCACAGGGGCACGGGACACAGTAGCACAGGGGCACGGGACACAGTAGCACAGGGGCACGGGACACAGTAACACAGGGGCACGGGACACAGTAACACAGGGGCACGGGACACAGTAACACAGGGGCACGGGACACAGTAACACAGGGGCACGGGACAACAGTAACACAGGGGCACGGGGCAACAGTAACACAGGGGCACGGGGCAACAGTAACACAGGGGCACGGGGCAACAGTAACACAGGGGCACGGGGCAACAGTAACACAGGGGCACGGGGCAACAGTAACACAGGGGCACGGGGCAACAGTAACACAGGGGCACGGGGCACAGTAGCACAGGGGCACGGGGGCACAGTAGCACAGGGGCACGGGGGCACAGTAGCACAGGGGCACGGGGGCACAGTAGCACAGGGGCACGGGGCAACAGTAACACAGGGGCACGGGGCAACAGTAGCACAGGGGCACGGGGCACAGTAACACAGGGGCACGGGGCAACAGTAACACAGGGGCACGGGGCAACAGTAACACAGGGGCACGGGGCAACAGTAACACAGGGGCACGGGGCAACAGTAACACAGGGGCACGGGGCAACAGTAACACAGGGGCACGGGGCAACAGTAACACAGGGGCACGGGACACAGTAACACAGGGGCACGGGACACAGTAACACAGGGGCACGGGACACAGTAACACAGGGGCACGGGACACAGTAACACAGGGGCACGGGACACAGTAACACAGGGGCACGGGGCAACAGTAACACAGGGGCACGGGGCAACAGTAACACAGGGGCACGGGACACAGTAACACAGGGGCACGGGACACAGTAACACAGGGGCACGGGACACAGTAGCACAGGGGCACGGGACACAGTAGCACAGGGGCACGGGACACAGTAACACAGGGGCACGGGACACAGTAACACAGGGGCACGGGACACAGTAACACAGGGGCACGGGACACAGTAACACAGGGGCACGGGACAACGTAACACAGGGGCACGGGGCAACGTAACACAGGGCAACGTAACACAGGGGCACGGGGCAACGTAACACAGGGGCACGGGACAACGTAACACAGGGGCACGGGACAACGTAACACAGGGGCACGGGGCAACGGTAACACAGGGGCACGGGGCAACGTAACACAGGGGCACGGGACAACGTAACACAGGGGCACGGGACAAAGTAACACAGGGGCACGGGACAAAGTAACACAGGGGCACGGGGCAACGTAACACAGGGGCACGGGGCAACGGTAACACAGGGGCACGGGGCAACGGTAACACAGGGGCACGGGGCAACGGTAACACAGGGGCACGGGGCAACTGTAACACAGGGGCACGGGGCACAGTAGCACAGGGGCACGGGGCACAGTAGCACAGGGGCACGGGACACAGTAGCACAGGGGCACGGGACACAGTAACACAGGGGCACGGGGCAACAGTAACACAGGGGCACGGGGCAACAGTAACACAGGGGCACAGGCACTATGCTTCACCTACACTTTGCTATGATTTTACCTCTGTGTCCCACACATTTTTATAAAGGCTGTTTTAAACCAGTTTCCACTATTTAGTGCAATTTCAATATCCCTTCAAAGTGACGAAACAAAAATTGTAATGATAACTTTATCAAGGGCTCAGCGTGACAATAAGAATTGACAGTAAGAATTGACTAAGTTTCTTCAGTATTTCTACATTCTTTACCGCTCCATGCACAGTGTCATATTGTAGGTATTGCATGCATTACAATACTGTTCAGAGATACAGCTTCTTTACTATCCTGTACAACACACTACACATCTAAACACTGCACTGTGCCTATCCTGTATTACACACTGCACATCTAAACACTGCACTGTGCTATTGTGTAAGCTAAAACATGTTGAGACCGGCACGACTTACATGGAAGCGTTCCAATTGCTGTGCTGTCATTTACCAAAGTGATATCAGATGGGGTGGAAAATACCCTGCATGCCAGTATTAGAATAATATTGTTCCATTGAAATGTGTAACAAACTCATTGTTTCAGGGGGAATACACTACCAGTGCACAGTCCCTTATATGCCGACTTCATTACAGAGAGGACCTGCTGGGGTCTCATAACTTGTGCATGCCCCTCACTCACAGGATATACAGGGAGTGAGAAGAGGAGCTGCTGGGGTCTCATACCTTGTGCATGCCGCTCACTCGCGGAATGTAGGTCACAGTATAGGTCTTGTTCTTGTCGTTGTTTGGAACGGGTTTTACCTGGTGAGTAGAGGAACAGCATTTCAGAAAGGAGTATGTACAGTGTAAAGGAGTTATTTACACAGCAGGCTTTATCAATACAATGAAGTTTGATATTCATGGGACTGTTTTAGGGTGTTAAAGAAGCAGACTACAGTTAAAATATTTAAAAGTGGCGCATCCAGTGAAAGTGCTCCACAAGGATGTGCCCTATAGGAGATCGCAGGTCTGAATCCAGTGCCGACCATGACCTGGGGTTCCTAGGGGGCGCCGCACAATTGGTCAACCGTCGCCCGGGTAGGGAGGGCTTAGGTCGGTAGGAGAATCCACGGTTCACCACGGTTCACCACACACCAGCGACTACTGTGGCTGATAGGACACCTGCAGGTCTGCAGTGGAGCCATTCAGATTTGGACTGTCCTCCAGCCCTCTAGGTCTGGTGGCCTCGCTGTGGATTCACAGTGTGAAAAATGACAGGATTGGCAGGAGCACGTTACGGAGGACGTGTGCTCCAGCCTCCGTTCCCCGAGTCGCCAGGGGGTTGCAGCGGTGAACCGGGATGCAAATAATAATTGAGCATTCCAAATTAGGGAGAAAACCAGAGTAAAAACCATTGGTGACAACTAAATTAAAAAATATATAAGGGTAAAAAAAAAAGAAGGAATTCTCTCTCATATTTAACATTTCTAAGAAAGAAAAACTTGACAACCCAATAGGATTGCTTTTCTTAAATATTCATAACACATTGTTTTAACTTTGCAAACAGACAGTTTTACTAGAGCTAATAGTTTCAGTGTCCTATATGGAAATGAACGACCGCGGAGCTGTCCTGTAGTTTCAGTGTCTCATTTACTATGAGTTTAATAAGACGCACCTGGGCTTGTTACCTATACACTGTGCAAATCAAGCTTGCATTAAAATATGGAACTGGTGAAATTGCTATGCAATAGGAGTCTTGTTTCCATCCCTGAGAATGAAAACTATTTAAAGAAGTACAGAGTTTCCAGGTGTAGGAAGCAGGCCTGATTAGTGCAGACCCTCTGGACACTCACCTCCTCCCTGGTGCCGGCCGGGTCCTCGATGTACACAGTGAGCTCACCCTGCCCGGCGCTGATGGTGTCCACGGTGAACACTGCCGGGCGCAGCACTGTATTCCCACTCGGCTCGATACCTGGAGAGCAGACACAGCACTCACATATCACAGTGTGAGAGCAGACACAGCAGATAGAGAGAGCAGACACAGCACAGCGAGAGAGCAGACACAGCACAGCGAGAGAGCAGACACAGCACTCCCACAGCACAGCGAGAGAGCAGACACAGGACATCAATATCACCTCCTCAACTCTCAGTCCCCAGCGGGAGTTAGGTGCACAACCTTGACCCTGACAGTGGACATCAAACACGCCCTACTTCAGTCTCTACACCACATGGCTGGGAATGCTTTTATATATGTGATACTCAGTGTTAAAACATTGAACCAAATATATATATTGCTGTTACATAGAAAGTAAATATAGTGTCAATGCCAATGTCTATGCCAGAAAGACGGACGTACCTGGCCCATAGGCTCTGGCTTTCTTGGGGTTCAGTTTGGGTTTGAGGGGTGCTCCTGGTTTCAGCTTGGCTTTGGGGAACTGCGACAGGTAAGTCATGACAGAATGCTCGTCTACATTGGGGTCGATGATCTCCTCCGGAGTAATCACCTGCAACACAGAGTGATAACAGTGTCCATCACTGACACACACATCACCTGCATCACAGAGACACAGAGTGAGGGCAGCATCCATCACTGACACACACATCACCTGCATCACAGAGACACAGAGTAAGGGCAGCATCCATCACTGACACACACATCACCCGCAACACATGTTGAACACAAACACAACCGGGGTCACAGGTACGAGGTGACAGTGTGGTAAAACAATGAGCTACAAGGTGGTGCAGACCTGCAGTCGAACATTCATAACAGTTCTTCTAAAAGGTGTATTACCTGTCTCCTGAACTCACAGTTACCTGTTCTCAGCATTTAATTATGAAACATGATCACGTCTGTACAGTTACACACTGCTTGCCTCTCATGTGAGTTCAGAGCAGTGAGCTACATAATATCCAGGTACTCTGCACACATTCTGGAAAATACATGACATGAAAAGCAAGTCCAGGTGATATTTGAAACATACCTGTCTATTAAACCACCTGCAGGCTGCTTTCAGTGTTTACACTGCAGCACGGCACACTGATTACAGACCAATAAGCCTGACTTCTATTATATGGAAACTATAATGAGATCCAAAATTGAAAATTACCTATATACGATAACAGTATCCTGGGAGACAGTCAACAAGGTTTGAGGAAAGGGAGATAGTGTCTGACTAACCTTGCTTGATTTTTTTGAGGATGCAACATCGACAATGGATAATTGCAAAGCATATGACATGGTTTATTTCGATTTCCAGAAAGCTTTTGACAAAGTCCTGCATAAAAAGATTAATTTTCAAACTGAACGCAGTAGGGATGCATGCACATGGATTAGGGAGTGGTTAACATGTAGAAAACCAAAGGTACCAATTAGAAAAGAAACCTCAAAATGGAGTGAGGTAACCAGTGGAGTACCACAGGGTCCTCTGCCATTCCTAATCAGCATTAATGACTTAGGTTCTGGTATAGTAAGCAAACTTGTTAAATTTGCAGACAACACAAAAATAGGAGGAGTGGCAAACACTGATGCAGCAGCAAAAGTCATTCAAAATTATCTAGACAGCATTCAGAACTGGGAAGACACATGGCAAATGAGATAAGAGAAAAGTGTAAGGTACTGCACACAGGCAATAAAAATGTGCATTATAAATATCATATGGGAGATACTGAAATTGAAGAAGGAATCTATGAAAAAGACCTATGAGTTTATGTTGACTCAAATGTCTTCATCTAGACAATGTGGGGAAGCTATAAAAAAGGCTAAACAAAATGCTCGGGTTTATATAGTGAAAAGAATTTAATTTAAATCAAGGGAAGTAATGTTAAAATTTTACAATGCATTAGTAAGACCTCATCTAGAATACTGTGTTCAGTTCTGGTCACCTCGCTACAAAAAGGATATTGCTGCTCTAGAAAGCGTGCAAGTGACCAGAATTATCCCGGGTTTAAAAGGCATGTCGTATGCAGACAGGCTAAAAAATTAGAATTTATTCAGTCTTGAACAAAGACGACCACGCGGCGATCTGATTCAAGCATTTAAAATTCTAAAAGGTATTGACAATGTCGACCCAAGGGACTTTTTTAACCTGAAAAAAGAAACAAGGACCAGGGGTCACAAATGGAGATTAGATAAAGGAGCATTCAGAACAGAAACTAGGAGGCACTTTTTTTTTTTTTTTTTAACAGAGAATTGTGAGGGTCTGGAACCAACTCCCCAGTAATTTGTTAAAGTTGACACCTGGGGATCCTTCAAGAAGCTGCTTGATGAGATTCTGGGATCAATAAGCTACTAACAACCAAATGAGCAAGATGGGCCGAATGACCTCCTCTCGTTTGTAACCTTTCTTATGTTCTTATGTAATGACTTCTGTTTAATGGATGTGAGAACGCTGATTGGAGAAAATATCCGATTGGGTATGACTCGATTATAACACAGGCATCACTGCACAACAAATGATTCCGGAGTAACCGTGGCATTGTCACAAGCAGCTTGTGACATCATCGGCAGTGCCTGTTTATCTGTGGAGCAACAGAAAGGGAATCCAAACTTAGAAACAGGAGAGTGCAGCATTTACTCACACCGAGCAGGAAGTTCATTGAAATAGGAACGCAGCCCGTTGAGCAAACATTGCAGTCGCTAATCCTGAGGGGTGTGTGTCTGTGTCTCTGAGGCAAGTGAAAAGGAATCCATTCCCAACCTCCACCTGTTTGCTAAGGGCACAGTGTGTGCAACTCCCAGGTCTATCAGAGAAGCTGGATAATGCTGCAGGCTCTGTGAATGGTGATGTTGTGTACAGGAATAAGGAGAAGCACTCACTGTCAGCAAGGGTTTCAAAATGCAATTCACAACTTAATAGATAACCAGACAAACCTTGGAGGAGCTTTATGAACAGGGGCTTATTGAGATCAGTAGAAACAGGGGCTATTCAGATCATTTAGTTTGAAAACTGAAATACAAAACCTGCTAAACAGTAAGACAAGTGAAAACCTAAACAAAGGTCATTACAAAGATATACAACCTGCTAATACAACTATAGATAGATAGATAGATAGACAGATAGAAAGACAGCGCAAGAGAGAGAGAGAAAGAAAGAGAGAGAGAAATCTATTTCAGTAATGCATTTCAAGTAATGGTCTTATTTTTAGGTTGATTGAAAAGCAAATTGCTAATCCAACCCTTTTCATACAGTTATGTTTGAACTGCTGACTCCCTGTTAAAATGCAGTCTTGCCTGCCATCGGCTGATAAAACGTGCATTTCTTAACATTGTCAAACTTAAGCCAGGGCAAATCTTTTCTCCACTGCTGGTTGAACTTTATTCAATTCTTTTTGTGCTCCGTCGACTGTAACGAGTCTAAGTTCCCTGCTCGCTCGTCTGCATTGCTCATTTCTTGTAGAGATACCAACAGATCTGAACTCCACTGTTCACATTTTTTTTTTTTTTTTTTTTTTTTTTTTTTTTTACACCTCTTCAATCACATGAATAAATTGTTATTTCCTCATCTTGTTTGAGACAAAAAAGTTTTCAACCGAGTGCACTGATAACTCACAGCCATTTGGTGGGGGGTGGGATTTGTAGTTTTAATGTGTGATTTAACAGTGGGCAGTGGACACCAATAAACTACATTCCCAGAGTACATTACGACTAAGCTATGCAAGTTCAGATCTGAGAGTTGTTTAAAAAAAAAAAAAAAAGTAAAAAATACCTTCAGCTGAAAAAAAAAGTGCTGTCTGGCACTTTCAAGATCATTTGAGTTGGACGGTGATACTGCCTTCACCCCTTAAGGGCTGCCTTTCCTGTGTGCAGTGTGAATACTGTGAGAGTGCAGACAGTGTGCAGTGTGAATAGTGCGAGTGCAGACAGTGTGAATAGTGTGAGAGTGCAGACAGTGTGCAGTGTGAATAGTGTGAGAGTGCAGACAGTGTGCATAGTGTAAGAGTGTAGACAGTGTGCAGTGTGAATAGTGTGAGAGTGCAGACAGTGTGCATAGTGTGAGAGTGTAGACAGTGTGCAGTGTGAATAGTGTGAGAGTGCAGACAGTGTGCAGTGTGAATAGTGTGAGTGCAGACAGTGTGAATAGTGTGAGAGTGCAGACAGTATGCAGTGTGAATAGTGTGAGAGTGCAGACAGTGTGAATAGTGTGAGAGTGTAGACAGAGTGCAGACAGTGTGCATAGTGTGAGAGTGCAGACAGTGTGCATAGTGTGAATAGTGTGAGAGTGCAGACAGTGTGCAGTGTGTGAGAGTGCAGACAGTGTGAATAGTGTGAGAGTGCAGACAGTGTGAATAGTGTGAGAGTGCAGACAGTGTGAATAGTGTGAGAGTGCAGACAGTGTGCAGTGTGAATAGTGTGAGTGCAGACAGTGTGAATAGTGTGAGAGTGCAGACAGTGTGCAGTGTGAATAGTGTGAGAGTGCAGACAGTGTGAATAGTGTGAGAGTGCAGACAGTGTGCAGTGTGAATAGTGTGAGTGCAGACAGTGTGAATAGTGTGAGAGTGTAGACAGTATGCAGTGTGAATAGTGTGAGAGTGCAGACAGTGTGAATAGTGTGAGAGTGCAGACAGTGTGAATAGTGTGAGAGTGCAGACAGTGTGAATAGTGAGAGAGTGCAGACAGTGTGCAGTGTGAATAGTGTGAGAGTGCAGACAGTGTGAATAGTGTGAGAGTGTAGACAGTGTGCAGTGTGAATAGTGTGAGAGTGCAGACAGTGTGTGAATAGTGTGAGAGTGCAGACAGTGTGCAGTGTGAATAGTGTGAGAGTGCAGACAGTGTGAATAGTGTGAGAGTGTAGACAGTATGCAGTGTGAATAGTGTGAGAGTGCAGACAGTGTGAATAGTGTGAGAGTGTGACAGTGTGACAGTGTGAATAGTGTGAGAGTGCAGACAGTGTGAATAGTGTGAGAGTGCAGACAGTGTGCAGTGTGAATAGTGTGAGAGTGCAGACAGTGTGAATAGTGTGAGAGTGCAGACAGTGTGCAGTGTGAATAGTGTGAGAGTGCAGACCGTGTGAATAGTGTGAGAGTGCAGACAGTGTGCAGTGTGAACAGTGTGAAAGTGCAGACAGTGTGAATAGTGTGAGTGTAGACAGTGTGCAGTGTGAATAGTGTGAGAGTGCAGACAGTGCAGTATGAAGAGCATGAGAATGCAGACAGTGTGAGAGTGCATATAGTGTGAGTGTGCAGACAGTGTAAATAGTGTGAGTATGCAGTGTGAATAATGTGAGTGTGCACAGTGTGAATAGTGTGAGCGCAGTGTGAATAGTGTGAGAGTGTGCAGTGTGAATAGCGTGAGAATGCAGACAGTGGGCAGTGTGAGAGTGCAGACAGTGTGCAGTATGAAGACCATGAGTGTGCAGTGTGAATAGCATGAGAATGCAGACAGTGTGCAGTGTGAATAGTGTGAGTGTGAATAGTGCGAGAGTGAAGACAGTGTGCAGTGTGAATAGTGTGAGAGTGCAGACAGTGTGAATAGTGTGAGAGTGTAGACAGTGTGCAGTGTGAATAGGGTGAGAGTGCAGACAGTGTGAATAGTGTGAGAGTGTAGACAGTGTGCAGTATGAAGAGCATGAGTGTGCAGTGTGAATAGCATGAGAATGCAGTGTGCACTGTGAATAGTGTGAGTGTGCAGTGTGAATAGTGTGAGTATGCAGTGTGAATAGTGTGAGAGTGAAGACAGTGTGCAGTGTGAGCGTGCAGACAGTGCGAATAGCGTACACAGTGCCAAGTCTCTCCCCGATACACTACATCAGGGGTGTTCTTTTCAAACTCACCACTCATCAAGAGCTGATGAAGACAGGTCATCGAGACTCATTCAAGGATTCAACACTAAATCCTTTGCCCCATCCAGCCCATTCCAGATAGTTGCCATGCTGAGGCGCTTGGCAGGCCTGAACGAGCTACGGCAGTCTGGATCACATTACAGGGGGGTTTACAATAAGGGAGGGAAATTGTGTTCTTTCTATGAGCAGGTGATGTCATAGAATTACTGTAATTCTTCACATCGCTGCACAAGGACCAGAATATTGAGAAAGAAAAAGGAAAGAAAGACCTATTGCTGCCCCTCACTGGCTGTGCCACTGTGTCTCTTTACCTGTGGAATCCCCAGCCAGTCGTCTGCCTGCTGCATGGCCTCCCGCGCATTGTCCACTGGTTTGGTTCCATCCCAGTTCTCCCAGTCAGGACACAGACCTGGAAGTGAGACACACACTTGTTTGATATTCCCTGGTCAATTAGCAGCCAAATACAACAACGAAGGCGAGTTTCTAAGAGGATAGGAGCTTGGAAAGGAGCTGCCTCAGACTTGGAAGTAGCTGGGGCAGCGATGAGCGTTTCCAGCTATGCCAGTCCATACTGACTGGGTGAAGGGTAGGAAAGGCATTCCAATGGAATAACACACTGACTGGGTCACAATTAGATTTCTTGCATGTTATCACAAATAAGATCTGTAATGCATGGTTAGGGTGTCTTATTAGAAGAGATTTCACCTCATGCAGTCTGGGTGAGGTTTGTTTTGTCATATTATATACACACTTAACCTATTATAAATCACAAAAACAATGATTGCACTCATGAACTGCTACACTGTTAGCAAACAAAAAATGTGCTGATATCTACACACAGGATAAGGTGGAAGCCCTAAACAAGCCCTAAACAATGACTCATTGACTTCTCATTCATGATTAATAATGTGGGTGATCAAATACAGTTTAAAGAGCTGAAGCCTTGTAAGCATGGAGCTTAACAGATAAGGGAACAGGACCGCACTTTAATGTGTCAAAGTATCAAAAGCTTATTAAGTACAGTGTTCATGTCAGCTAGTCTCTCCTATTACAATCACAGGAACTGCCTCTCTAGCTTCAACACAAGCAGGACTTCAGTACTAGAGCAGCGTCACACAAGCATGTCCCTTTCCACCCATATCACATTGCTCAGTGTGTGTTTACTACACTCTTCCAGAGCCTGTGGTCACTGAGAAGGCCAAAGATCTAGACATGCTCAGTGTATTTACATGCTCCTCTATGCTGCCTTATTCAAGCATTGCTTTTCAACAATACCAGCACAAAAAAGAATCGTATCTTACTGCACATCTTAGAGTAGCTCATCTGGACCCCCGCGTGTATCAGCCTGGCACATTGTGACATGTATCATATTGTACCCCAGCAGCTGCGTGAACAGTGTTGCTGCTGCTGCTGCCCCCTGGAGGCCGCTCACCTGGTGCACAGCTGTCCACCAGCGCCCCGAGCGTGCGCCCGTCCTGCCAGTCTTTGCTGAAGTTGGTGATGGGCAGGTAGGGGATCTTGTTCTGGATCCAGCCCAGGAGGCGCTGCTTGGGAGTCTGCTTCTTGGCATCCTCGTCCTCCTCATCCTCCCACACTGGCATAGAGATGGAGTAGTGCAGGATGAGTGTCCACACCAGCCCCAAGATCAGCTTCAGGTTCCCATCCACGATGGCCTTGGAGTCTGGACAGGGGAGGACAGGGAGGCACTTAACACAGGCAACCCAGCATTCAGTATAGTGAGGAATCACTGCCCTGTGAGTAAACAAACTTCTACAGTACAGTATAGTGAGGAATCACTGCTCTGTGTGTAATCAAACCTCTACAGTACAGTATATATGTGCCGCTACTATTTATTGTACAGAAAAATCATTGCCATGTTGAAAACCATGTTTTTGACAGACAGTCATCTACAAATGCTTTGAAGAGAGACTGCCTGGTTTGCACCAGCAGCTCTAGAATCACCCTCATGCCACCCACAGTTCTAGAATTGCCTGCAAGGATAAGAATTCGTTCCATCAGTGCATCACACAACACAGCCTGGTTACAGGAAGTTAATAATACAGCAGATTCAACATGACAAACGAAACATTGGAAACATGAAGAAAACACATTGCTGATTTTCAAATTCCATTAGCAAGAATGGAGAAAAATATATCACTTAGCACTTCCTCTAATCCATTCCTCTAATCTAAAACATTCCACTGAGCACAGAACGGGCCTCTCCCAGGCAGCCAGGCTCTGCATTCAGGCCTGCCCTTTGTATGGTGTATCAACAGAGGCCTGTCCTTTGTATTGTGTATCATCAGAGGCCTGTTCTTTGTATTGTGTATCAGAGGGCTGCCCTTTGTATTGTGTATTAGATCTACTTCACACATCCTGCTCACAGCCTGAACAATGAACCCCAGAAACAGAAACAGCAAAACCCACGATTAACCCACTGAGCCTCCATATAAAGAAATGGAGAGCCTGTGGCTTGCACAGCTATCGAGCACACCAGCAAGCACATGGGAAAGGCATCTCACTATTTATTTACCAGATGGAAGAACTATTGGTTGCAGTAACAGAAACCCAGAGAGAACACCCATCTGCAAAGTATGATTTACCTATAAACACTGAAATGATAACTCTGGTCTAAATATATTGGGGGGGAAGGGGGGGGGGGATTGCCAGAGGCAAGTGTTTGGGATCAGTTGGGGCTGTTTGGTAAACAAAAACATTTCCTAGCCAACACGATTCTAGGCTACATGCTACAGACTCTCAAAACTGTTCAGAGTCATCTCAAAGCCGTTAATTTATACTGCAGGCCTGCTGTGCAGCTGAAAACTGAATGAGAAAAACAAAACCAAAAAACTGATGGTCAATACCTGCAATTAACTTGTTGGCCCCTCTATAGGGGAAGCTATTAAAAAAATAAAAAAAAAAGGCCAACAAGATGCTCAGATATATAGTGAAAAGAGCTGAATTTAAATCAAAGGAAGTAATGTTAAAACTTTACAATGAATTAGTAAGACCTCATCTAGAATATTGTGTTCAGTTCTGGTCACCTCACTACAAAAAGGATATTGCTGCTCCAGAAAGAGTGCAAGAACAGCGACCAAAATTATTCCGGGTTTAAAAGACATGTCATACGCAGACAGTCTAAAACAATTGAATCTATTCAGTCTTGAACAAAGAAGACTACGTGGCGACCTGATTCAAGCATTCAAAATTCTAAAAGGTACTGGCAAAGTCGACCCAGGAGACTTTAACCTGAAAAAAGAAACAAGTACCAGGGGTCACAAGTGGAGATTATATAAAGGGGAATTCAGAACACAAAATAGGACGCACTTTTTATACAGAGAATTGTATAATTGAGTCTGGAACCAAATCCCCAGTAATGTTATTGAAGCCGACACCCTAGGATCCTTCAAAGCTGTTTGATGAGATTCTGGGATCGATAAGCTACTAACAACTAAACAAGCAAGAGGGGCTGAATGGCTTCCTCTCGTTTGTAAACTTTATGTTTTTATGTTCTTAATTAATCCATGCTACTCTGCTCCCTATTGCCGATCACATCCAATTCAAAACTCTCGTACTTACCTATCACTGTCTCGACCTTTCTGCACCCTCCTACCTCCAGAGTATTATTTCTCCCTACAGCCCCTCTCAACCCCTCAACCACAAGCAGATTAGCTGTACCCCTCCTGCTCCCCCACTTCCACAGCCCGCTCCTTCTCCACCCTTGCCCCTCAGTGGTGGAATGCCCTACCCACGGATATCAGGACTGCTCAGTCCCTAAGCACCTTCCAGCACCTCCTCAAGACACACCTGTTCAGATAGCACCTGTAAACCTCACCCAATTGCACCAGTACTTGCAGCTTGTACTCGCACTGAACTGCTCCACACTTCATAATTATATTTTCTGTATCTTGTACTTGATTTTAGTAACTATTTGAAAATCGTTCTTATCCATATAGTGTGCTTACTGCATGCTCTTAATGGAATCTGAAGTTAAACTACTGTCAGTCGTAATCTCTCTCAAGCGTAATTATTTACTGTACTTTATTTTCTCTCATTTGAATTTACCCTTACTTATCACTGCTTTTACTGTATTTTATAACTGCTCTTGTCTTATGTGATTTTGTAATGTGATAATTTACAACAACTGTAAGTCACCCTGGATAAGGGCATCTGCTGTGAAATAATAATAAGTGCTTTTCTCTATTAAATACGTATTTATTATAATGCTGATTACAAGGGGTATCAGCGATAGGCAAGCTGCATGAACCCACAGTCTCTGTCTCTCCACGAGGGGTATCAGCGATAGGCAAGCTGCATTAACCCACGGTCTCTATGTCTGTTTCCCCACGAGGGTTATCGGTCCCTGGATTCAGGCATGTTTACCTCCCTCCCCCCTCCACGTTACACAAACGAGGGATTCCGTACATGCTGACCCTTTTCCAGATGCTTCTCCGATTGCTTAAGGAAGGTGCTGTCGAGTTTAATTTTGAAGGTGGTGTTGTGCGTTTTTTGAAGGTGCTGTCGCGTGTTTCTTGAAGGTGTGTCCCATGTTTCTTGAAGGTGCTGTCGTGTTTAATTTTGAACGGCTGTTGCGTGTTTCTTGTATGTAATTCAGGGCCTGCTGTACAACATGACCAGCCAGGAGGGTGTTGAAGGTTTCTCAGAGCAGCGCCCCCTACTAACACTGTCAATACCCTGCAGCGAGTCTCGTGCTTCCCGGCAGTGGTTGGAGTCGTTTCCTTTCTTAGTCCATTATGAACATATTTGCTGTGTAGGTGTGCCCTGGAAATACACGATCCCATCCCTTTACCGGGAATACAGTAGAAAATGTTTTGAGCTTAAATCCACTGATATCTATTGTTGGCAGGCAAGAAAAAATAGCAGTGCTGAACTTTTGAGGGTGTGTCAGAGTGGTTTCCACACAGACTCATGTAAGTCTTCATTGTCTATTTAAGGGGAATGACTTGTGAGCACACGACCAAGACTCATCCAGAACTATTAATAACTCAGTGGTGCCCAGTTTAGAAATACTAAACTTCAATGACATTGAAAGAGACTTCTAGTTGAAACATTTGTCATTCAATTATTTTTTTATTTTAGTATTTGAAATAACAACCAAGGTAAGACAGGTAAGACCCATTCCGAATAAAACAGCACAACCCTTCATTCCTTTAACCTTCGTTTAAATTCAGTTCTGTGTCTACTCTTTCAAACCTGTCCCTGCTCCTCATTCACGATGCAAGAACATGACCTGAATTCTAGTGTTGTTATGCAAAGCTGTGCTCTGGGTCACATGCCATTGGGAAGATCAGCAGCAGCAGCATTCAATTTGTATGCTGGGATAATAACAATCAGGAAATCACAACAAGTCCATTGCATTGTGTATTTGAAATCAGCAAAACTTCTGAAACCCGAGGCAGGAGTGATTGAGCACAGAACAGCGTTTAACACAAATAAATCACAATGCAAGCAGCTCAGCACAGCATTGAAGTCAGTGTCCTGCACCATCATGGCTGGATTTCAGACTGAACAGCAAGGAGAAAGCTGTGTTCAGGACGGGCTGGATCAGCCTCAGGGTACTTTCCACTGAACACTTGTCAGACCGGCTCATCTGCTTCAACAGGTTAATCGCAATCCAGCGCTTCAAGAAGTGTGGGTCAAATGACCGTTATTATTACAGTGTGCAAATACAACAGGCATCTGCAAGATCCTTAGTTTCTTTTTACTCAGGTTTCTAAAACAGAAACCGATAAACTAGGTGCTAAAGGGTACTTTCTAAATCCATTTGCTAAATTTACCTGCTGGTGTATATTCTGTTGTTTTTATCTTGGACCATCTGTTGGCCCATGCTTACTAACTATTTCAGCAGAAACAGCTTCTGATGAAAGGAGGGGAAGCACATCAGTGTTTCACGGAAGTTAGCGCACAATGCTTCTCTTAAAGGGTACTGGATCTTCCTCTCTCTCTCCCTCTCCCTCGCATACATGGTTGGTGTGTTTGTTTCTTTCATGGTGGAGCTACAGATCATCAAATGCAGGGTTCATATGTCATACGGTGTCAATAATTACACAACAGAAAAATGTATAATTTACTCAGAATGCAGTATTTTGTTCAGAAGCAGCTTCAGGTACTTGCTCACTATACAGTATAAATCTTGCTTAGTTTTTTTTCATTCCATTCAGATAGTCTAAGCCTTAATGTAATTTGCTTATGTGATTTAAAGCAATAGGGATATATGTAAGCTCCTTCGTTACACTAATGGAGTACTTCATCAGAAACTACACGCATGCTTAAACCCTACAGAAATATGCCAATGCACCTCAGTGACACAAGATAGTAGGGGGCACCAGTAAGTGCCACATACTTGAAAACTAAAACCCTCAAGGTGTGATGCTATAGGGGTGTTCCTACATTCAAAACGAATTGCAAACCCTCAAGGCATGATGCTACAGGGGTGTTGAGCTCACTGACAGAACGGCTCTTCAAACTAATGCAAAGAAGAGAGTCCCGCGTACAGCCTGGCAGGAAAAAGTCACCTGACCATCACAGAGAGCGCCCAGGAGGAATGGGTTGAGGAGGAACAATATCCAGCCAGGTTACCGAGCCAACACCAACCCAATCCCACAGTCAGGTTACCGAGCCAGCACAAACCCAGTCCCATAGCCAGGTTACCGAGCCAGCACCAACCCAGTCCCACAGCCAGGTTACCAAGCCAGCAAGAACCCAGTCCCACAGTCAGGTTACCGAGCCAACACCAACCCAGTCCCACAGCCAGGTTGTATAACAAGTATAGGTAACAAGCTCAGGTGTGTCTTATTAAACTCGTAGCAAAACCAGGAATAAATTAAACTGCGTAAGACAGGCAGTCCATTTGCTTACCCTTAACGACAACTTAACAATGAGCCTGAATTCAATTAGATGCAGCTTCACTGCTCTAACAATTTGCAGCCGTGAATAGGGCCAGACCAATTAAACTATTGAACTGTCTCATCAGCAACAGGCTACAGTTTGTGAACACAAGGATAACGGATTCCAACTTTACCAGAAGAAAAACACTGGGAGCACTGTTTAAAAAGCACAAACTAAATCGAAGTTATTACACTTGGATGATAAAGGCTGCTTTGTTGCTTGGATGTTACACAGCTGTAATCACAAGCCCCAGTATTTATGATTGAGGGTTTGAAATTCCTATTGAATGAATACAAGAACTGCTTTTAAAGGGCTGACAAATACCCAAGACTCATACAACAAGGATAACGTGTGAACAGCAGCTGTGCTGGGAACAGAGCTGCTCCGAGAGACTGAAGTGTGAGACTGCACTTTCCTGCCCAGTGACACGAAAAACGCATCCAAACCCACAGTGTACAGAACACAGCGCTTTCCATAACTTAATGAGACAGACTATGTCTAACGCTAAAGGAAGTGGCAGCTAGGTTACAATCAAGTCTAATGGAAATTAAAGTGCTGAAATGTTAAAGCCACACTTCCATTGCAGGGATGGGATTTATGGAACGGTTTGTATTTAACAAACACAGGAAACACACGCCACTGTTTAGTGTGTTTCTGTGTCATTCTCATACATTGGGATCCGAGGCTAAAATCAGACACTGCTCTCGCAGAGAATTTAAGTGATTAGCGGAGCATTTCAAATCCGAGTTCAGCAGACGCTGTAGCTGTTGCTTAGTGAGGAGCAGCAGCCAGGTGGTTCCGATTGGATGGGCCAGAGAGCATGGATGGGGGTCGCCCTGGATCTTCAGTTGGTAAGTGGGTTGCAGTGGTGAGGTGCTCCATTAGAATTGGGCATTCCAAGTTATGGTGAAAATGGTGGTAAAATGTATGCTGCGGCTCGGCGGTCATGTTGAAGATGTGACCTGGTATCCCTGAATGGATGGGAGCCTCCTCTTCCACACATGTTCAGAATATCAATCACTCCCCTCCAGACCCCACTCTATCAATCACTTTGTTTGCAGCTCAGCGACTGAGCCGCCCTGTATGCAGTGCCCCAGCCGCCCTGTGTGCAGTGGGTTTGGTTCATTATTGTTGTCATGGCTCACATGTATCTCCGTTTTGTTATTTTCTTTTCCTCTCCTGGTCAGGTTTTCAAAGCTTGTCCCCGTGTTTGAAAATGGAATTATTACAGGAGCTGTTTACTCTTTATTGCACCTTCAGACAGTTAGTAGACTTGACAGTTAGCAATGCATTCACTGCACCGGAAGCGCTGGCTGATGGAGAGCACAGTTTCACAGCGTTAGACTACATTCTGTAACAACCACTCAACAAATCATAGACAACAACAAAGAGGATCAGCTGACCACAGCACTAGACTACAAATCTCACAAAGAGGATCAGCTGACCACAGCGCTAGACTACAATCTGTAACACCCACTCAAGAAATCACAGACAATGACAACTGAAGAGGATCCGCAGACCACATAGTAAGGGCATAATAAACAGTACAGGAACAGCTTTGCCCTCATTATACAGTGAGTTTAGAAGAGTTTTGCCCTCATTATACAGAGGGTTTAGAGCCGAATGCAATCCGAGATGTCTAGGAGGCTAGGAGTGCATGATAAAAGTTTGATTTAAAATCAAGGCCGTTACCATGACCACCATGTGAAGTGTGGCAGACAGACAGATGTGATCCTCGCAGAGGGTCCCTAACAAGCACTCTGCAATTTGGGAGACTTTTATAAGTGTTTTTTTTCTTCACTATAAAGCTTTTAAAAACGGTTTTCTTCAGTGTCTTTCCTTAAGCCACAGACAGCCTGTGCCTGGAAGTCAGTGCTGCTGTACAAGCGCTGCACAGTTCTGCTCTAACCGTGTTATTGTAACACAACGTGTTCAAGCTGGCATGTGGAAGATGGATATTACCACCCTGTCAAACACTGGAGGCATTCTGCTTTCCTCCCCCAGTCTCCAGGGCTCCCTGTCACCTCTCATTAGAGAGAGGAGCAGCCAGACAGCTGACAGACAGGCAGACAGTTAGGCAGGCAGGCTTCGCCCCCGCTTCACGCTGTGCCAGTGCGCACTGCTCAGAAGCTGTGGTCAGTGTCCACTAGCATCCTAATCCAAACATATTAAAAGAGGAATGAAGAGAGCTGTGTGAGGCAGATGATTCCCAGGTGTGACACACAAGGCAAGACAGCCTTGAGCTTCTGCAACCTTCCAGCAGAGTGTGTGCAGCTTGAGATACAGTGGGATGGGCTCACTGAGCAATCCACCAGTGCAGCAACTGCACCCTGCTATTACAGAGGGCCATGCGTCTGCACCCGGCTATTACAGAGGGCCATGCGTCTGCACCCGGCTATTACAGAGGGCCATGCGTCTGCACCCGGCTATTACAGAGGGCCATGCGTCTGCACCCGGCTATTACAGAGGGTCATGCGTCTGCACCCGGCTATTACAGAGGGACGTTACACGTTAACCAGCGCTGCACACAGGAGCCCTTCAATTAACACACAGGGTACAACACAGCACTCAATGTGGCCGATTCACTGAGCTTGACATTATTTAGATGAATATGCTATTTCATTTCTTACCTGTTTAATATACTATTGTGCGAGTTCTTTAGAATTATCCAATTATAATTTTTGCTTAGATCATTACTTATATCTGCAGCAAAAAACGGTGTTTTTTGCAGTTTTCCCCACAGTTACTCTATGCATTTACTGTACCAGAGTTCACCAAGTTTATTAACCTGCATTACCATACCTCTCTTCTTCCCTATGCTTTACCATGCCTCTCTGTGCTCTACAATGCTTTACCAGACCTCTATGTGCTTCCCTGTGCTTACCATACCTCTCTGTGTTTTACAATGCTTCCCTATATTTTACCATGCCTCTCTGTGCTTCCCTATGCTTTACTATAACTTTCTGTGGTTTACCATGCTTTTAGCATGTTTTATTACACTTTGCTGTGCTTTTACTGTGGGAAACTTGTATAGCAGTGGTTGTGGTGTTTTCAATCTTGTGCAGATCAAATAGTTGCAATGCCCAGTCAAAACCAGTATGTTAAAGTAACCGTTTACAGCTAATGAGTTTGGACTAGTTCCCTTAGTCAAGAAGTGTCGCAATTTCCATTGAGAAAGACTTGTTGTTGAAACATGCGTCACTGAATTTAGTAAGTTTGAAGGATTTCTAAATTCAGCTCTGCTGAGTGTTTTATAGTTATAGGCATGGCTGTAACTAGCTATGAGGACACCGATACAACCGGAATTGAAATATCTGTGGAAACAGTTTCAGTTTTACCTCTTCAATACCAAGTGCTATTTTTCAGTAATGGAGTTTATGACAAGCAAATTAAATGAGAATCAAGTGGAGTGAAAACAGAAAAGCCAGGAGGAAACAGTCTTTGCAGGTTTCCCTTCGCAGTGTGACCAAGATCTCCAGGAGGCTGTTCTCCACATCCTAACCCTTTGCAGGTTTCCCTTCGCAGTGTGACCAAGATCTCCAGGAGGCTGTTCTCCACATCCTAACCCTTTGCAGGTTTCCCTTCGCAGTGTGACCAAGATCTCCAGGAGGCTGTTCTCCACATCCTAACCCTTTGCAGGTTTCCCTTCGCAGTATGACTAAGATCTCCAGGAGGCTGTTCCCTACACCTCCAGTAGCTTGTGTGCACACTGCTTTATTAGTCGAAGCCTTTTCCTAATGCAGTGTCTCCCTATAGGTGTACTGTGTCAGTGTAAGACAACTAATTGAAAATATTCAGCAAAATCACAAAATGATTCACTTACATCACACATTTTAGTGAGATTTAAACACCATGTGTGCGTACAACACAGTACTGTATCCCCACCCCAGCAGACCTGTAATACTTCATTTGAGCTACCAGTTCAACACAGACCTCACTGTTGCCTGTCCCCCATTCCCGTAGGAGCAACACGCTTGGCTCTGCCTGACTATACTCAATGAGCTGCAGTAATGAGGCATCATATAGACTGAAGTGCAGGGTTACAGAACCCCAGAGGAAAGCAAGATCAGCAGCCTCCGCTTTAGATCCATCATGCATTTCACAAGATCAGCAGCCTCCTCTTTAGATCCATCATGCATTTCACAAGATCAGCAGCCTCCTCTTTAGATCCGTCATGCATTTCACAAGATCAGCATCCTCATCTTTAGAGCCATCGTGCATTTCTGCCACTCGATTCCACTTCATTACTCCCGTTCCCAGTACTTCTTCAGAAAACTGTACATTTTTAGATATTTATGTAACGCACCATTTTGAACCCTAGCCCTCCCCTGGATTCACAGCTTGCTCTGGCCATGATTTGGAGGATCACGTGGACAGTGGTCTGATCCCACACATGCCTCTCCTCTCTACTGAAGCCTGTCCCTGTTGAGCTCAGAAAGGTGGCCTCACTGCGAAGAACGATATAGGCTAGGTGCACAGAGCCCAGCTCTCCGGAGAACGATCTCAGCTAGGTGCACAGAGCCCAGCTCTCCAGAGAACGATCTCAGCAAGGTGCACAGAGCCCAGCTCTCCGGAGAACGATCTCAGCTAGGTGCACAGAGCCCAGCTCTCCGGAGAACGATCTCAGCTAGGTGCACAGAGCCCAGCTCTCCGGAGAACGATCTCAGCTAGGTGCACAGAGCCCAGCTCTCCAGAGAACGATCTCAGCAAGGCGCACGGAGCCCAGCTCTCCAGAAAACGATCTCAGCTAGGCGCACAGAGCCCAGTTCTCCACACTCCTTGTCCGACAGAAAGACCGACGGTGATGTCATCATCACGAGGAGCTGGAGGGGGGGGGAGAGGGGGGCTAGCAACTCCAGATTCTTTGCTTGGGCTCCAGATTCAGAAGGGTCCCTGCACATACCAGTATAGTTCTCTTTGCTATGAGACCAGGTTATAAAGCATCACCTGTAACTATCACACACCCAGTAGTGCTACATTTAGAAACACTGAAAGAGCCTAAAAGGTCATGAGAAACATCTTTCTCAGTGTCTTCAATTGAATTCTAGTCAACATGTTTATCATTACGTTTCTTTTAGTATTTCTAAAATTAAATAAACGGCACATTACAGGAATCAGTAAAATGACTATGGCTAGCATATTCAATGAGATCATGTGTCATGCAGAGTTTTAATCAATTTGGACGCAACGTTCCCAAAATATACTGTACTGTGTGTTGCGGACATGAAGATCTGGGAAAAGGGGTTTGTAGGTTCTCACTGTTTCATCCCTGGATGATTCATTCCCCAGAAATACAGCCGTTCTGAACACACTGCTACTTTGCCTTGATCGCATATCACTGGTGTTGCAAGATTGAATAATTTCAATCCCAGCTACGCCAACCTCTGCAGAGTGTAAATGTTTAATTAAAATCTGGGCCTGTGTCTCTCTGTATATGCTGTAGATTAGTCTCGGCATGCTTTGCTAACTAATTCAGGCAAGCTTGATTTTCTTCTGTCTTCATCCAAGTGAAACAAACTTTGTTTTGTATTCGTTGGCTTCCACTGAACTACTTACGAAGGGTTATTTCAAGCTGTTTACTTCACGCCAGCCAAAGCAGAAACGGTATTTTGCCAGTGGGAGGGCACAGATTTGTGTGGGTTATGTCAAAGCCCAATTAAGAAATAAGAAAAGCAAATGTGCAATGCGCTGTTCAGTAATGGAGGTCACATGCCTGGTATAGAACCAGGACACACTCACATTCTCTGCTGCGTTCCAGCACAGACACAACTGGGAACCACTGTGACCTTATGGAGTTCTGAACAGGGCAGTTTACTCACACAGGGGGGTGGAGTTCAAAGAGGCAAAGGGTAGAAGCCTCAATGCACAGAGTTGTTTTTTGGCTCCAGCATCAGCATCTTGGATATAAATCAGGAGTGACTGGCGTTTTTGGACATTTTCCATTCAGGCCCGTTCTAAACTGCTGCTGAAAGCATCAGGCTTGACCGGAGCTTGTGTCCATTTATGCAGTTCAACAGACTGAAGCCAAGAAGTGTGTCCACTCTGCATGCTGGACTTGCAGAGTGCACCTCCACTCTTGAGGCACGACTCACAATCACAGTGTGAAACTAATCTGCATGTTTTAGCAAACAGGTCTTTTTAAAAATTTAGTCTGGGCCTACACGCCGACAAAAAAGGTTCTCAGCTTGGTTTAGTTTCTGGTAGGGATTGTTTTATATACCAGGCCACGACTCCAAAGCATGTCAGCCAATTGGGAAAGAAACTGGATGGTTAATGACAGGAAATCCGTTCACGGGGTGGAGACAAATGTACTCTTCAAAAGAAGTGCAACATCTGAAAGCACAGCTTGCAAACAGATTCTTTAACCTTGCGCAGTACCTGATGTCATGTTTTAAAATAAAAAGTCAAATGTGTTTCTTTCAAAACCCAACATCTGAGACAGACAGCAGACTGGCCACCTGAAAGAATCCTTTTTGTAGCGATTGGACTGTTCCGTGAGCAGCTGGCTTGTGAACCCGCCCTTTGAAAGTGAAGAGTGGATCCTCTCAGCCTGTACTGACTCTGAATAGAGCTGAACGGCAGCATACATTTCCAGTGCTTCAAGCAGGCTGGGCAAGCCCGGGGACTGATCATTCTGCTGGTTTTCAGATCCGTGCTTTGATGGCTTTCCCAGGAGCAGGATGATGTATTCTGCATCGAGCGACATGAAAGAGCACGATTCCAATGCAAATCTCTTTTGGTAATGGAAGAAACATGATGTAACAGGCCAGCATGCTGTAGCATTGCTTATGATGGTCTGATTAAAAACTCAAGGTTTGTTGTCAGGAGAGGAAAATCTTTGGTTAAGTTTGTGTTTATCACATGTATTGCTGCAGCTATAATGACATGGTTGCTATCCATCCTTCAGTCAAACAGTGGTGCCCTGCCCTTTTCTAAAGGCTGTACTCAGGCCTACTGAATGCAGAGAGACACACTGCTGGATGTAAAGCTCAGTTCACTATAGAAACTGCTTTCAGAACGGAGAACCCGACCAAAGCCCTCTGTATCCTGATGCACTACCACATAAAATAGAAGCACAATCACAATTATGCAATTACTCTGTTGAAGTTTAACTGTTAAACTGAATATTTGCCAGAAAAATGTAGCGTCTTTGAATAAGCTGTTCACTATTTGTCAATCAGGTTGCAGGAACAGAATCACATGCCAGGAGAGGTTCAGAGTGTGTGAGAGGAAACGCCAGACGGAACGACAGCCTGCCAGGAGAGGTTCAGAGTGTGTGAGAGAGGCCTGCCCAGCCTCTGTCAACCAACAGGTGAACTGCACTCCGACTGAGCTGTCAAAGGGAAGCAGGTAAACTGAGGTCTGATCAAGAGACTGGGACCCAGAGGCTCAGTCAGTAAGCAGGCCTGTGTGAGTTACTGCACCTCCTTTGTGTTGTTGCAGGGCCTTTGCAATGTTTGCAATGTGTTGTTTTATCTTATCTAATCAGAGCTCCAGCCTGGCACTGCTGTGAAATTGAATGGAGAGCACTCGGTCCCAGACAGAGCCTGCTAATGTTCACTTACACAGCTTTCACATCCAGAGGAGTCAGCCCTTCACAGAACAAAGAAGAATTCAAACATTCTGGCAAATTCAAATATTTGAAGTCATTAGTGCACGTGTTTGATAAGTCACGCCTGTTTGTGCCTCTGCCAAGCTGAGTGGAATTGAGTGTTCTGCCCCACACGTTAAGGGTAGTCCATCCTTCCAATACAAGTTCATGATATTAATGAGCAAGCTGTCTCCCAAGTGCAGTGGTGCCTGAATGCTACTTGTTTACCAGCAATGCAGAAAGACATTCAATTACCCCTAAAACTTGTCATGGCAGGTGTTTATTGTACTGTAGCCTCTACAGTAATGTTAAATGTGCAATTAGCTCCACAGACTCGCCCCTTGATATTTCAGATTTGGTTCATTCACAGTTGACAGGAAATTGGTACAAGTACTGCTGTATATTCGGAGTGAATCTGTGGTGTACAGGGTGTCTTCTTGTATAACAGACATCACCTGGTGCAGTTTGGGAGAAAGAAACGTGACGCGGCTGCTCATACTATGCAAAATGACAGCTCTTATACAGTAAGGGACACCCGACACACATTTTGCATGCAGGTCTACGGGTGCCATGACAACCCCCCATTCCCCTGTACTGCACGCAAGTCTATGTTTGCCATGACAGTCCCCCGTTCCCCTGTACTGCACGCAGGTCTACGGGTGCCATGACAACCAACCCCCCCTCCCCTCCCCTCATTGCCATATTGTGGGGAGACTATTTATTAAAAACAAAGTGAAGTGAAAAAACATCAACATTTAAAGAAATACTTCAACTAACAGGAGGATCCATTTTACAAAAAGGTACCAGTGTGTTTTTTGTTGTTTAGATTTTTTGAACATTGGAATTAGGTGTGGTGTTCTATACACACGATCTGTACACTGGATAACAGGTACTGCAACTTCAGCAAATACTTCACTGTGAACAGTTTATTTATGTGATTTATAAATTTCCTGTATAACTACTTACACACACACACACATTGCATATATATATATATATTTATTTATTTTTTGTTTTTTGTTTAGTGTAATTCAGATCTGGAAGGGGGTGCGCTGCACTTTTCTTTTTAAAGCAGGGGTGTTTCCTGTGTCGTCCTCGCCCTGCTCCAGCGAATGTGAGGGGAGTGTGCAGACGCTGCACAGTGCCTGTCCCTTGGCAGCAGGCCAGAGGTTACTGAATGCCTGCGTGGGATTCCAGAGATTGAGGTTGTATTTACCAAGGTTGTCATGCCAACAAGAAATACATTTCCTGGACTGGCCTTGGAATTTTTTTTTTTTCTTCATGTTTTTTTCTTTACCCGATTCGTGCCAAATATCCGTCTCTAATCACTCCACAACTGCTTCCTACCTGAGCCACCAGTGTGAGAGACTGCAGATATATAAACTGCTGCTTCCTGTCTGCCAGTGTGAGAGACTGCAGATATAAACTGCTGCTTCCTGTCTGCCAGTATGAGAGACTGCAGATATATAAACTGCTGTTTCCTGTCTGCCAGTGTGAGAGACTGCAGATATATAAACTGCTGCTTCCTGTCTGCCAGTGTGAGAGACTGCAGATATAAACTGCTGCTTCCTGTCTGCCAGTATGAGAGACTGCAGATATATAAACTGCTGTTTCCTGTCTGCCAGTGTGAGAGACTGCAGATATATAAACTGCTGCTTCCTGTCTGCCAGTGTGAGAGACTGCAGATATATAAACTGCTGCTTCCTGTCTGCCAGTGTGAGAGACTGCAGATATATAAACTGCTGCTTCCTGTCTGCCAGTGGATACCAATCCAGTACATCCTCCACATTCACACGACATGATAAAAACTTCCTACTTAAACCTCAGCATATCCACCACACATACACACAGCACAAATACAGGCTTCACACAGCACCCAAATACAGGTTTTACACAGCACCCAAATACATGGCCGAGTCACACTGAAACCTCTGGCATTCCCACTGAAGAGGAGTCTGATTAGACACGTGACCGAGAGACTGAAACCTACAGCGTTTTAAAGTTGGAGGCCTGTATAGTTACATACACATTCACACATCAGTTATTCACACACATGTACTTTCACATATACTATACTAGACATACTAGACAAACACCCCATACCCTGGGGTGCTTGTAAGCAATGCTGGAGGAATAGCGGTGCTGCTGTTGCAACTGCAGCGGTACCCAAGCACTCAAAGGACCCCAGAGGAGTCTGAAAGTTTGGAAATAAATATTTAACAGTGATAACATCCTCCACATTTAGATTTGCAGATGTTACAACCTTCATGTTTGTATCATTGTACCTACCCGTGCCAGTAATTCACTTTTATCCTCTCTCGTTCCAACAGCGCTACTCATTTTAAAAACAAAATCGATTTCCTTTAACCTGTTAGCCAATGTGTAATCACTGTTCCGAATCAACCAACCCAGCAAAATGTAAATACAGCATGTGTATTTTTTCTGCTTGTTGAAAGAAAATCTGTGTTCTAGTGCAGTGGTTTGCAGCCTGTGGTACGTGTGCCAGTACTGGTGTGTGACAGGCTTGCAACTGGTATACACTGGCAGCTTATCTTTATGACGATATCATTCCTCAACTACAATACACCCTCAATCGCACCATTGTCATGTATCAATCAGCCTGTACCACTGAATCACAGAGAAATGAGAAATGGTGATGCAGGGCTCCAGACTGTTTGCAAATGCGACAACAAAGTTTTGACAATGCTGCAACTCCCTTTAAAAGAATGTGTCAAGTCATCGTTCTGTATTAATTTTTTATTTTATTTTTTAAAAAGCATATCGCACGTTTTAATAAACTGTAGCTGAGAATGAACAACGTAGACCAAGAACAGTGAAAAACTAAAAAGACACTTAAGATGTGTGCTGCAAGCATGCCATTAACAAAACAAAATGGAAACTTAAAGAAAATATTAATGAAGGGCTGTAATGGAGTAAAACGATCAAAAATGACAACAAATAAAGTCAAAAGGCTGCCATACCAAGCTGAAAAAGGTTAGGTTTGTGAACTCCAGTATTATCTTTCGACAGTCAAATCGAAGAGTGGCTAAATAAAGTTAAGTCAACACAGAGATATTTTCATAGGTTGCATCGTTCATCCCAGATACAATAGATTTAGTCACATTTAGTTTACCGTCAGGAGTTTGGGCATGATCTCATTGCACAGCAGATTCCCCAGTTAGATGATGAGCTGATAACATCTCTTCAGCCAAAGAACCAAGCACTGTAATTTAAGTACCATTACCATAATGAAACACAATATGCAGCATGAGTTCTGTACTAAAACAGGGTCAGCTGCTGCAGGGAAAAAAAACGTGTATTTCTCAAACTGATCATTTTAAAAATGTGAAAGCAGAATGCATAGAAATACTTGGGACTGTAATTAGGCAGCATACTGCTGAGAACGAAAAAAAAAATCAAGGGAATTAAAAATGAAATGTACTGCAGCTTACTTGATTCCAGTAATACAAACAAACGCCATTCACTAAATTTAGCTCTCAGATTGTGCAAATTAAAATATCTAAAATGTATGAAAGTATGCTTGATGTGGTGTATTTAATATTGTAAATATAGCAAGACAAACTCACTGCAATTCAAACTTGCTTTTACTGAAAAATAAGAGTAACGTGTGTGTTACATGCTATGAGATCAGGACTCCACTAACACGGAGCATGGGAGCTGCAGCATGCTGTCAGATCAGTACTCCACTAACACTGAGCAGGGAGGTGCAGCATGCTGTCAGATCAAGACTCCACTAACACTGAGCAGGGAGGTGCAGCATGCTGTCAGATCAAGACTCCACTAACACTGAGCAGGGAGCTGCAGCATGCTGTCAGATCAAGACTCCACTAACACTGAGCAGGGAGCTGCAGCATGCTGTCAGATCAAGACTCCACTAACACTGAGCAGGGAGGTGCAGCATGCTGTCAGATCAAGACTCCCACTAACACTGAGCAGGGAGGTGCAGCATGCTGTCAGATCAAGACTCCACTAACACTGAGCAGGGAGCTGCAGCATGCTGTCAGATCAAGACTCCACTAACACGGAGCAGGGAGCTGCAGCATGCTGTCAGATCAGTACTCCACTAACACTGAGCAGGGAGGTGCAGCATGCTGTCAGATCAGGACTCCACTAACACGGAGCAGGGAGCTGCAGCATGCTGTCAGATCAAGACTCCACTAACACTGAGCATGGGAGCTGTAGCATGCTGTCAGATCAGGACTCCACTAACACCAAGCAGGGGAGCTGCAGCATGCCATTTCCATATTACAACAGGACACAATTAAAATGTGCTGTCACCAATTCAATATACAACACTTGCAAAATATTTTAAATACAAACATGCTGAGTAAATTGCAGTCATGAGCTGCATAGTTTAACCATTCAGCAGAATGAGGCAACAAAAAGTGAGTACAGACACAGCAAAAGTGGTTGTAATGGGATTGGTCTCTGCTTTACAACAGCCATTTTTGGACATAGTTACTGATACACCTGGTACACACTGCAGATATTAATTACTAAAACTTTTACACTGTGTGCTGGTTTATTGTGAGGCAGGCTGGCACTCTCAATATCAGGCTGTGCTAAATGGGCCAGCTATCAGCAGTGTTAGGAGTTGTACTTACTCAGCTGATTGTCAGTTTGGATATCCTGGACTGGGCAGATACTGTACTGGCTCTTCAAGTGCTGACTAATGCTTTTTAAAACATTTCAAAGCCCTCGTCAGCCTCATTAACCTCATTCCTGTCACTGTGTGACTGTGGATCAGCATGACCTGCAGGCTCTGGATCCAGATCCACAACCCAAGCAAGACATGCGGATGGGCAGGTGGAGGGACAGACTGACTGAATGGTTCCTCCCAATTCTGAAACTTTCAACAATGTTTAAGAATTTACAACCGGATAAGTGATTCTCTAGAGAACTGCAATTAAACTGTGTATATTTACAATAGCTGCGCCACCCTCCTCTGTGTGTACCAGCACTGTACACACCCCCTCCATACAGCTCTGTATACAAGAGCAGAGCCATCATGATCAACCTGCATCTTCCCCCATCACGATGTTGCATGCACACATTCTGTTATTAGCGAAAATGTCCGTACCAAATTTCGTCACAATTGTAGAAGCAGTTTTCTACATTACGTACAAAACCTACAAAGGCACCTCCATTATAAGGCTGGGCAGGGATATGCACCCCTGGTGGTCTGGCAGACAGACAGACAGCCCTGGCACTGGAATGTGTCGCAAGAACCCGTCTCCTCTGTGGCACTCCCACATGCTGTAGCAAAGGAAGGTGATCGAGCTCAGTGATGAAGCCTACTATTTATCTCCTGCCTCACAGGTGTCAGTACAGTCATCTCCAACGAAGAGAACAGCCCTCGGCAAGCAAGAAAAGTGTTTTTATAGCCAAAGTGTTCTCAAAGATGGATTTAGCCATCAGACACAATAAATATTACTTGTCATGATGCACATGCATCACCATATGAAATGAACTGAAAATCAGTAGACTAGCAATAGGCAAGTGTATGTTAATAGACTATAATAATAAAGTAACAAACTAACGTTAATAAACTATCAAACTAGATTAACACAGCACCCCTACGTTAAAAAAATGCAGCAGCAATATACAAGACATGCACATTATTTAACAGAATGATGAAGCAACTCACCAATTCAGATTTTTTTTTCAGGAGCTGGAACAATTTCCAACTTTGTGTAGCACGAGAAACAGCAGCGTGTTTCGCCGTTTGTTTACATGCCGTTTTGTAGCGATGAGACCCACTCGTGGAAATCGGAATGAGTCAATGAAACAACGGCAGCTCTGGAAAGATTTAATAAAGCAATCCATGCGCTAAAGACACCCTCATGATGACAAGTCACATTTGAAAAGACTGAATCAATCATTTTAGTTTAAGTTTGATGAGGAGTAATCAGGTTACAAAACAGTACTGTATCCATTGTGAACAAATCACTATCAGCGACAAGAAGGTGTTCCTTTTGTTTTTATTTAGTGACCAATTATTCTTTTATTTATTTACCCCCAATTTGGATTGTCCAATTATGTCTTTTCTCCTCACCAGAGCGGGTCCCCACACAGCACAAACGTTCTGAGGGCATGTGAGCATCCTCCAATCTCACAAGCCTACAGCCAAAATCATTTTTTCGCAGAGCAATCGAGAGCAGTGGTGGGCAGGCTACCGATCCCACAGAAGAGAGACCAGCCCTGCCTCTTATCCTCTCTGAATGTGCTCGGTGTCTGGTCAGTAGGGTTTGCTTCTGCATGATGATTAGAAGCAATCCCTGCCGGTTTCCCAATGAGTCAATGTGACGCCCCCCTCGGGGTCCCCATCAAAGTTCAGCCTCTTTGCACAGCCTGGACGTGAACTGGCGCCATCCAAGCTGTGTGACTCATCCTGCACTCCCAGCGGCAGCGCTTCAACTGGATGACTCGCTCAGGGAGCCCCAGGTGGTGTTCTTTTAAGAGAAGTTCCTTTAGCCGGGACATTTACAATAGGAAAAATCAGTTTCACCACAAGGGTGTTCTCTTAGGTGTTCCTATACGCGGAGACGTCTGTAAACTCATTAAGCTTGTAAACTCATTAAAATCATACTTAATGTTAAATCAAGCAAGTGGTTACCAAGAGGTAGCCTTCAACAACTCTGGAGGCAATCCTCTGGAAACAAAGACACAAGAACCTCGACTCACAACAAATGGAAGAACTTCTAATAAATGCTTGTGCGAAGTTTGATGAAATTTAGACTTTTGCCCCACAATTGAAGGCTAGAACCAATTCTGACACCAGTCTCCGCACATTAAGTGCCGAGGAGTTCTGCACACTTCAATTACCCGAGAGGACGACTGGCTGCTAAATCACACCCTGGATGTGGCGTTGCTTCCAGAACCCTTTACTTCTTCAAATATTAAAGCTAGGAGCTTGAAACTCTTAACAAGTCTGGATATGCTGTGTTTTGGCTCAACAAATCTAAACAAACAGGTTTAGAACTTGGTGTTTTTATAACCAATAAGTGTAGAGCTGACACCTCCAATGTGATGTAACAATCTTCCTGAATCTGGTGTGCCTCAACTGAAAGACTGGATTTATTTATTTATTGTAAATCAAATTCTGCTTGAAATCCATGAAACTGTTTTCAACTGTTTGACATTTTACCAGTATAGAAATCCATTGTGTAAATGTTTTCAGTTGATAATGCCATTTTTACCAAAGTAACTTTAGTGACATTAAACAAAATCAGCAGTTAGTATATGGCCAGGATGCAGAACACTTAGTGAAAGTTTTGAGTAAATGTGAGATAGATGATCAGACAGGCACAGCACTACTCTGTAAAACTGATATTTATTTGACAATCCCTCCTTCACGCTTCCTCTACCACCCCCACCCCCCGTGCTTCTCTTAATTAATACAACTCCATGTTGTGTGTGAATAAAACACAGCACTTATTAGCCTTATGTAGTTAGATCATGTCTCAATATTGCCACTAAGTTCTTGCACAGTGTATTTCTAGTAAAACTGAACACATGCACTGTAAACTAAACCTGGCCGAGAATTAGCTTAGCACTGATGCAGGTTACATTGTACAGCAGCAATGTGTTCATATCTGTATGAGATCCAATAAATACTGTACAGCTGTGAGGAGCAGTGTCAGGACAGAGCATGTTGCGTTAATAACCTGATCTCTTAAACCATTCCACAGGCACTTCTCTCTGAGGAGAGACCTGTTCCACTCTGTACTGCTCTGATGAGAGACCTGTTCCACCCTGTACTGCTCTGCAATGAGACCTGTTCCACTCTGTACTGCTCTGATGAGAGACCTGTTCCACCCTGTACTGCTCTGTAATGAGATCTGTTCCACTCCGTACTGCACTGATGAGAGCCCTGTTCCACCCTGTACTGCTCTGCAATGAGACCTGTTCCACCCTGTACTGCTCTGATGAGAGACCTGTTCCACCCCGTACTGCTCTGCAATGAGACCTGTTCCACCCTGTACTGCTCTGCAATGAGACCTGTTCTACTCTGTACTGCTCTGATGAGAGACCTATTCCACCCTGTACTGCTATGTAATGAGACCTGTTCTACTCTGTGATGAGAGACCTGTTCCACTCTGTACTACTCTGATGAGAGACCTGTTCCAGCCTGTACTGCTCTGCAATGAGAGACCTGTTCTACTCTGTACTGCTCTGCAATGAGAGACCTGTACTACTCTGATGAGAGACCTGTTCCACTGTGTACTGCTCTGTAATGAGACCTGTTCCATTGTGTACCGCTCTGATGAGAGACCTGTTCCACCCTGTTCTACTCTGATAAGACACTCTTGTTCCACCCTGTACTGCTTGGCTCACACTCCCCAGTGAATGATTTACAAGGTCAGTAGCTGCTGGACACACCAGATTACACATTTATGGTTTTATAGTAGCTGTTCATTGGTGTGTGGGAGGGAGAGAGAGGGAGAGGCAGAGGCAGAGAGTAATGGGGAATTTTAATCTCTACAAGGACAGATTTCATTGGAAATCAGGTTTCACTTGAAACAATCGTTGTACTGTTGCAAGGAGTTTAATTTTTGTTTTGTAAAAAGGCTGACAAGATCCCTCAGTGCCAGCAATCAGCTCTGTCCCTGCCTGTGTTAACGAGCAGAGGGGGGCCAGGTCCCAATCCCAACGCTGCAGCGCCCTGAAAGCCACTTCAACCACACACTCAGAACTGGGATTCCTATAGTCTAGCTCAGATAAATGCACCTTCATTCCAGCTCTGTTCTTACCAGCGCATCCAGGCACAGGGATGAAGTTAAACCTGACCCTCCTTATAAAGTGGCCATGCATTTATGCCAAGAGAGATCACCAAGTATTCAAACAAATGCTGCTAGTAACTTATTAAAATGGCAAAAATGCCCATGTTGATATTCATTCATATAGAAGAATTTATAAATGACTCAAGATATCATGCAAAGGAATCCAGTGCATCAGTGAGGCGTGGAATAAATAAAGAACCCACTCACTGTACAGGACAGTTTTTCTCTCCTTCCTCCAATCAGTACTATGGTGGGGTAGCAGGCCCCATTAGCTGTGTGCAGAGTTTCCACAACTCTTTGTTCAAACGAACAAAACAATTTCAACATTAGAAAAGAAAGCAATAGCTCAGGACAGCTAAACTGCTCCTCTCTGTAGCAAACTAGTTTCTTGCTAGTATAAATAGTATAAATGTTGTTCAGAAAAACTATGACAAAGTTTGCTTCATAACTTGGAATCTTCTTGAATTTACTGCAGGCTGAAAGTAAATGCGACTCCTGAAAGAAATGTGCAGTAAACTGTAAATGAAACGGCTCTAGAGATAATGACAGCACAGCTGTCAAAGAGCACTTCAGAGTCTCACCGTGAGCCTCGCCAAGAACAGCAGACTACAGTAGACGAGCAAAGCGAACCAGCACCTACTGTAGACGAGCACAGCGAACCAGCACCTACCGTACACGAGCACAGCGAACCAGCACCTACTGTACACGAGCACAGAGAACCAGCACCTACTGTTGACGAGCACAGAGAACCAGCACCTACTGTAGACGAGCACAGAGAACCAGCACCTACTGTAGACGAGCACAGAGAACCAGCACCTACTGTAGACGAGCACAGCGAACCAGCACCTACTGTACACGAGCGCAGAGAACCAGCACCTACTGTACACGAGCGCAGAGAACCAGCACCTACTGTAGACGAGCGCAGAGAACCAGCACCTACTGTACACGAGCCCAGAGAACCAGCACCTACTGTACACGAGCCCAGAGAACCAGCACCTACTGTACACGAGCACAGAGAACCAGCACCTACTGTACATGAGCACAGCGAACCAGCACCTACTGTACACGAGCCCAGAGAACCAGCACCTACTGTACAAGAGCACAGAGAACCAGCACCTACTGTACAAGAGCACAGAGAACCAGCACCTACTGTACACGAGCACAGAGAACCAGCACCTACTGTACACGAGCACAGCGAACCAGCACCTACTGTTGACGAGCACAGAGAACCAGCACCTACTGTTGACGAGCACAGAGAACCAGCACCTACTGTTGACGAGCACAGAGAACCAGCACCTACTGTACACGAGCGCAGAGAACCAGCACCTACTGTACATGAGCACAGAGAACCAGCACCTACTGTACACGAGCACTCACTATACACTAGCACACACACACACACACACAAAGAGAACCAGCACCTACTGTACAAGAGCACAGAGAACCAGCACCTACTGTACACGAGCACTCACTATACACTAGCACACACACACACACAAAGAGAACCAGCACTTACTGTACATGAGCACAGAGAACCAGCACCTACTGTACACGAGCACTCACTATACACTAGCACACACACACACACAAACAGAACCAGCACTTACTGTACATGCACACAGAGAACTTACACTCAGACACTTGGAGACATACAGAGACAGAGACGCAGACACACACTCACTCAGAGACTGAGAAGCGGACAGACATGGATCTGCAGGATCTGAGTGAATAGTTGCTGGTGTGGCTGTGCTCTGCAGCTGGGGTGTGAATCTCATGCAGTGCAGCACCACTGTGAGACAGAAAAAGAGTTCCTATCAGCCTGAGAAATACTGGACAGCCCTGTGAACTGGAGAGGTGGTGTGATGTTGTCATTTCTCATGGGCAGAGAGAGCACACACCCCTGCCATTATTAAATAGAGTGTGAGTGAGAGAGAGGGAGGGAGAGAGCTCCTCAATCCTGACCTGCACACCCCTGCCATTATTAAAGACAGTGTGAGAGAGGGCACCTCAATCCTGACCTGCACACCCCTGCCATTATTAAAGACAGTGTGAGAGAGGGCACCTCAATCCTGTCCTGCACACCCCTGCCATTATTAAAGAGAGTGTGAGTGAAAGACAAGGAGGGAGAGAGAGCTCCTCAATCCTGACCTGCACACCTCTGCCATTATTAAAGAGATAAGTTTTCACTCTCAAAGTGAAAAGCAAATTGGAGTTTCTTGTTCCTCTCAGTACTGATGCCAGCAACGTCAGTTTAAAAGGTAAATCGGCGTGAAATGATTCAAAAAATGGTTTCTCCAAGGCTTTAAAGCAACATTATCTTGTCTTGTGTTCAATTCATTCAGGATATTCCATGCAGGTATTTACAAGTTGAACAGGTTGTAAAGCCTTGGTTATACTCCTTTAGGAACCAGTATTAAGAGGTCGATGCAGTCTGTAGAACAGTGGTGCGCAAAGTGGGGACACAGAGAGTCAGTAAGGGGGCGAGGAGATTCAGTAAATGACAGCTAACTAGTCCAAGTTCTTACCTTTCAAATGAGCTGTTGATGATCACTCTAGGACTTGTAGAACCGGATAAATTATATTTGAAGTGGCGAGTGACAATGAAGCTGCAGTGAACAGAGCCGGAATGGTGGCTTCCATGAATGGGGCGACAAGTGTGAAAAAGCAATAATGTTTTAGTGCTTCATGATTTAATGCATCTGCATTTTAAGTAAATATGCTAAGGGGCATGATATAAAAAGTTAGCGCATCACTGCTCTAGAGCTGGGAACTTTATTTATTTAAACTGGCTTCTTAATTCCTGTGCTTAAAGGAAAATCACTAAGAATCCACCTTATCCCCTAACTGACAAGACCTCATCAGACCAGCAAATTAGTAAATCTGAAAATCTACAGTACAGATCAGACATTAGAGAGTGTGAATGGACTAGAGACTGACCTGCCAAATCCTCACACTGTACACTGATAAGACTAGAGACTGACCTGCCAAACCCTCACACTGTACATCCACTGACAGGACTAGAGACTGACCTGCCAAACCCTCACACTGTACATCCAGTGACAGGACTAGAGACTGACCTGCCAAACCCTCACACTGTACATCCGCTGATAGGACCAGAGACTGACCTGCCAAACCCTCACACTGTATATCCGCTGATAGGACCAGAGACTGACCTGCCAAACCCTCACACTGTACATCCGCTGATAGGACTAGAGACTGACCTGCCAAACCCTCACACTGTACATCCGCTGATAGGACCAGAGACTGACCTGCCAAACCCTCACAATGTACATCCGCTGATAGGACCAGAGACTGGCCTGCCAAACCCTCACACTGTACATCCGCTGATAGGACCAGAGACTGACCTGCCAAACCCTCACACTGTACATCCGCTGATAGGACCAGAGACTGACCTGCCAAACCCTCACACTGTACATCCACTGATAGGACCAGAGACTGACCTGCCAAACCCTCAAACTGTACATCCGCTGATAGGACCAGAGACTGACCTGCCAAACCCTCACACTGTACATCCGCTGATAGGACTAGAGACTGACCTGCCAAACCCTCACACTGTACATCCGCTGATAGGACTAGAGATGGACCTGCCAAACCCTCACACTGTACATCCGCTGATAGGACTAGAGATGGACCTGCCAAACCCTCACACTGTACATCCGCTGATAGGACTAAACCAACCTGACTCGCAGAGTTACCGAGACATCATGTAACTGCACAGGAAGGCCTCCCTCAGCTCAGCGTTGCACGGCACGGCTCTGAGAGCATGTTTAACTACCTCAAGGCTGCAGCAACAGGATGAGGTCATCATTAGCAGCTCTGCTTTCACAATGCTTCTCTCTCATAGCAGCTCTATTCACAATGCTTCTCTCATAGCAGCTCTGCTTTCACAATGCTTCTCTCATAGCAGCTCTATTCACAATGCTTCTGTCTCATAGCAGCTCTGCTTTCACAATGCTTCTCTCTCATAGCAGCTCTGCTTTCACAATGCTTCTCTCATAGCAGTTCTGCTTTCACAATGCTTCTCTCTCATAGCAGCTCTATTCACAATGCTTCTCTCTCATAGCAGCTCTATTCACAATGCTTCTCTCTCATAGCAGCTCTATTCACAATGCTTCTCTCTCATAGCAGCTCTATTCACAATGCTTCTCTCTCATAGCAGCTCTGCTTTCACAATGCTTCTCTCTCATAGCAGCTCTATTCACAATGCTTCTCTCTCATAGCAGCTCTATTCACAATGCTTCTCTCTCATAGCAGCTCTATTCACAATGCTTCTCTCATAGCAGCTCTGCTTTCACAATGCTTCTCTCTCATAGCAGCTCTATTCACAATGCTTCTCTCTCATAGCAGCTCTGCTTTCACAATGCTTCTCTCTCATAGCAGCTCTGCTTTCACAATGCTTCTCTCATAGCAGCTCTACTTTCACAATGCTTCTCTCTCATAGCAGCTCTATTCACAATGCTTCTCTCTCATAGCAGCTCTACTTTCACAATGCTTCTCTCTCATAGCAGCTCTATTCACAATTCTTCTCTCTCATAGCAGCTCTACTTTTACAATGCGTCTTTTAAAGGAGTGTTGAAATGACAGTAAAGTCCAGCCAAGTAGTAGCAGGGTAGGTTTATTTCCCATTGTCTATTCAGCTGTACTGTAGTTACAGTGCAAAGTTTAAGGCTCTATTGCTTGCTTTTTAAATCTTGGCAGAATTAATGGCAGTTCAGAAGTTGGATACCAATAGTTTTTTTTTCCAAATGAGTGGCACTATATAAAGAGAAAAAAAAAGAAACACGCTCATTTAGATATCCCCAGTACTAGCCGATTGTATTAAATATGATGAAAAACAAAGCTCCTAGGGATGGGAATTTTAAACATTAAAACGTATAAACTCTAAAGAAGTGGTTAAATGTTTAATATGCTAGATATATAACCGGTCACGTCACCAAACGCATATTTTGTATGCATTAATTTTAGTAATTTATCATCTGTAATCCGTCGCATATTAGACTGCTCTAGTGCCACAGTAAGGGAGGATATTATAAAAAGGAAGGGGTTTGGCAATTGCCTCCTTGTAGCTTTTCCAGTTGGTGCAACAGAAAGATTGACAGTGGGGCAGGTTTTACTCTCGGTCAATCTGGCGCTGCACTGGTGCACTGTGTGTGTTTATGCGCGTGGTATGGTATCAATTCCATGGCAGGGTAGTAACAAGTGTATTTACTGAGTTTGTTCTATATTTAAAATAGCATCTCTAAACAAAGGAAGCCACGTTTGGAAGTATTTTGAGGAATGAGAAAACCGTGCTATGTAAATAATTATGCCACATAAAATTGTCGTACCACAAAAACACAAGTTCAATGCTTCACCATTTGAAATGAAAACATTCAGAATTACTGTGGATGGAGCTACTGATGGCAATAAAAAGCAAACATCCATAACATTTGCTATAGATCAGGCCGAACAGGGCGTGATCACGTTATCCCCTATGAGGACAGAGCATGTGAATCATGAATTCAGCAGTTTTGAAATTGATGCAAGATTATCCCAATACTGTGCCGACCCATAAAACAATAACAGAGACTGAAAAAACTTAAAGAAAATCGTGCTGCAGCTGTTCATTCAAAATGTTCAAAAGGAGAAAAAGTTACAATTACCACAGACTCATGGACCCCATTCTTCCCATAGGTGGAAGGCTTTTTTGACTTGAAATTGTTCTGTAAGCTTTTGGACCGAACAGCCATTTATGTTCAGTACAGTTTTTATTTGTATGTTGGAACTACTGCACTAAAGCAAAGAACCCTTGAGACATACTTCAAACAGGCAGGCCAGGCGTCTCTTTACAATTTAATGTAAAGTTGTGTGAATATGTGAATTTGAATACTTGACATTATTTAGTATTACTTGACCATATACAATTAACTGCACAAGAAGGTAAACATTATATTAATCACTTAATATACTACTTGATTGTGTGTTAGTTTGGCATTTAAAACAGGACTTGTGGCAATGTTTGGGAGGTTTCTGTACACTAGTACAGTGTGTAGAGGAGAGTGGTTGAGGAAAGTACTCGAAATTGTAATGCTCAAGCATTCGTCTCGAGCAACAATAGATCTCAAAAATCCTACCCCTACTATCAAAGACCGCAAACTTTTTTTTTTTGTTTTGTTTATAAATTTAGTAGTCAACAATGATTTTATTATTTTCTCACAATTTAGCATATCCAATTGTTTTTAGGCTCAGCTCACCGCTACCACCACCGCGCTGACTCCAGAGCGGCAAAGACGAATACACGCTGTCCTCTGAAGTGTGCCATCAGCCGACCGCTTTTTTTCTCACACTGCAGACTCAATGTGCAGCCACCTCAGAGCTACAGCGTCGGAGGAAAACGCAGCTCCCAGGCATCTTCCAGGCAAGCCCGCAGGCATCCGGCCAGACCACAAGGGTCGCTGGTGCGCGGTGAGCCGAGGACACCCTGGCACTCGTCCAATTGTGTGCCGCCCCCCGGGGGCTCCTGTCTAGGGTCGTCAATCGAATGGCCTGGACTCAAACAAGCGACCTCCAGGCTATAGGGCGCATCCTGCACTCCACTCGAAGTTTCTTAACCAGATGAGCCACTCGGGAGCCCATAGCGTACAGCGGGTGATGTTCATCTTTTTTTTTTTTTTTTTTAATAAATAACACACTATTCCAAAAATATCTCTTAGTCTTTAGTCTTTGCGATGTTAAAACATTTGTTTATTTAGGGTTTATTTGCTTAAAATGTACTCACTGTAATATAAAGAGAGTGTGGGTGTGTGTAAATATGATCTGAACGCTGACACTGCAAAGCGTTTAAACGCTCATAAAAAAATTACCAAAAGCACATCCCTAACAGCTCCCCTCCATTTCAGTTTGATTTTAACTATGCTGATGCAGTATCAAGAAATCAGCAGGATTTCACTTCCCATTTTCTAGAGCTTGGTGTCTTCTGGAGCTGAGAGCAAAGCATGTATAGTTTGCAATATAGAACTGCAAGTTGGAATTGTGCTTTTGTGGATTCTGTTGCTAAGCCGTTTTGTTCTTCGTTCTTTTAGACAGAAATGTTCTGCTTGTGGCTAACTCCGAAAATTTGTGCTAAAAACACAAAAAAATAACAATACATTTTTGAAATTTTATTTTCCAACTTGGTGGTCTAGAACAGTTGTACTGAAACATGAAAATGACCCTGACGGGTTGTAAAAGTTTGGACCCCCCCCCCAAACAAAATGTCCTCTGGGACCTTTGGTATTTTTAGTTGAGAATCCTGGACCCTCAATGGGAGAGTTTGACAGCCTTGAGTTTGCAAGCATTGCAAATAATGATGTAAGCACAAACGAGGACAGTGCAGAACACGCTCAATAGGTAATTAACAGCTAAGAATTCAATGTTACACAGTACATGATATAAGACTGAATCCTCTGGACCTTTACCACACTAAGTATATATATATATATATATATATATATATATATATATATATATATATATATATATATATATTGAAGTTATTATAATTCCCCAACGATTCTAGCTTGAGGGACACACCATGGGCACAATAAGCATGCTTCTGTCAAAATCTGAGCAGTGGGAGGTTATCAGTTGTATCATGAACAATAGCTCGTATACAAAGCTGAGTTAACAGAAATGTAATAAGGGGAATATGATTATCCAATAGTTTCACGAGGTGTAAGTGTTGCAGGAGTCAATCTCATTGCTACTGGAGGGATAGGCTCACTGTATGTCCATACCGCGTAAACTTTCAGCGGGCTCCGTGTGTGTAATTTCCGTTCAAGTAGGGCCTTTCTGTATCAAGCACTAAAACCAAAAAAAAAAACATTTCACGCAGCGAGAACCTGGCTCCCAGGTTCAGTTCCACTCGGGCATTATAGTTAGTGTGTTTCCATGGCAATGTTTTCCTGTGTTTTGACTGCTCGATTTACCTTTACAGGAATGACACATATCTGTACTGAAGCAAGAGAAACAAACTGGCACATTGGGGCGTGAGTCCACAATCTGATTAAACTATTGCGGATACCGACCGAGTGAGTGCAGTCTGATGTGGAAATCCTGTCTGCAATGCCATTCTAACAGAAAACAGTGTTTATTATTATTATTATTATTATTAATATTATTATTATTATTATTATTATATATATTACATTCTGTTTCCCACAGCTTTGAAAAACAAAACCGTCTTCTGTTCTGTTACAATAAATTGGTATTGAAAAAAACAAAATTATTAACCGGACTATTCACTACACTCATTGCTGTGTAAAGAGCTGCAATATTACACTACAGCACACCGCGTAGTGAGGCTAAAACACACACACACATATATATATATATATATATATATATATATATATATATATATATATATATATATATATATATATATGTGTGTGTGTGTGTGTGTGTGTGTGTGTGTGTGTGTCCGCTACACAAACACAAGAGGAAAATTAGTTCCATAAAATACGCACTAATGTTTTATGTAGTGGGATTCATATTATTAAAAAATAATAACACATTTTATTAAAATTATATTATTGTGTAATATAACACACAGTTCACGTATCCGACAGTTTGAATGGAGCCGCGGTACCGCGCAGTCCCCCTGTCTGGCGGCGCTCACACACACACAAACCGAGTCTGGTTTAGTGAGGGCTCGGGCGGCGCAACTCTGCTGCAAGTCCCATACTTTCCCACACGGCGGTAACCTCTGTGAATCATTACAAAGATTACAGAACACAACGGAATAACAACACAGGAATGCGGGCCGACCACATCCATGATCCTAATCTCACCTAAACAACTAGCCGAACCGCCCACACCGCGTCCCGGTCAAAGTCAGGCACACCATGTGAATTCTACTCACGTACACCCTGCTTTGTAGTAGTATACCGATTTACATAGGAATGTGCTGGAATCCAGTCATTAGCATGATTCAGACACCGCATACAAATTGTACAGTAAACGGAAGATAAATAAATAGGAAAAAGGGGTTTGTGTTTCTTGCGCTATTGTTTTCCAAGTAAAAATAAGTTCACCTGTAGCCCTGCACTATGGCCTGGTTACTGTACTGTTCAAAACAGACAGGTGCACAACAAGAAATACGTCACTCCACCACCTGCCGCCATACCACCTGCTCACGATAATGGTGCTCGTCAGGGGTACTGTTCCTTCATTATAACCCCAATTCCACGCATGCTACCTTTACACAAGTTATTGAGCAGAACGAGCCCCACGCAGGCAGTTTCGCGTCTGTACTGGCGTTGGTACCGCCAGCCTGTGAGCCGGGTCACCTGACAGTGTGCGCTGGTCAGGTCGCTGTGACTCACCTATGGACACCAGCTTGATGTTCTCCTTGTCCAGGAACTCCAGGGCCACCGACACGTTCTCCAGCTGCATCTGCCGGAAGGTGGGTCTCTGGTTGTACTTTCTGTACATTTTCTTCTGGCTCAGCACCTCCAGGAGCGCGATGAGCCGGAGCCCGTCGGCCAGGTCAGTCTGCAGGTTACCTACCCGCTTGTTCACGCACTTCAGGTGCTCGTTGAACCAGCGGGTGAAGGTGTTCTGCTGGATCCGCTTCCATGGCGCGTCCTCGGCCAGGTCTTTCTCTGTGACCGGCATGTCGTGTTCCTTGTCGTTCAGATACAACTGCGGCTAGTTTAGCTCTGGAGCGTTTGAAGCGCTGAGTCTCGGCTGCGCAAAGTCTTTCCTTGTGGGAAGCAGCTGCACATGCGCACTCATGGTGCCTGGCGGCGGCGACACGCCTCCCTCTATTTTTTTTTAAAAATGATGAATAAAAGAAGCATGCTTGAGTCAGGTCGCTGGTGTAGCTTTGTTTAATATCCTATAAATAAAAAAAAAAACGGTTCTAGTCATATTGCCTTCAGAGTGTTTTAATAGAATAGATGCAGTTTTGACTTGCTAGAAGCATTTAAACTAATTAAACACAAACCCTTCATAGCTAGACTGTTTCGATACAGCACGCGTCATACTTGTTATTGTTTTTGTTTGTTTGTTTGTAAGTCATCTGATTTGTAACAGCAGCAGAACTGTAATTTGTAATCCCATTTAAAAATAATGCAAACACCTGCCATAACAGTGTCAATGGGGTGTAGGGCCACCATGACCAGCACTGATTTCATGGTCTACAACGTGTTACATTCTCCACAATGGAACGCAGGGGCAGTGCTTGTTCTGTTCTTCGTGAAACATCAGTACTTTGTACAGGCTTGAACACAGACGCACCTGCCAACCAAGCTCCTTCTTCCAGCTCTCTCTCCACTGCCATGCCCGTGGTGGCTGAAACACGGCAATGCATCTTTTATAGGATGAAATACAAGAATAATCAGCTTTGTCAGGGTCAGCCCATTATTTTAACACACAAGTGTGTGTTGCATATTGCAGGTGTTTCCACACCCTTTGTATATTGTTCTCTGATTAATGCTGAAAGGGGGTATGAGTCGATCATGTCATTAAGCACACAAATACCTGTATCAGTGTAATTAGATTTGCAGGCTCTGCTTGTCGGAAAGAGCAAGCTGTTTATGTGACAAAGGCGAGGAGTCCCTGCCAACTCTATCGCATCTCTTCCCTCCATTGTGATCTCTTTCCTGTTTACTATGTATGCACTGAGCAGAGCTCCCGCACAGGTCAACCTGACCCTCACAGGAACCCTGGCTGCTGACACACTGACCCTCACAGAGACCCTGGCTGCTGACACCCTGACCCTCACAGGAACCCTGGCTGCTGACACACTGACCCTCACAGAGACGCTGGCTGCTGACACCCTGACCCTCACAGGAGCCCTGGCTGCTGACACCCTGACCCTCACAGAGACCCTGGCTGCTGACACCCTGACCCTCACAGGAACCCTGGCTGCTGACACCCTGACCCTCACAGGAACCCTGGCTGCTGACACACTGACCCTCACAGAGACGCTGGCTGCTGACTCATTGACCCTCACAGAGACGTTGGCTGCTGACAAACTGACCCTCACAGGAACCCTGGCTGCTGACACACTGACCCTCACAGGAACCCTGGCTGCTGACACACTGACCCTCACAGAGACCCTGGCTGCTGACACCCTGACCCTCACAGAGACGCTGGCTGCTGACACACTGACCCTCACAGAGACGTTGGCTGCTGACACCCTGACCCTCACAGGAACCCTGGCTGCTGACACACTGACCCTCACAGAGACGCTGGCTGCTGACACCCTGACCCTCACAGGAACCCTGGCTGCTGACACACTAAAACCACAATATACGGGTACAGAATTTATTTACAGAAATGTAGTATGGTAGGATTTCGATTATTTAGCGGTTCTTATCAAGCTTTCTATAAAACACTTTATTGTTTCTTGTTTGTTTAATAATTCTAGATGCAAACTGTTCCAATTTATTATCATGATTTCTTCTGTTTTAGTTTCTACCCAAATGCAAATTAATTGAATCATGTTGCATCGAAGTTTTAAGAGGGTTTGTTTAAAAAAAAAAAAAAAAAAAACTAATAAAACAGTTGTTGTTCTTAAAGAGGCTTGATAAAGTTTGGGACTGCTGATTGTGGGCTTAATACTGAACACAGGGAGTCGCTTAATAACACAGGGAGTGGCTTAAAACTGAACACAGGGAGTGGCTTAATACTGAACACAGGGAGTAGCTTAATACTGAACACAGGGAGTGGCATTAATACTGAACACAGGAAGTGGCTTAATACTGAACAGAGGGAGTGGCCTTAACCCTTTGCTGTCCTACGTCAGACCAGGTCAATAGTCAAGTGAGACTGATAGGAGCCGAGAGAAGCAGAAAAAAAAGGGGGCGTGTCTGAGCAGTACACATAGCCCCTGCACCACAGAGACAACACAGACACAAACAAAGAAGATAGCTGCTTCCCCATCCAGCGCTCAAAGAATATCATGGACATTTGCTGAGCTTTTTGAGATGTTATAGTAATAAAAAAAATGACTTGCAACGCATTATTGAGGAGTTCGATTATAAAACGAGTGATCAGGAGAGGATTTATCAGTATGCAAGAATATGAAGAGGTATGTGAAAAATACAGCAAACAAGGGGTGGGGCTTCGCTGGAGATGCAGTACTCAGTGTCCTTTTGCAATGCAGTGCCTTTTAAACCTGTTTTACTCTGAAAAAAAATTGTTTTAAACAGCGCATGTAAAATAAACAGCGTGAATGAAAATAAATTGGACCTGACGCACCTGACAAACGCTGAATAAATGGACCGCTAACGGTTAATATTGAAGGTGGCTTTGCATCAGTAGGAGCGAATCAGGACTGTAGATGCCCTTTTAACAGCAAGGGATTTACTGCGTGCATCTTTAAAAAGGGTGAGCAGTCTGATGAGCTGAAACAGGAAGAGGCTGTGTATCTCACTGAGAAACACAAGAGAAATAGGAACATGACGCTTAGTCTCTCTTAATACTGACAGGGCCTGTCAATCTGCCCCGCCTGCCTTATCTAATCTACACCAGCACTGTGTGTGTGTGTACTGGCATCAGAACTATTTGAAACATCTAACTCTTACCACCAATAGTATCCTATCAGTAGTGATACAGTATTACTAATTTATACAGTACTGTGCAAAAGTTTTAGGCAGGTGTGAAAAAATGCTGTAAAGTAAGAATGCTTTAAAAAATAAACATGTTAATAGATTATATTTATCAATTAACAAAATGCAAAGTGAGTGAACAGAAGAAAAATCTACATCAAATCCATATTTGGTGTGACCACCCTTTGCCTTCAAAACAGCATGAATTCTTCTAGGTACACTTGCACAAAGTCAGGGATTCTGTAGGCATATAGTCAGGTGTATGATTAAACAATTATACCAAACAGGTGCTAATGATCATCAATTCAATAAGTAGGTTTAAACACAATCATTAACTGAAACAGAAACAGCTGTGTAGGAGTAATAAAACTGGGTGAGGAACAGCCAAACTCAGCTAACAAGGAGTTTACTGTCAAAAGTCATACATCATGGCAAGACTGAACACAGCAACAAGACACAAGGTAGTTATACTGCATCAGCAAGGTCTCTCCCAGGCAGAAATTTCAAGGCAGATAGGGGTTTCCAGATGTACTGTCCAAGCTCTTTTGAAGAAGCACAAAGAGACAGGCAATTTTGAGGACCGTAGACGCAGTGGTCGGCCAAGGAAACTTACTGCAGCAGATGAAAGACACATCATGCTAACTTCCCTTCGCAATCGGAAGATGTCCAGTAATGCCATCAGCTCAGAATTGGCAGAAAACAGTGGGACCCTGGTACACCCATCTAGTGTCCGGAGAAGTCTGGTCAGAAGTGGCCTTCATGGAAGACTTGCAGCCAAAAAGCCATACCTCCGACATGGAAACAAGGCCAAGCGACTCAATTATGCACGAAAACACAGGAACTGGGGTGCAGAAAAATGGCAGCAGGTGCTCTGGTCTGAAGAGTCAAAATTTGAAATATTTGGCTGTAGCAGAAGGCAGTTTGTTCGCCGAAGGGCTGGAGAGCGGTACACGAATGAGTGTCTGCGGGCAACAGTGAAGCATGGTGGAGGTTCCCTGCAAGTTTGGGGCTGCATTTCTGCAAATGGAGTTGGGGATTTGGTCAGAATTAATGGTCTCCTCAATGCTGAGAAGTACAGGCAGATACTTACCCATCATGCAATACCATCAGGGAGGCATCGGATTGGCCCCAAATTAATTCTGCAGCATGACAACGACCCCAAACATACAGCAAAAGTCATTAAGAACTATCTTCAGCATAAAGAAGAACAAGGAGTCCTGGAAGTGATGGTATGGCCCCCACAGAGCCCTGATCTCAACATCATTGAGTCTGTCTGGGATTACATGAAGAGAGAGAAGCAACTGAGGCTGCCTAAATCCACAGAAGAACTGTGGTTAGTTCTCCAAGATGTTTGGGCCAACCTACTTGCCGAATTCCTTCAAAAACTGTGTGCAAGTGTACCTAGAAGAACTGATGTTGTTTTGAAGGCAAAGGGTGGTCACACCAAATATTGATTTGATGTAGATTTTTCTTATGTTCACTCACTTTGCATTTTGTTAATTGATAAATATAATCTATTAACATGTCCATTTTTGAAAGCATTCTTACTTTACAGCATTTTTTCACACCTGTCTAAAACTTTTGCACAGTACTGTATGTATGTTTGTAATCTTTCTGTGAGTACTCACTTTATTGTGCGCAGATATAGTGCTAGGCTATTCTCAGTGAATATTCATGCAGGAAAGGAAACAGGCTTGTGGTACATGAATAACACAATAATATCTCTTGGTTTGACAGATGTGTCGTTCAGGATACTTATCACCGAGCGACGTGGCTTCCACATGGGTCAGTGTGACTTCAGCTCATAATCCCCAGCGAGAGGAAGTGAGTGTGCATTCAGCAAACGGGATGGCGGCGAGGGGAAGTGAACACTTCACTCACACTGTAGGAGTGATCCCCCAAGGCAAATTAAATATGTACCATGAAAAACTTTTTGGTTTTTGAATAAATTGAAAGGGTGGTGCCCTCTAGTGTTCTACATTGGAAACTACAGTTAGAAGACTTTCCTACCTTCAGAAGCGTCATCGATGACGCAATGTTACCCCCACCCCACCCCCGGCAGGTGCTCCGGTGAGAATGCAGGCTGGTGATGCTGGTGAGGTGGTTCGTTTTACTATCGCAGAGGAATTGAATGAAATCAAGGGTCACATTCTTCTTCTGCATCTTCTTCTGGAAGTGAAGGTGATGTGGTGCTGGGTGTGCCCTCCATTCTGTAAACCTGTATATTTCATACATATTTATCATATATTGGTTGGTATGTGTTCAACATCTCTTAAAATGGGAATCATTTTGTCAAAATGAACACCAGTTCTGTCCCATGTAATCTGAAGAAACAGGAAAAGAAAGTACAGTACTCTAAGTTTGTCTTCCAAGTTGTGATCTTATTAGCAATTGAACCTGAAGAGGGCTTTACTGTCTTGTAGGGCCCACATGGTGCTGTTAGAGGAAGGCGAGTTTTGAATACACATGTTGTCCTCAATGTCCTGTGAGTGCTCTGCTTGCTTCAGACTTCCTTATACCAGCAGTGGACACTTTGTGAGTATTTCCCATAGCCTTAATAATACCTCAGCAAATCTTCAGCTTAGGTACATTGTACACAGAGCAGGATTTGAGGCCGGTTTGTGTATTTGTTGTACATTTCAGTATTTTAGTTAGGTCCTAAAAATGAAACATACCTAGTAGTCTTCATGTGTCAATGCTGATCGAGCTGCTTGTTCAGTAACTTGTTCACAGTGTGTTCATGAAGTTTATTGAAAGCCTGCTTCCTCTCTTTGTTACAGAAGAGGGCACCGTGCCTGTGTTGTTACTGTGATATGCTGAAGTAAAGTTGCTGAAAGTAATCAGACTGCATCCAGCTTGATTTATTCAACATGTCATTCAAAACAGAGACCACAGAGATACAGTACCATCAAGCAGAACAAGGTGATGCACATGAATACTGTAGGCTGATTTGGAACACTGATTAAGGACCTCCTATTGACCAATCAGGTTAAAGGACATCTCCCACCTATTCTTTAGTATTTGACAGTTTTACAAGTACGTTGAGGTAATGTTTATTTACAGCTCTGCTTTGTGCTATGTAAATAGAGGGTGAGGTTTACTATTTACACACACTGATATTAAAGAGTAAGTAGTGGGGTTCCACGTGTCTCTACAACTATTTAAATAACGGACCTGTCATTTCTCTTTTCATTCTTAACATCCTGACAACTTTTTACACTTAGAACTTTAAAGTCTGTTTCAAAGCTCTTTTCAAAATGGCCACTCTGGTGCTCTGATAGTGTAAGGATTGTTGCCCACATTGTCAAACAGATAGCACAGCAATAACGATCCATGATGTGCAATGGATCAGAAAAGCCAGAGCACTTGTTTTGGGTTTTTTTTTTTAAACGCACTGCTTGCAGCGATTTAGAGGACAGATCTCAAACCCCAGTGTACTAGAGCGGACATTTTGAACTGGGCTTTGAAACAGATTTTAAAGTTCTAAGTGTAAAAAGTTTGAACTAATGTAATATTAGTAACATTATTGTTCTAAAATTTTACAATGGTAAATTGTCACAGTAATTTTAAAGTTTCCCCCATGATTTTGCCAGTCTACCCTGCTTTTTATATGTGCTTTACCATCATTTTCTTACATATGTCGTCCATGCATTCGCTATGCTTTATTACACTTTGCTGTGGTTTTACAATGGTAAACTCTTATAAGAATTTTACTACCCTGCTTAAATGTTTAATATACAGTTAGAGATTTGTAGACTGTTTAGCCTCTAAGTTTGCCTTATATTAATTAACAGCAATGAACTCTGTGAACGTGCGTTAGTAATCTGGCACCCTCTGGTGAAGAGACCTTGTAACAAACGGGTAGAAACATTAGGTTACTTACCGTAACCCTGGTTCCCTGAAAGAGAAGACAACCACCACTACATTAGGTATGGGATATTCCTGCCTTTAGGGTAGGTATTGCTAAGCTCTCTATACCAGAGCTGCCGAAAGGCCCCTTCCTGGGATGACGCACTCGGTCCTGCCCACCGAGGGAATAAATTATTTTTCTCACAGGAAGACCCTCCTCTTTTTCCATCGAATCTGTGAGGGCGACTGAAGCGACCTCGTGTGGTGGTCGTCTTCTCTTTCCGGGAACCAGGGTTACGGTAAATAACCTAACGTTTCCTTTCAATTCGAAGATGACCACCACTTATATTGGTATGGGATAATGTATACCAAAGCCATTGCAAGGGAGAAGGAACGGCAGCATATGAGGGACGCACAACACTGTCTAACCCAAGGGTTAGCAGTGTGAACTTACACCCTCAAGGACCCTTATGCCCACAGAAGGCAAGGCAGAGTCTAGCACATTAATACTGTGCAACTCGGCCACCTGACGGGACACCTCGCGTTCCCGGTGGGATCTTTGCAGTATCCACAGCTGGCCCAAAAGTATGACCTGGGTATATGGGCTCGTCAAGCAACGCGGCCTTATCTGCATCAGGGACTCTGGCTTGTGTCAGCCACAGCTGTCTAAGAGCCACAACCAAGCTAGCCAGGCTCTGACTACATGAACTGTGTACCGTGCATAATCGCACTACAGTGCTAGAGGTATAAGCATGTGTGCGCATGTGCACACGGAGTACTGAGGGCACAAAGTGCAGCACTTACCGTGCAGCGCTGTTGTGCACTTATACTAAGCACCTGTACCCCGAGATAATATATATCATGGGTTATGTGTGCGCCAGCTTTCAGCATGAATGGAAGGGAAATACAACTGACTTGAATCGACTCGAGAAGCTCTTTTCTATCAATACTCTCAGCTCATCACAGAGGTCTTACCATACCGTCTTGAGAAAAAGAGGAGGATCTTCCTGTGAGTGACAGTTTTATTCCCTCGGTGGGCGGGAGCGAGTGCGTCATCCCAGGAAGGGGCCTTTCGGCAGCTCTGGTATACAGAGCTCAGCAATGCCTACCCTAAAGGCAGGAATATCCCATACCTAATGTGGTCGAATTGAAAGGGAACAAGTACACCAAACCGCGAGAAAGAACTGAATTGAAAGAGAAATAAATTGAATAATGATGATAATAAAGAGACCTGTTCCTCATATGAAACTGGTTTAAATAGATATTAAGACTGTCATACACAATCTGTTTCCTAAATAAAATATCAAATATACCAGAATATGACTGGTAATGGCTGGCTGGAATTGCGTTCTGGTGCTTTTTTCAATAGGCAGAACCTTGACTTAAGAATTAACTTGAGAATCAACTGAAGAATAATTTTGATGGATGCGCACCGGTGACGCAATCTCTTTTCCGTGTGGAAATCAAAATAGTATTTCTGTACCGTGCAACTGAGTAAGCATGAGGAACAAATCAGTATCCGATTTCCTATGTGCCACGTCTCTGACCGGCGCAGATTTTAAATGTTTGCAGTCAATTGACACACCTCTCCTGATTCCCGCACAATTTTGTAAAACCCCAAAAAGTATTGACTAAAGCTAAGGTTTACAATTTTAGAAAGGCAAAGTATGAAGGTATGAAACAGAGACTAACAGAAGCAGATTGGACACTATACTGACACTGTACTGTACTGACCTGTCCTGTCCTGACACTACTGTACTGACACTGTACTGTACTGACGTGTCCTGGTCAGAGATGCTGGTGATGATTTTCATAACTGGTTATGCTGGTCAAAGGATTGGTTATTATGCAGTTCTGTTATTATGGGAAAAAATCGGTGCATTTAAAATTCCCTTTGCAGACACGCTCCACAGTCAGACATGCACCACTAAAGGGTCCAATGTATTACAGAGATGCACCACTAAAGGGTCCAGTGTATTACAGAGATGCACCACTAAAGGGTCCAGTGTATTACAGAGATGCACCACTAAAGGGTCCAGTGTAGCCAGTCAGTAATAATGTATTGATGAGACCTGCTTTACTAACTCTGGTGTTCTGAGAGCAGTATTCATTAGGGTTAACTACATAGGTTTTCATGAGGATGCCAGAAAGGGATTTTGGAAATTGCCCAAAGACAATACTGTGAAAACAACATGTGAACAAACACACAGCACAATGAAGGGTTCAATAAACTATTGCGCACAGCTTCGGGAGTGTAAGAAAACACAGATACCTGAAGTGATAACAGCATATGCCTTTCATAGTGTTAGTTTGGGCAATCACCATATGATAGTTCTGCAGACACGAATACAGTAAAGTTGCAGACAACACAAAAACAGGAGGAGTGGCAAACACCTTTTCAGCAGCAAAGGTCATTCAAAATGATCTAGACACATGGCAAATTATATTTAATAGAGAAAAGTGTAACCTACTGCACGTGGGCCACAAATATCATATGGGAGATACTGAAATTGAAGAAGGAACCTATGGAAAAGATCTAGTTTATGTTTAGTTTATCTAGTTTAGAAACGACTTCATCTAGACAATGTGGGGAAGCTATAAAAAAGGCCAACAAAATGCTTGGATATATAGAGAAAAGTGTTGCATTTACATCAAGGGAAGTAATGTTAAAACTTTACAATGCATTAGTCAGACCATCTGGAATACTGTGTTCAGTTCTGGTCACCTCGCTACAAAAAGGATATTGCTGCTCTAGAAAGAGTGCAAACAAGAACGACCAGAATTATTCCGGGTTTAAAAGGCATGTCATATGCAGACAGGCTAAAATAATTGAATCTATTCAGTCTTGAACAAAGAAGACTACACGGCGATCTGACTCAAGCATTCAAAATGTCAATACCTTTTAGAAATGTCGACCCAAGGGACTTTTTTGACCTGAAAAAAGAAACAAGGACCAGAGGTCACAAATGGAGATGAGATAAAGAGGCATTCAGAACAGAAAATAGGAGGAACTTTTTTACACAGAATTATGAGTGTCTGGACTAACTCTCCAGTAATGTTGTTGAAGCTGACACCCTGGGATCCTTCAAGAAGCTGCATGATGAGTTTCTGAGATCAATAAGCTACTAGCAACCAAACGAGCAAGATGGGCCGAATGGCCTCCTCTCGTTTGTAAACTTTTTTATGTTCTTAAGTGCTGCCTCAATATGGACTGGATTGTGCCCTTGAAATATCAGGAAAAATAAAGTCTGAATATTGGCATGACCTTTGAAGCTAGTGTATCAGTTTCATTCCCACCTGGGGATCACATGACTGTTTGGAAGGGCAGACCACTGGACAGAGTTTCACAGAGAGCATCACATTCCATACAAACTACATGTGAGTAGTGTATAGTTCTGCATGGAGGCTTGTATTTTCTCTCTGTGCACTAATGAATGAGTCTATTCTGTTGGGGTCCTCTTCCACTCATGGCTTCAAATCCCATTTCATACAAGGCAAGCAGGCATTCATGCAACTCATCTTTCTATATATATTTTGTATGTATTTTATTTTAGTAGTGCATTTTTTCTTAGATTTCTTCTGGGTCAACATGAACTCCACACACAAACCTCCTATCTCATTGCTTGCACAGGAGACAGAACCCAAGCTTCCCGGAAATGGAAGCTTTTGCGTATCCGGGTCCCCGGGTCCCTCCCTCCCTGCAGATGATACAGGCGAGACAGGGAAGAGTGTCCCATTTAATTTTAGTAAGATAGCGGTGAAGAAGGGAGGGAAATATATAGGTGTGGAGTTCATCTCAGGTAATGATGGTATTCTTACCAGTTCTGATGAAGCACTAAACCAAAGAAATGACAGTGGGAGCTGAAAGTCTGTTACTGTAAAGCAGGGGGAGAGAGATGGAATTCTCAGACGACTTTCAGCAGGAACTTGGGATTTAGCCTGTAAGTAACTTGTCTTTGAGAATTGTGTGTATGGACAGTTCACAACTAGGGCTTGGAGTTCACTTACTCTTCTTACCAAAACTATGCCCACTAGAAATGCTGTTTGAGGGACAGATGTTTTAAGGAGCAGGAGCTTAGGGGTTCAAAGGGGGCTTTGTTAGCCTTTTCAAGACTATGGACAGGCTCCACTGCGGGACCACTGGCCTACAACACCAGCCTAATGCTACCATGGGGTGTGATCCCACAGGGAGACCCTTGCAACCAGAGAGGATCCCGCAGGGAGACCCTCTCATCCTGGGAGGATGCTGGATAGGGCTGAGGAATGATCCAGCAGGGTGACCTCACATCCAGCGAGGATGCTGGATAGGGCTGAGGAAAGATCCAGCAGGGTGACCATCGCATCCTGAGAGGATGCTGGATAGGGCTGAGTGATCCCCCTGGGAGACCCTTGCATCCAGGGAGGATGCTAGATAGGGCTGCGTGATCCCGCAGGGAGAACCTTGCATCCAGGCAGGATGCTGGATAGGGCTGAGGAAAGATCCAGCAGGGTGACCCTCACATCCTGGGAGGAGGGCTGAGGAGTGAACCTTTATAGAAGATGTTGCCAAGACCGTATCATAGAGTCCCCTGAGATATAGAAGGTAGTCTTGAAGGGGTATTGAGAATGGGTGTATGTGATTGTCTTGGCACCACCTGCTGAATTCTTCCCATTTCTTGGAGTAGCATGAGTGCATGGACTTTTCTTTGAGGCAGTTAGTACTTCTATGAGTCTGAGAGATCTCTGTGCTCTTGATTCTTCAATGTCCAGGCTGCTAAATGTTAGCAGTCTTGGTTGTGGTGGAGTAGCTTGTCATTGCTTTTAGACAGTAGGTCTCTGGTGGAGGAAGGTGGATTGATCCTGAGATGGCTCGACTCTTGATTTCGGGGAGCCAGTAGCTATTTGGCCAGTAGGGAGCAAAGAAAATTATGCAAACTAGGTCTTGTTTTATTTTCTTCAGGACAGCTGTAATCAAGGAAAATGGCAAAATGCATACAGCAGCTGTGACCAGGAGATTGAGAGCCCATTGATCTCTAACACCCACTTCTGGTGGTACCTTGAACAGAACTGAACAAGCTACGAATTTTCTTGGGTGTTCCCAGTCTTTTGAAAACATCGGACAGGTTGAGGGTCCCGGTAAGTAACTTGCACACAGGGCGATTCATGAGGTTGAGGGTCCCGTAAGTAACTTGCACACAAGGTGCTTCGTGAGGCTGAGGGTCCCAGTAAGTAACTTGCAACCTCAGGGCGATTGGTGAGGTTGAGGGTCCTGGGAATTATGTTGCACACAGGGTGGTTTGTGAGGTTTAGGGTCCCAGTAAGTAACTTGCAACTTCAGGGCAATTTGTCAGGTTGAGTAACTTGCAACTTCAGAGCAATTTGTCAGGTTGAGGGTCCTGGTAAGTAACTTGCACACAGGGAGATTCTGTGCTGTCTGCACCACTTCCACATCTTCACTGTCAGTTTGCAGAGCTGCCAAGATTTTGTGCCTCCTTGGTCGTTTATGTATTTGACTATTGTGGTAGTGTCTGTTATGAGGAGGATGTTCTGGCTGTGTGAGGTTACTTTGAAGTTTCACAGCTAGACTGCCAGGAGTTCCAGATAGTTGCTGGGATGTGCCCTTTGCCGTGAACATTTTCCTTGTATTTGGAGGTGTCCTGTGTGGCCCCCCAGCCTGTCAGAGAGGCATCTGTGCAGTGTTTTGTGGTAGTTATTGCCTTCCAATGGCATACCCTGTGAAAGCGTGGGTGACTGAGCCCACCATGTTGCTTCCCGCTGCCGTGGTTACACTCATATTTTCACTGTCTGAAAGGGTCTGGGGTATAGCTTGGCAGGGATATTGCTGCTTGGGCTGCATCCCTTCATTCAGCCTATGCTGTAAGGGATTGGAAGGAGAAATCATTATCCATTGCTGGAATAGGAGGGGAAGCAGCTGAAATAGAAGGCAGAGGGTCTGGAGCTATTGCCATTGAAGACAGGGGCAGTAGTCCTGTGTTCACCATGGCCTGTGTGGGCTTGAGGTCTTCCACTTGTGCCCCTGGTTGATTCCTGTCCATGAGTAACGCTTGACCCTTTAGCAGGCATAGCACTCATTAAGCATGTGTTCCTTGTGCAAGATAAAGAACACCATGTTAATCTTTTTTATTTATTTATTTTTAATGCTGTTCGGTTTTGTTTCATAATTGCGAAAGATAAATAAATGGACAGGGATCTTCTTCTCTCTCACCTATATCACCTGGAAGGGGGTGGGGGGTGGGGCACCTGGATGCAATACACTCTGGTTCCTCCCCTGGGTTAGCAGCAAAACTTTCTTGCAATAAACACATCTCACACTGGGAGGGGCTCTTACACACACACACAAGTGTAAGAGCACCTCCCAATGTGAGATGTGTTTATTACAAAAAAGTTTCCTAACAGGCACAGCTTCACCTAGCTTCTTATATTGCACTGTTTGATTAACTGCACATGAAATATTCAAATGAGAATAGATGTAGAAGTAGAAAAGCAAGATGAAGGATGGAAGAATATTGCTGAAAAAGCCTTTTTATTTTGTTGCACATTCCATTTCTATTGTTGTGTTCCGTAGGAGTGGCCTGTACCGTTCTCTAGTTCCTTTCACTACAGAATGAATTCAGACACATGGAGGGAGAGTAAAGTTTGTTTTATTAAATCATGCACATCACAAGTGTTAGTGCAAATAGTTTAATCTGTACTCCAGAAATTATATTGTACTTTCCATATCTTTACAAAATAGATTTTAAACAATTATTTACTTAAAAAAATGTAATTCTGAACTTTAGCATCTCAGGACAATATTTGCAAACAAATTATGTACAGGAAGGTACTCGGACGCGCCTCTCTGTACAGGAAGGTACTCGGACGCGCCTCTCTGTACAGGAAGGTACTCGGACGCGCCTCTCTGTACAGGAAGGTACTCGGACGCGCCTCTCTGTACAGGAAGGTACTCGGACGCGCCTCTCTGTGCAGGAAGGTACTCGGACGCGCCTCTCTGTGCAGGAAGGTACTCGGACGCGCCGCTGGCAAATTAGCTGTGCTGCAGTTGGGAGGCTGTTTGTACTTTATTCTTGTCAAAGGGAACTGACTACCACAGAACACTGTTGCTATTCCAGCTTGTGTACATTTTTTCACAAATTAATCAACCAACAAACACCCAACAATAGTAATTTATAAAAGTATACATTCGCCCCCCCATCCTTTTAGTTTAAAACACTAAAGTTTCTATTTACTTATTAAACAGTAAAACTCTAAATCTATTCCCGTTAAGAACATTTTACCATGTTCAACTTGCAAGGTGAGGGAGTTGTGGATTTAAATCGCTGATAATTTGCATGCCTGTATTAAAAAAAAAATAAAAAAATAACAATAATAATAATAATAATAATGGGTACCGGCATTGCATTTGATCAGATTACAGGACAGCTGTTCAACTGATCAGCTGCTCTAAATGCAGTCTTTTTACATGCATTACATCTGCAAAGCTACACTGTGGTGTTACTGGAACCAAATCAGATTCTGTTGCTCAGCCTCATTAAAAGTCCTTAGTAACTGATTAAAACTAAACCCCTTCAAGACCTAGGCGTGCCAAGAGCATGCCCCAAGGTTAATCCCATTTCTAATCCTATCATCAAATTATGTGTAATATTTAAAAAAAAAAAAAAAAAAAAAAACAAAGACTTATGGGTAAAATGCCCAAGTTGCAAAAGTGAACTACATTTTCTTTATCTTTTGAGGTATAAACAAAGGGGTGGTGATTTCAAACTGCACTGTTTACTCATGGTACAACAGCACTCCAGCTAAGTGTGTCTTTACTTTCTATCAACAAATAACAGAAACTGTGGAAATATATGTACAAACACACACCCCCCCACGGCCGATTCAAGACTACAGCGATGAGTGTGATGAGGAAGCGCTAGAAGTGTGCAAACAGGTGTTAGATGAACACTATATACACACATGCACTGCAATAAACACATTAAACATGTCGACATGCCTTTGGAATGGAAACTGAACTGAGCCTATGCGAAACTGTAACACTGCACAAGTCCTGCACAAGGCTGCTGGAACTTGGAGTTTTAACTTGAAGGCGAGACATTTTGTTTGGATTGTATTTATTTATTTATTTAAATATCTTTTTACAGGATAAAAAACCAGTGAGATGTAACACCTCCTTTACAGTGGTGACCTTGCATGTCACACTGCTTCTCGAAACATAACTTAGCAATCAGGCATTTATAAGCAGCCTAGCAATCAGGTGGGAGTTGATGTGGAGAGGTTATGTGAGAAGATTGCACATCGCTGAATTGCAGTATTCTCTGTCCCTGTACCAGCTACTGCAGAGGACCCCTTTAACAAAAATACTGACACCCCAAACTGCTATGTAGTGTTTTTTTTTTTTTTTTTTTTTTTTTGTAACTGCACAGAAGTCTTAATTTTGAAGGTACAATACAAAAATGTACAGATCATTTTACACCCTAGCTAAAGCACCTATACAATTTTAATAGAGGGTTCTTATTTCATATTCTCTCAGAAAACTAAATAAGAGAAATTATATTGTTCTTTATTTGTACTTTCTTGTAGAGGAGTGTCTAAGCTGTTCCCCTGAAACATTCAAGCCACTGAGAGGGTAAGAATGGCACATCACTGAGGGATGTACTGGGTGAGTGTGTGTCTAGTAACTTACTCCCTTCTGCCCTGTGTACTGCATTAGACATTTTGGCTTGCATACCAAAAACCAAGAAGACCACATTGCCTTAGCTAATGTAGCAACCAAGTCCTGCTGTAAAAACACACCTGAACTTGTAAGAACAGTTTGGTACCAAAAAAGGCTAGTTTATGCCACCACAATATTATGCAGAATCCCAACATACACATACCAAAAAAACAAAAAAAAACAAAAAAAACAAAAAAAAACTGCAAATAATGTATTACCTAGAATAGAAGTAGTAAGTCACAATTTTTATTCCCTATATATGTACAGTTACATTTTATACAGGTAAAGCAGAGAGACCCTACTGTTGCACTCTGACAGAGCCAAGTGTGTGTGCCTGTGATTAAAGGTCTGGAGGAAGGTGACGGCCGGGGTGTCGCGATGGAAGCAGCATGGGGGGGTGAGGACGGTGTGCTCGGGAGGCTGCTCTCAGGGAGAGCCCCTCGACAGGCCAGGGTACAGCACCACCACGGTCACAGCAACCAGCACGGCCACCACGGGCATCCAGGGCATCCAGCGACCCTGCAAGAGAAGAGCAGGAGGAAGGGGGGAGGCGTTACAAACCAGGTTACAGACAGCTTCCAGTAGGCGGCACGGGCTACACACACACAGGGAAAGCCGGCTGTCTGCTTTTACAATGAGCAAACCTGGGGCTGGGAAAACAAACTTGCTCTACAGGAGGGATGTGTACCAGGTTAAACAGGTATCGCGAGGTTATGAACGGATTTGGGTCTGGAAGGAGGTGAATTCCTGCTCGGGAAGAGCTGCCCATCCCTGCTCTACAGTATGAATTAAAGGGGTTACATTATAACCAAAGTTTTAAAATGCAGGATCTGTCGTCTTATTAGTATTACCACTATCACTCCCCCCGACCTTTGGTTCTAAACTCTTATTTCACTTTATAATATATATATATATATATATATATATATATATATATATATATATATATATATATATATATATTAAAAGATTGAATCTGGAGCAAGATTGAGTTGCTCGTCGTTCCTGATCACTTCCTTTTCATTAGGTCACAGTCACTCAACTGCAGGTGAGGTCTTATCGAAACAATCCAGGGAGCACTGCATCCCTAACAATAAAAAACAGCAGCTTGCATTTTAGATGTATAGGGTCTTATTTGAACAAACAAACACTGCATATTCTGAATAAAAGCAATTGTCCCTTGACTAATCCCCAGAACGATGCTGTGCATACTCCATCATTACTGTGTGAAAGCCCTGAAGAAGCCAGGATGAATGTGATGCAATAGCAAGGTCCTACCCGAAGCCAGACAGATGACTGTTAGATGATTAGTAGAAGTTTGTATAAAGTTGTGCCCAGTGCAGCTACCCACCAGGCCAAGGTCCATATGCAAGTAGTTGACTTGCTTTTGTCATGCACTGCTCTTGAGAGGAGAATGACACACAGAGGTGACAGACACACAGACATTGACTCAACAGTAGCTCTGTGTACCTTTCTACCGCAAGGGGCCGAAACACCAATACAGGAAGGCCAGGACAAGGCCGATGAAAATGGCTTGGACAGGTTGCAATATGGAGGGCTAAAAAAGGAGGGAAGGGATAGTAAATAATCAATTTGAGCAGGGGGGGGCACAATTTAGAAGGACAAAAGTATGAAGAGGGTTTTTTTTTTTTTTTTTTAAAGCAAAACACAAAATCATTAATTTTTAAAAAAAAACAATACATTTCATATCTCACTGACAGTGGGACTTTGTTTTTGTTTAACTCCTTCAATATCCTCACACATTCTCATTTTCAATAAAAGACTGTTTAGTAATAATTAACCTCAATATAAAGTGTGAGTCGCACTTAGTTTCACTTGCACGTGTGAAAATGAATGTAAATCTTATTCTAGCTCTGTGTGTTCCATGCTTGTGCCAGTCTAGCTCTCCTAGCAGTGAAGTGCTGCACAGACCAGCTGCTTGCAGATCAGCCCTCATGGTGCTGTGGAGAAGTGAAGCAATGGAGCCGGACAGTAAAGAGCCTAAACAATGCTGACTCAAGCAACTAGGATTCTCATCCCTGTATAAAGACCATTGACCACTGCAGAGGAGAGCTGTACTCTACAGGATAGGAGGGGGGTTACTTTTAAAAACATTAACATCAATCATTGGTGGAAAGGAGAAGTACAGGAATAAAAGCACTGACAGGAAAAAGGAGGAGAGATGTCCTGGGATGTCCCAGTTATGATGATTAAAGCACTGAAGGAATCCAAAGATGCAGAATATCCACTGAAATGAATATGGTTAAAAAGAACAGTTACAAAAAATCCTGCAATAGCTCCACAGCATTGCCATGTGTGCAGTGTAAACTGGTTGAAGGTGCATATTCCTTATTCATTAGCAAACACGGACTGAACAACAAGGACACAGATTTTACATTTGAAGGTAACTGTTGCATGAATTATGAACAAGTGAATCTTGTACATTTAAACCAGATCTTCAACAACATCCAATGGCACGATTAAGTCATTCTGACACTCCAGAAGTGGAGAATGAGTTGCAATATATAACCCTACTACAAGTGACAGAATCATTGCTGTGTTACAGCCTCACAGAGACGAGGAATCGAGACACTCACATGGTTTCCTTTCTCCTGCAGCAGCTTCAGATTCACTTTGCATTGCTGGAGCTCGTCTGTGATGGCCTGTTTCTCCTGCTCTGTTCTCTCATACCTCTCCTTCAGGTCTGAGAGCAGAGCCCGAGTCTCTTCAAACTAGGAAATCAACAAGAGAATCTTCATTACACAAGTGTCCTTCAAAACGGTGGGGTGTGGATACCTGCTTTCAGGAGGGTCCTTCAGTAAAACCTCCTGTTCATTACATTTACAAGACAAAGCATCCTTCAAAATCAAGACGATTACATATAAGCCCCAATGGAGATTACTCAACTCCTATTTAAATGTTTCATTTCATCCAAGTTACAGGGAGGGAAAGAAATGGTGCTTTGCTGCTTGATTTTGTTCAGGAGGCCCTTGGTTGTAAATGAGAGACTAAAATTGTGTGTTTGAGAAGTAGATGTAATGTTTCAAAAGAGCACTGAGAAATTGGTTATTTATTAATGAAACAGTTCAGAATGATACATCTAATGATACTCCAGGTGGTGTAAAACAGTTTGATCTCTAGTATTTGAGCCCATGTTTTTGACAAACAGTTCAGTCTCTGGGGCGAAATGTGCTCCCCTTTCTAATATTTAAAAAACAAACTGTTTCTTTAATATTAACAATGAGCAGCTTCATGCAATGTTTGATTGGTGTTTAGTGAATGGAAGGCTTAAGAAGTGGATACCTCTTTCTGCAGGCCCTTGGTCCGGTTGCTGGCCTCTGCAAGCTGAGCCTTGAGACCACTGGCATCCTGCTGGTGCTTCTCCTTCAAGACTCCCGCCTCGCTCTCCAGGTCTCTGCGAGTCTTCTCCAGCACACTCAGGGTACTGGTCAGCTCCACACTGTGCTGGCGAGAGCTGTACCAAAGCAAATGTTCAAAACCAAAAGGACTAAAACACACAAGACTGCTTCGGCAAGCTGCTTTATGCAAATAAAACCCTCCTGATTGACTTGCAAAGCAGAATCAAACTATTGCTTATTGTAATAAAACCAGCGTCATGGTCTTTGCACTGTATTTGTACAGCTGAAAAAACTGTATAAATGTAACTAAAATATCATCCAGAAGCATACATTTTATGGATGCATTAATTCTGAATGTTAATCTTCATTGTTCTGAAGCACACACTAATATTTAATGTCACAAAAAGGGAAGGTTATCATTTATTTCAAAGCCTCCGAGGCATGCTATGAGGTTTGTAGATAGGACTAGGTTCAATATATTGTGTATGCCAAAGCAGAATGGCTCCATCAATAGTTATTGTAGCAATCATTCCAGCTGCACTGTATTCACAATGGGAGATGTAACCAGTGAAAGCAGTGCAGTGTCAGCTGTTTTACCTTCTCAACCGCCCAGATTCACAGGGATTAAAGTGCAATGAACATAAAAACACAATCAATACGTACAATTTCCTCAAGAAACTAGCACATGGACATCTACAGCTAAAAAAAAAACCCAGACAGTGAAGTGTTTTTTGTAAAACATTAGCAGGACTTGTGTTGTACTGAACCAATGCATTCCTTGAAAATGAAGTAAGAGTGTCTGTACAAAAGGAAACGTGATAAGATCACACACACATTAAGAAAGCCATTCTTCAGGAACATGTCAAGTTCACTGCAGGTTGCCACTGCACAGCATTTCAACACAGACCACAATGTTTTAAGACCCAATCAATCCTAGAACAATGAGCTAAGAAAATATCTGATTATGGGAACTGCATTGTTCACAAGGCGGCATCTTGCCAGAGCTTTACAGCAGAGCAGGGTCATTAATCATGAGACGTCAACTCCAGGAAGAGCTGGTTGCAGAGGGACCAGCGAGACCCAGATGCAGCTGCTGGTCAACAGGGTTCTGGACCTCACGTCTGTCAAACTTTCTGCCAAATATCAGGTTGTTTTGTGACAAAGTACTCTAGTTACTGCAGGAACTTTGCAGTTAACAGTTTTGACTCATTGGAAAGAGAGCCATAAAAACAGCAGCATGTAGCACATTCTCCTTTATAAAGCAGTATTGAGGTTGGTATCTCCCCCTTCACAAATACAGCTTTTAAAATGGGGTGTCTTTCCTCTGCTGTGAACTGAATGCATCCTTTATTGTACTCTATGAAGTAACTCCCAAAAGAAGTGTCCATCTCTGACGAATTCCTGCTATTTAAAATACCCTAGTAGAGCCAATGGCTTGTGTTATACAGGTCTAAAATTACACATTTTTAAGAAAAACACCTTATTAGTAAACACATATTTTTATTTGAAACCATGATATCCGGTACTACTCTCGGTTAAAGAAATGTCTGTATGTAAGCCGTGCTTTCAGCTAGTCTTGCACTTGCCTTGTCATCTGGATGGTGAAATTGTCCCCACCCCTTCAATGGCATCTTTCCTGTCAATAACCAAACAAACTGATTCTCCTACTGACTGAATGAGGTGAAATGACCCAGGAAGTGCAAGTGTAACAGATTTCCTTAGAATAAGGCATGTAAACTGAGAACTTTCTTTAACCTAGTGTAGAACCAGATATCATGTTAACATAATACACGGTGTTTACTATGAATGAAATCTAAGTGCATCACAATGAAGTGCTGTATAAGATGTCATTAGAGGCTGCATGCTGGACACAATGTGAACGCAGAGGGACTTGCCTGTCGAGCTCCTTCTCCAGGCTCTGCAGCTTCACCACGAGGGGGACCTTCTCCTTCTGAAGGGAGGCACACTCACCCTGAAGAGTCACACACTCCTTCTGGAGCCTCTCAAGCTCATCTGAAACAAAGCAGCATTTCATTGTTCTGACTGTTTGGTGAAAGTCCCAGTCCTTAATTCCACCCTACGCTTTCTGCAGAGAACTCGGACTGACATTCTTTCCTTTTTGTGCAAAATGAATTGAAACAGTGTAAGAATTTGGTAAGAGGTTTTTAAATAGTTCTAAGTGATTTGCTTCAAGATTATTTTAATATTATGCCAATTACAACTGCTCTGTCCTGGTTGCCCTTTAAGATTGAGTCTCTTGCTATACTTGATTCCAGTCTGAAACACAAATGGACTTGCATGCAGCATGTTACACAGAAATCCAGGATGAAAAAGGTTCATAAGCGTTTGGCTAACTACCCATACAAAAAACAAACATGTTATTACAACCTACTGTACTGTAAGTGAAATTACTTCCCTGCTAAACTGGTAAGATTTTTACTATAGAAACAGTGAAGTTAAAACACTAGACACAGGGACGTTAACGCCTGTAAGGTTTTTGAATTGTGAAGGAAAACATTTGTGTTGAGTGGGGAAATACTTTCCTTTGGTCACCCGTACTGGTAATTACCAGGCTGTATATACAAGTGCTGGTGTAATGGCATCATGGGGCAAATGGAAGCCACAACCACACCGCCTTATAACCTGTTCAGCGGTACAAAGGGCCGCCCTATAACAAGTGCGTTTACCTTGCAGCTCGGCAGCCTTCTCCCTGTGCTGACTCTGCTGCTGAAAGCTGGCCTGCAGGCTGGTTATCTCAGCCTCATACTGGGAGGCAGCCGCGCGCCACTTTTCCAGCTCCTCCCGCACCGTGCTTAGGTCCTCCTGCAAAGCTGCGATCTCCCGCTCGCGCTCCGAGGTGGCTGCCTCCATGGCTCTCCTCATCACTCTCACCTCCTCCTGGGCCCGGGACAGCTCTTCACGAGCGCTGCTGATGTCATCCTCCTTCTCCTCCCGCAGAGTGGCCACGTCTGCCTGCAGCTTGTGCAGCTGGGGGGGGGGGGGGGGGGGGGGGGGGGAGAAGGGGAGCGGTGCCAGATTAGTCTCACTGTTCAAATCTGTGCATCATAAACTGCTGGTTACACTACTACTAGCTACTGAAATACACTGGCAATGCTTTTTAGTTCAAGGATCCATTATAAATATAAATAAAAGAATACATTCATAATTGGGTTATAACTTCCTATAGCAAAAACTAAGGCATTTAGTTATAAAAAACCTTACACTAGTACTGTGCAATTAAACTGCAATACATTCCTTGTTAACAAACATCTAAATCTTTAATAAACAATTTGTCTGTTTTATAAATGGATTCTTAAAACAGCAGTGTGACCATATACTGGAGTTCGAGTATTCAGTCCAGCACAATTCCCCATATTTACTATTCTGTTTGCAATACAAAAGATTCACTGACAATGCAACATTTGAACATAATCAAATTTGTTCAAAGAATTCGTTGCAGAATTAATCTTTTTCTTAGATTCACTGAAGGTATTAATTATATTCTGATTGTCAAAAATATAAAGCTTCTGTAAATACAAATTTTAATTTCCCTCTGTCAAACCATGAAGGATAAATCCTGATAACAATCTAAACATTTGCTTTGTGCTTTGGTGTGCTTAGTAACAAACACACTGAGTGACAGACCTACCTTGCAGGAGTTGGACCTGCTTGGTGGAGTCCTCAGTCTGCTGCTTGCTCACTCGTCTCTCCTCTTCAAGCAGCGCTGAATCAAAGCACAGGGAGATGAGTTTGATTGGAGCTGACAGGGTCCCCTGATGTCACACTGCACCCTCACATAGGACCGCAGAACCAGGACAGGGTGGGTTCAGCTCACACACACATATACCTCGGAAAACGCTTCAACATGCACAAAAGGAACTACCTCTGAGCTGAATTAGGAGAATAGAGATAACCCTTCACTGCCCGAGGTGTGCTCAGCCAAGACATTTATAAAAACTCAATTTCGGGATGCAAGCAAGTCAAAATGATGTTTGGTTACATTTTATTTGTACTGAGGAATTCTTAAATGTATGTGTTTAGAAGTGCTTTTGAATGCAGTTTGTGATTCTTGTTGGCAACAAGGGGCTGATTTGTCAGGTAATGAAGGCCAGAAACACGTACAGCCCGGAAAACTTGCCCACTGGACTAGACTAGGAGAAGCCAGGCTGCTTTTACATGAGGGAAGTACCTTTCACACCTTTGTGTAAAACAGCTATAAATTGTGTTACTCAGTACTGGTAGAATTCGTTGATGATAAACACACAAACAAAAACATGACAATTACACTAAACTAAGACATGCATACCACCCATTAACGGTTTGAATTGGAAAGAGGGGGAGGAGCAGCAAGTAAAATCAGCAAGCGTTCAGGTCTCTCAAACAGTCAAAGCAGGAACAGTGTATGCAGAGTAACTCTTAAAGGAGAGCACTCACCTTGCAGTTCTAAACACTTGTGTTTGCCGCTCTTGGCTAGCTCCTGTGCTTCCACCAGCTCCTTGTGCAAGTGCTGGATCACCTGCTCCCTGTCCCCAGGCTCCAGGTTCGCACGGCGAAGCTCATCTGCAAAGAAACAGGCAGGTACAGATCAGTGACTGTGCAGGGAGACACACACAGACAACAGCCCTAACCCTAACACAGCCACTGACTGTGCTAGGAGACACACACAGAACACAGCCCTAACCCTAACACAGCCACTGACTGTGCAGGGAGACACACACAGAACACAGCCCTAACCCTAACATAGCCACTGACTGTGCAGGGAGACACATACAGAACACAGCCCTATCTGTATTTATTAACCAGGTAATAAACAAACACCTTGAAAATCTAATTTTCAGATGTGACCTGACTGACACAGCAGTATAAATGAAAGTAATTAAAGCGAACACAATACATCCATTGATCTTTCCTGCTGTGCACTTCTGTTTGAAACATAGGGCTCAAATGTCCAATTCTGAAAGACTATTGTCAAAGCGTCGCCTGGGTAGGGAGCGCGTCGGTCAGCGGGGAAATCCACGGTTCACCGCGCACCAGCGACCCCTGCAGTGGTCTGCAGTAGAGCCATTCAGATCTGTGTTGTCCTCCGGCACTATAGGTCTGATGGCTTCGCTGTGGATCCGCAGCGTGAAAAATGGCAGAAAAGTGTTTGAGGACGCGTGTTTCAGAACCCGTTTCCCTGAGTCACCAGGGGGTTGCAGCGGTGAACTGGGATAAATAATAATTGGGCATTCCAAAATTGGGGAGAAAACCGGGGTAGAAACCATTGCTGATGACTAAATTTAAATAAAAATAAATAAATAAAAAAGGCAAATGAGATCATGTTAATTGGTTAAATACAGTTCCAATTAAATAAGGAGAGCAGCACAGTTTCAAGGAGGACTGGAAAGGATCCCTTTAATAAAGGCTGTAGCCCAGTGTGACATACTGTATTGACTGAAGTAATCAGCACTCACAGGAATATTGGATTCCATTGCACTGCTCATGTTTAAACACTGAGACAGACAGGGTTTCAAAGTGCGTCCTTGCATTAAACTGGTTATTCTAGAAGCAATACTCAGAGGCTAATGAGAAGCCAAAAAGAGTGACATCTTCATACTGTAGAGGTTCACAGGACTTGTGTTAAGAAAAATCTTTAGCAACATCTGGAAATGATCACCAGCATTTTTATCAATGTTGTTACTCTGTTAAGAGCCAGCTACAAACACTCCAAAAGAAGCACTCTTAAATGTCAATGTTCTACGGTACAGGGAGTCAAAGGAGAAAATGGGAGGGGTGGAAAAATGTTCTCCCCAATCAGATTATACTTTATTATCAAAAGCTAGTGGTGTAATGATGCACTAATGTCACGATACGCCGCTTGCGATATGATCTGTCTCATGATACATGTGATGGTCATGATGGGCTAATTGTACAATGCACAAGAAGATCAAATGATAATTTACTGAAGGACTATTTTGTAAAAGACCAAACTTAAATGACATAAACACACTTATTCTTCATTCAAGAACCAATGTAAACTACTATGAGCTATGTTGTGCTTTTAGCCTTGTATCGCAATACAAATGATACAAACCTTTTTACAATGCATCACAAAAAAAGCATCACAATTCATCGATGCACAATGCATCACTACACCCCTATTAAACTCTGAGAACCCAAATGAAAGTGGCCACTGGAACAAACTGGGGCGCACCGAGCTCCCCATGACCTTGTGCTGCTCTGCCAACTTCAGCCTTAAAAGATCTGGGTCACCCAGTTTAGAGGTTGCTAGTTCTACAGTAAGACAGCGAAAGGGTTGACAGACTTTCGCGTAGCTCACCGTTTCATTGGGACTAACAAGTTTACCATGTAAGAAGATAAATACGGGATTCAAATAAAAAGCTTCAGTTTATAGCAGTGGTTCTCAACCTTTTTTTGCACCAGGACCCATTTAACATGCCAGCTCAGTGGCAACCCAATATACAGTAGTAATAATAAAAACCAGCCAGCCTCTCTCTCAAATACGACATCATGTCTACTACTTGATTGTTTGTGATGTTAATAAAGCTCTCCAGTCTGTTTTAAAATGTAGAAAAAACAAAATGGGCCTACAGATTGATAATGATAAAATAGGATAGCTTACTTACACTTTATGGTCCAATTCTTCCTAATGAGAAACATGGTGTTGCCTCCTTTTTATAAGTGTCTGGGGTTATTGAGGACAGTGTAATCTGGAGGTCATGCTCAACGTCCAGTTTGTTTCTGCTTTTGTTCTTTAGCTGGGTTAAAGCAGAGAAGCCAGTCTCACATAGCTATGTAGTAATGAAGTGCAAAAGCACTGTGATCGCACAGTCAGCAAGAGCAGTATACTCGCTTGCAGCACTGCACCAAAACTGAGGAAGACTCAACTCAGAGAATTTCCTCTGAAGACCACGATCGCATCATAATTCAACCAGTCAAGTTTCTTCTTCAGATGGTAAATCCATTGTTTTCACATTGACTCAGAACGGATCCCTTATCCACTCTTGGGCCTGCACGTTCACTTCTGGGAAGTAATCACTAAACCATTCATGCAATTTCCTTAAATGCTTTTTTTTTTTCCCCCCAGCAGTGAGCAGTCTGAATCCGTCAAATTTTGCACCTCACAACACACATTGGGTAACATGTCCAGCCTGCCCGTGGACACATGCTTGATCCACAGAGTCAACTTTTTTTTGAAGGCACCGATTTTGTCAATTTGCTCAAATCAGTTATGCCCCCTCCCTTGTAATGACACATTCAATGTATTCAGGTGGTCAAAAATGTCAGCAAGGTAAATAACATGAGCAATCCACATTTCATCGTTAAAATGTTCTGCTAAGTGTGATTGCTGTTCCTTGAGAAACGCCGCTGGAGAGCCAGCGGATCTCCGCATGATACAGTAGCTGTACTTTCTCACTGCCCATCTCATGACAAAAAGCCTGAAAGCACCTTAAATTCTTGGCACTATTCTTGATGTAATTAACAACTTTCACCACCTCTCACAGTGTTTCGGGTACCATATCTTTAGCTGCTAACGCATCTCTATGTAAAAAACAGTGGTTTCACGATGCATTTGGGGCCATCAACTCCAATATTCTTTTCACAACCCCTGCATGTTTACCTGCCATCGAGGCTGCCCCGTCCGTTGTCATGCCAACACACTTTGACCAGCTCAGTCCAACTGAATTTAAGTATGTGTCCAATGCGTTAAAAATCTCTGCTGCAGTTGTGGATGTGGGTAAATCAGCATTAAACAAAAACTGCTCTTGAATGTCACAAACCCACAAATGTCTCACGTAAACAAGCAAAATCGCATGGTTAGCCATGTTGGTGGATTTGTCCAATTGTAAAGCGAAACAGCCACTAAGCGAGAGGCTCTCGGTCGTCTGTTGCTTAACGTCGTTGGACATGTCACAGATCCTCTGACAAACTGTATCATTAGACAGGGGAATTGTCTTCAGTTTCGTAGCGACTGACTCGCCCATCAGTTTGGTGCACATATCTACTGCACAGGGTAAAATTAGTTCTTCTGCAACAGTATGTGCTTTCTTGCACTTAGCAATTCGATGTGCAACTAGATAGGAGGTACAGAGCGCCTGCTCCTGTACTGTACACACGCTCAAAGGTTTTTTTGGGAAGACTCAGGATTTTGGCTCTTATGTTTAAAAAAGTCCAGAGGCTGGCGTGTTTTGTTTCTTAATGTCTCTGTAATTTGGAAGGCTTCATGCTTTCGTTAGCTAGCAGTTCGCTGCACACAACACACAGCGGCCTGTGCAGACCATGCCGATCAGAGTAGGTAAATCCATACATAAGAAAACCTGGGTCGTATGTCCTTTTATACTTTCTGCCGGGTTCTTGGGATGAACTATACGAGCTGGTACTGCTCGATGTAGAAGCATGACTAACATTGGATGTTAAGAATTTGTCAATTTTTGCTAGCTACTATGCTATACAAGCTGAAATAGCGGTGATCAGTTAACTACTGTTAACATTGCTCTCAACATTCCCCCAACGCCTGGAGAGCTGTAAATTTAATTAACGAAATATCCCAGTACGTGAATCAGGGATGTATGGCCTGTTTCATACTTTACCACTCACTATTTTCAGAAGGTCAGAATTGGGGCTTGGAAATCTGATCCTTTTCACTTTGGGTCAGCTTCACCCTGGAGCTCATCTTTTTTTTCCCCTTGTTTCATTGCCGCGGATCTCCTCCGCCGTCAGAAAGAGCAAGTTCTTGCTATACTGGGGAAAGTGCACACTTTCACGGCCAAAATAAACACCTCTACGAAATTTTTGAACATAAATGTACTAAAGCGTAGATTCGGGGAAAAAAAAAAAAGTTTTCTTTTGTGAAGTTTCATAAATATGTACTTTGAGCGAAGATTAATTTACTAACTCACATCAAGCAAAGCTACTGGCAACATAAAATGACACAACTGTACCCTATAAATCACAGTCTTAAGATTTATTTTTAAACGGTTGTATTGCATTTGGTTTTCTAATTTTACAAACTGGGGTTTTAACTGCATATGTTCACATCGCAACTTTCCCACATTACAATAATAGGTCACATATGTTTTATTTCCCATAGCGTCCACTGTGGCCAGTAAATTGCAAGTAAAGTGCGTGGAGCTCATTTCTAAATGGAAACACCCACGGAAATTTAATTTGATTTTTTTTCCAAACTTTGGCTTGCGACCCTTTTACAACGTGCTGAGACCATAATTTGGGTCTGGACCCAAGGGTTGAGAACCACTGGTTTATAGGACATGCATTCACATACAGGCATTAACTTGTCTCCTTCAAAAGCTTTAGGAAAAGTAAAAGAATTGCTCTACATCTCAAATACTCTGGGATCCTGTGTCATAGTATTTCCTTCTGAGAAAAAGCATACTTGCACATACTGTGTCCGAGGTAGTTTCAGTTCTAAAAGCATATACTTAAAGTAAAAATAGACATGTCTACTCTGCAGGAAACCTTAAAACCAAAACAATTAAAAAATCAGCACAAGGCCCACTCTACAAAACCAACCATTAATAAAACTGACAACTTAATTATGAAAAGCAGTGACTAGGAGGCTGTGTGGTTAAAGAAAATGGGCTTATAACCAGGAGGTCTCCGGTTCAAATCCCAGCTCCAGCATAGTGATTTTTTTATAGATACGTTTTCATACTAGCTTTTGTACTTGATAACATAAAATCAGCTTGATGCCTATGATTAATACATTTTTGTGACTAATTTGAAGCTATTAATATGTTTCAACTGATTTATTAAAATGTTTGGATATATTGTTACTTGACTGATTACTGTCTTGTTCACAGCCATCTTAAAATAACGTGCATGTTCTACCGCTGGCACTGGTTGGTACATCCGTCCACTCTCAACCAACAGAGAACCCGAAAGGGAGAATTTCATACATCAATAAGGGAGATGCGGGTATGTGACAGTGAGGGATATTTTGGGTATTTTACAATGACAGGTGAAAGGTCTGATGATCTGTTAAGGCTGTACGCCTTTCCAAAAAAGACGCACATCGCAAGACTGTAGATGACGTATATCCGTATATTGTCCCTCGACTCCGACCAGAAATGATGAATCTGAAGTACGTACTGTACAGTTTTGTACTCTAAAGTAACATTTAAACTTGTCAGTAGTCAGAAGTAACAGTCTTTATATTATTGGTTTTGGTGTACTATTTCAAGCTCTTGTGTATGTTGATGTAGCTAAAACTACATTATTAGGTGACCTTTCCGTGAATTCTTGTTTTTTGCTGCACCTCGCCTGTGAAATGTACTAAAAATTACTGTGCCAAAATCGTAGCCTTAACAATGAACATTATATCATATGGAGTTCCCTGTGCCGATACAGACACTCATTTACACAGAAAAAAAATCTTTGCTCTGACTTCCACGGGTGTATTAATTTCTGTCTTCTTAAACTACAGCTACCAGCCACCCCCCAGTCAATCTGCTTTCCTGCAACTCTCTCAATCATCATGTCAATTCACCAATAATGAAACTGGCTGTTATTTTCAATCCTACCTGCTGATAGCAGTAATCAAGGATGGTCTTAGTTTATTTTACCTCATCCATTTCAGCCAGGCTAACTTGAGCAGACAGGAATGCAACCTAAGCAATTCCAATTCCCCTCACGTTAAAGCATGCCCGCCTCGATTAAATGCACAAGTTAATTCAACAAAATGATTAAAATACTAAAAATGTGAAAGAAATCAGTAACATTCTTTTGGTATGGCTCCAGTATAACTAAATAACTAACATTATACATGCATAGCATATTGTACTGTATCCAGTAGAGAGGTGAGAACTAAGGCTTCAAACTACATTCTCTTACATCTTAACATTAGGCAACATGACAGATTAAAGCTGCTTCCTGGAACCTTAGCACAACCTGTCTTGTAGGTCAAATATACCTACAGCATAGGAAGAGATTGATTTATCTTGTTCACAACAGCTAAAATTGTGTTTGTGTGAAAGGTTTGAACTTCCAGGCACTACTGATATGAGAATAAACACAAAACCAAGCCCTAGGACTTTAAAGTATCCCAATAGTTTTGTGTTTTTCAAACAACAACAACTTCAAATGAATGAGATTCAGTGGCCGATAAAACCAGACAGGGTCACTTGGTAAAACTGTTTTAAATTGGATTTTATTAATCTTGCAGAGCCTCCAAACTAGTTGTAGATGTTCTTAATTCACACCAGCAGCTGTACTGAAGAGCATGTTCACATGACAGCGCTGTCTTAAAGGGACTGTGCCCCTTTCAAAACAGATAGTTACATGTAGGCTTGGTTGCAAAATATCACTCCGAAAGAAATACAAAGAATCCACTTAAATATGAGGACAACCCTGTTGCTTTTCCAGGGCTTACACTGGCTAATAGAAGTAATGTGATGCTCAATGTTCCTTTAACAGAACGTCCTCTCACTGCAAGGTATAGTCCCTTAAATATCACTCAATAGGAAATTCTAAAGTAGAATTGTTTATCTAGGCCAGCCCTACCCTGCCTCCCACAAGAACCTAGGGTAGCACGCAAGAGTATGGCTTCAATTAGGTTCCGAAAACATGATTTAGCCATCCTCTATATACTTTTCAAATATGCTGTATGCAGCCTAGACTGCATTGGCGCAGAGCAGAGAGAATGAAGAGCATGCAGACGTGTACTGTACAGTAAGCTCCTATTCACAAAGCTTCAACTCCTTGGTAGACGGCCGGCTCACTGCCTCATGGTGGCTCTCTTTAATGCCAACTTCTCATTTTGCACTGGTGTTGTTCTATATTATTGTAACATGGACAGCTATTATAAAAACCTTGAAATGATTAAAATTACCCAGATGAGCTTATTTAAAAGCTGTCTTTAATTGTGTTAAAGATGTACTTCTACAAATAGAGCCACACGTCCTTGAAAGAAAAACAAGATCCTTCCAAGTGTACTGAATCAGAGATAAACCCAACAGACACACGTAGAACAGAACAGTGTACTGATGTCCTTCCACTTCACTTGGAACTCCCAGAGCTCCCAATAATGATCCTCTTTCCAAGTTTTCAAAGCTTTTGAACTTGTCACAACTCTTGTGCAATTTCTATATTTTGAATGGTCGAGGGTCGAACAGCAGCACAAGGTACTTTCATATTCTACATCTTGGTGTAGATTGTGCAAAGCAGCATTAGAAAGTACGAACATTAACAAATATTGAAGATGGAATACTGTACTGGAATGATTTTTTTGCACGTTGAAAAGCCACAGGGTGATTGAACAAAAACAGACAAAGTGCGCCCCCTGTTAAAAATCACTGGAATTACAATATCCTGGACATTTGTATTCTACAATCTTTTCAGTATTCATTTTGAGATATGAGCTTCACAGAACATATGGTCTGCAGCACTGCAAAAAATTGCATACTTTTTCCATTCTGTAGTATTTTAATAACCCATTTACAGTTTTTGCTTTTTTTTATGTGAAAATGAACAAAAGAAATAGAAATTGAACTCGGCTGCGAGGGAGCACGAATAAAAAGGCAGAGAAGCCATGTCACAGATCTTTCATTTCTTTCACTAGACAAACGCTGGGCTGGATTTGTACAAAAAAAAAAAAAAAACTGTCAGTTTCATTTGCTTTCTAGTATAAACTAGGGTCTTAAAACATCCAGAACGCTGAGATTTCTTTGACTAAGAATCTGCATCAAACGTTATCGTAGGTAAAATGATGATGTAAAATGATATCTAGACATTTATGGATAAATTAAAACAAAGGTACAGGACAAGAGATTAGTCTCCCTCAGGGGTGTAGAATGTTCGTGCCACACGCACAATGCGTGCCAAAGCATTTGGTCGGGAGCCGAAGATTATACCCCCCGCCCCTCCGACATTAAGTTTTCGACTTTGTCTGACACCCGATAAGGATCCGAAGGAGTCACCAGTTAGAAGCCAAGGCCCATTGTTCTTTATCAACTGCTCGCAGAAGACATTACCTCATCACAGAAACAAACACTTTGGAAACACAGGAAGAATACAGGAATTTCCACTGGGCTGTTTCCACAGTTAAAGGACTTGCTTATTAGAACATCTGCACAATTTGCAATGCCCTTTTCAGTTAAATTGGAACAGATGGACCCTGGACATAAACATTCAGTTTGATGATACACTGTTGTACTTCCAATAAATGATCAGGGTCTAAGAGCTGAACTCAGATTGACTAACTGTCTCAACACCACAGTATCAAATATACAAAGGCACATCATACCCTTCAAAACTGCCACTACTTTAATTCAGCCTGTATACGGAATCCTGATTTAAATCAGACTCAGGAGAAGAGTTCTGCGTGCTAGGTGGTCCAGTCAGCTATCACTAATTATTAAATCTTCTAGTCAACCACATCCTTCTACTGCTCCAAAGCCCGCTACCTCAACTTTCAGCTTCAACTAGGGTGGTGCATGGCCATGAATAAGATAAGGCCAATTGCGGGATTACAGGCTGCATGAAACATGCAGTGGTTTTCTATTTAAAGGTCAATAATTGCTAAAGAAGTATTTCATGGCCAGTTTTCAACAGCCAGTAAAAAAATATTCTACATGCCAGCAAACAGGTGTATAACACTGTACAACTTGCCTCTGCATTTTCTAGTAACATGATAAAGCTTGATACAGCTCTGTTAAATGATCTGATAAAGTGAGAAGCGGAGTGCCACAATGTCAGTGAAGGATCACAGACACAGAGCAGCAGTAAAACTGACACACAGCAATCCACACGGAAAACGAATTGATCGGACTGCGTCTGCCAAAGGACACATGCATCATCACAGGGGGAAATATTAGCAGAACATCCTTAATTAACTTAAGAAGCACACAATCAAATGAGGTAACCCATCAAATCAAAGAGAGACATATTTGTATACCAGGCTTTAGGGTTTTACTTCAAAGTTTAATGACAACCGCCCACGTACGTTTCAATGGCACGTTATATCCGTTTCACAACCTGAACCTGCGGACTTCTAAAGTTATACCAGCCCAGAACAGTCCCTGTCAGTACATGACACGTAGGCTGTCCTGTTAGGAGCCGGGCTTGTCCACTTCCTCTTATTAAGTTGTGTTGGACATGCTTCTTCATTCAAGTTAAATATTTATTTGAAGGGACATGCAATATGAAACGAAATGTAATTTAAGAGAAACTGAAATACTTAGGAGGTATATTTACAGAAAAGCTTGATTATTACATCATACTTTGACCTTAATAAATGAGAGGTAATAACAGCTGAGGTAATAGTCACATCAGGTCACTAAAATGTAGTTTACAGTGACAAGCACTTCTAGTAGCAACAGACTTATAAATATGGCAGTCTACCTTGCTGTCAGTGTAGACATTCTTTTTTTTAAATGAATGAACAAGCCTAGATCCAAGGAGTGCAAAACTTCGTAAAAAATGAAAATGTTTGTTTTGTTTTTCCTTTGTGGACATTATAGAAATACTAGCAAGTGTTTTACAGTGTCAGAGGAAGCGAAAAGGGGCTCTGTAAACTTTCTTTCAAATATGAATTAAAGAAATGTTGGCCTCCAATCCAACACTGTGTTGTACGTGACATCAGCACATTCATGAGCTTATAAATGAGGAGTGACTATGGCAGCTGGCATGCTCGATGGGTGACAGTCATTGGGCTCATTTGTCCCAGTACTAAGATAGTAAATCTCCTTTACTGTATAATGGAGTGTGTTCGTGATGTTTAGGCTACACTGCCTTCCCCTGATTAATTGGCTGTTAATTGCTGTGAACTCTCCACTGAACCCAGAATAACATTTTTGAACATTGCTGCCCTACTCATTTCAAAAAGCCTTTGCAATTAATTACTAGTCTGAGCACTAGTTTCTAATCTGTGCAGAAAATAAATTTACAAAAAAATGCAAGGAACGAGATCCCTCTGTTTGTGTGATGAATTGTCAACTCCATGCCAGTTCTCCTAAATGTACCCGAGAAGAGTGTTTCCCAGTAGAATACCATATATAGTCATGATGGAAGAACTCTGCTCTCCTCAGGAGCTTTTCCACAGTCTGAAAGATATTTGGCTACTCTACAATCCCAGCATGACTCGAACAGACATCAATATAGTGCAACATTCTTTAACTTAAACATGTAGCCAGGTCATAATAAAATAGGAAATAAACATGCAGGTTTGAATAAAACAATATATGGAAGTGTGGGCTGCATGGACTCTACAGGAGGAGAGTCGGAGTACTGTACACATTGGATTTAGTAGAGCTAGATTCTGGGTTGAGTAGCGTTCTGTTAAACTAATAATGGAAATTTACGATGGCATTACCTTTTAATAGAGAACCCTTCGCCAGAGATTCATTCAGCTCTTGTTCATCCATTTGTCCGTCTGCAACAGAAATGAGAGGCTTATAAAAGAGCTGGGACAGGAGGGGCACACGATACACACTTTCAACATTACTGTCTCAAATAAGAACTGCAACAGATTTTTCCTTCTCAGTTACAGTTTGGTTAAATAAACATTTCGTAAACATATATATATATATATATATATATATATATATATATATATATATATATATATATATATATATTTTAAATATTTCAAAACATAAATGCTTCGTAGATCGAAACCGAATTAGAATCAATCACATTATCCTGCTGATAATATCCTGCACATTATCTATAACTGTTAGATCTTAGGAAAACTATTTGTTACTGTGTAATTCAAATGGTACACAAAGTAGTAGAAAAAGATGAAAGAATTGATGAAAAACTACAATGCAATTCAAACAATGTCTATTAGTTTAAAAGCAGATGAAATTCTGCACTGTACCTGTAGTGTCGTCGCTGCTTTTATCCTTGCTGGGACTGAGTGTGTCTGACATGTCCGACTCCTTTGTATCTACTTGGCTTTCTAAGGAGAGACAGAAGACACCACTCTGAAGGGGTAGCCAGCTCTGTAACCTGATCTGGGTTGGCAGGCTATTATATTTTTCATTCAGTTTTACCGTTAAAGAAAGAGTGCCATCCACGCACATAGGAGTCTGTTAAAACAGAGTTCTCTTCCCAACTTAGTTTTTTTTCCCCCTCCTGTTGAAATGAATGGTTTCTCCCTACTTGTTACAGATTCTGTGCTTCTATTCACCACACATGGTCACATATCCGATCTTCACTACCAATGGGGAATTCAGCTGATGGCTAAAATAGTTCAGGGAACTCAGCAGTTTCCCTGCCAGTTGGACACTGATGTAAGAACTAGCTGTTCACAAAGCTAACCCACAACAGTGCCACACAAGAGCTATACTTCGAGAAAAGTGGAGACCCTGTTTATTCCATACAGGTATATCAGTGGGGCAAAAGAGAGAAACAAACGTTCTGCATTCCTACAAAATGGATAACACTCAGGGTCTTCATGCCCCTTAGTTGTATTAACATATGTTTTTGTAAGAAGAAAGCCATCTCATCTTTTGATTCCAACTAATAAAAGTGCCAGCAGAGTTGGACCATCATGAAGTATAAAGTGACTGCAAGCTGCTATCAAGAGATCCAATGATTTCAGCTCGGGATTTCAGAGTCACCTGTTAGGTTCATAAGCACAAATCATACCATGCTGAAAGATCCAAGCAGGTGATGAAAGTTTTATAACCGTACTTTTCACATTGTAAGTGTTAAAGAACTGCCCTTGTACAGCATCTTGGAAAACTGCATTAGAATTTTTTTTTGGTGTCACCCAGTTCTTGTAACTCGGGTGACGGAGGGCTTGAGAAGTGTACTAAAATAACTGCCCCAGTTAGAAACGCAAGCCCCTGTGTGAGCGAGATACCAAGGGAATCTCCAGCACAGACATTGCAATGCAATAGAATACTATACAGGAGAAATGCACAGGGCGTGTTAAATGCTTCAGGCTTTCCAAATTACAAATCAACTACAGAACACAGGTGGTTACCATTTACTAATATTCAGTACATGTACTTGGGATGCAATTCAGTGGCAGTGAGGAACCTTATACATTAATAAGATGTATTCAAGTTATTTTCTTAAATCATATAAAAGTTGTAAAATCTAAATTGCTGGACAAGAGTAAATGCATTTGTGCACTTAAAATGACTACCATACACCTTTTCTAGAGGTTATTTTTTTCAATATACACTAGCTTGTTGAACCAGAATTTTCGGCTCCGGTTCTGAAAGTTCCAAACGGCTGAGGGAAATGAAATACCGGTAATACCAGTTCTTTTTTTATCTAGCCAAGTAGGCTACTGTATCAGTGTTCACAGGTCTACATTTTTTTGAATTAAACAAAAAAAGCATGAAATCCAGTAAACTGCAGATGACTCAGTACTCAAAGGGAAAAATATGTGACAAGTTATCCATCTGTATCAATGAATGCATGCACTTTCTGTCTATACAAACAATGCCTATATATGCAGCCTGAAGAAAATGACAGCAGCCAGCTTTTTTCTTTTCTCCACTGCAATTCTCTTTTGCCTCAGTTCGAGTTCACAATTTTGTTTTTGTTTTTAAACAACTCAAAACAGTGACATTTCCCAACAATCTCGGTCGGTTAGTGGCCTGCATTCAATGTAATAACTTATTGCAGGGTTTGTCTGAAATAAACTCTGCAGCTAATCGAGATCACAGCTCCATCAAATATGCTACTTTTTTTCTCCGTTCCATTCAACCTTTCAACTTTGTGATGCTTATAACTTAATATTAAAATAAAAAAAGGGTCCAGGACACTTTGAAAGGTATAGGACACTTTGAAAGGTATATTTGAAAGCTAATACCAAAAAAAACCTTTAAGACAAACATCTCTTCAAAGCATTATATATTTAACATAACCTACATATTTCTTATTGCATAGCCACTCTGTTTTAAACAGAAGATATGCAGAAAACAATCCTCTCCAAGTACTCAATTATGTATTAACACTCTGCTATTAAGCACTAAGGGGGACACTGTAATCATCAGTATGCACATTCTACAGTAAGACATACAACAAATGTAACATGTACACACGTGCAACTTTTCTACATGCTTCATTTGGATATAACAATGAAAATGAAACAATTAAATCATGAATTGTTAAATGATTGAGAATACAACAATGAATTTGTTATAAAATAAACACTGCTGTTTTCTTTCAGAGTCAACAGTAAAATGTCTTAACTCTTAATATCCAGGAATAGAACTAGTAAACCTCTGATTATTAACAAAGCGCTTCACTTGCCACACACTTTTTCAGCTGGTTTTCTGTGTGCATAACTTAAAAATAAGTTGAGTACCTGTTTATTTTCAGAGAATACAAAACTGATCAAGTAACGTGGATCCAGCATGTAGCCGACCACCAGGTGAATTTTGAATTTTGATTCGCTGGCTGCTCTGAAAAAACAAACTAAATGTAATGTTGAATTTCATTGGCTGGCTGTGATGTAATGTTTTTCTGTTGACCACTGAGGTGTAAGGCCATGGGAAGAGTGCTTTTTTCAAATTATTGTATGTTTGAAAGCAATGGAGAGAGACAAACAGGCTGAAAGGGAACGCAAAAACAACGTTACTAACTGATAAACAAAATCTTGAATATCGTCTAGTTCCACAATGTAATAAATTGTTTTGTATTTTGTGTTTGCTCCAGGAAAAAAATCTTTGTTTATTGTTCTGGTTCCATTTCGAATCCTTGAAAACAAACTTTTTTATTCAAAAAAAAAAAAAAACTCAATCTTTAATGCCCAATTGAGCAGTGACCCCTGCTCCAATTCCCTTCTATATTAACAAACATACAAACCATAGTCTCTGTTGATTTCTGTATTCAAACACTCCTGAACATTAACAGTTTGCTGGTCCATACAGATTTTCCCCTTAAACGCATCTTGCTTGCGTTTCACTTCACATCAGACATCAAAAGAAGTTCACTTCACCACAAACCTTTCAAAAGCTTGGTTTCTTCCATTACTTTCATCAGATGCCCATCGTCTATAAGCTTGGCTGGTGAAAGAAAAGAATACTGATGACGTTGTACGGGACGAGAACTTCTATGCACACGCATCTGAAGCCAGCAATTCAATATAAGTTAACTGTCTCCCAGGGGTTCAGTTGCTCCAACAGCTACACTCTGTAGCAAAGCCCACCACCTTGCAAACCTGCTTGTTTGTTAATTGCAGAAGTTAACAGATTAAGTGAGAGCTTGCTTCAGGGCCAGTTTACAATAAGTCACTTTTTTACAGTTCTAATTTGACTATTAAGCACCACCCCAGCATTCAGTATTAAGGCCATCAACTGCAGTCTCAAAACAAACCTGTTAGATTACCTCTCTAATGCGTAAAAGACCAAACCCTCAGAAAACATACATGCAACATGATGGAACTCATTTCACGGAGTTACAAAAAAAAAAAAAAAAAAAAAACCACTAAACAAAAAAACTATTGGAAAATAACAGTAAATTAGAACAGTTTGCATAGAAGAAAAACTAAATAAATAACATTTAGTAAAATTATTTGTTAAATGTTTCAACCATGTACCTTAAGTAGTAAGGTAGCCTTTATTATATTTTAATAGCAAGGTTTAGCTGTAGGTTCACTCCATACTGTACAGCAAATTCATCCCGATTCTAGATATTCTAGCAGAGTTCTTTACTTTGATACATTTGATTTATTATGTTGGCTGGCTGTATGACAAGAAACACAGAAACGGTTACTGCTTCTTAAATTCTATGCCCCTAAGGTAGGAACAATTAATTTCCTTTAAAACCACTAGATAATCCAGGACTACAAATGGCTACTTCAAACCAGCTGGAAAATAGATGACAAACTGTTCAAGTCAGATAATTCATTTCGTGCCATACATCAAATTACCTTTGAGTCTTTCAGGACTACTTAAAATATTTTCTTCTGCAGTTTGATTGTTTTCTAGATGAGCATCAACAACACCTAAAAAAGAAAAACAATAAAACATAAAACGAGTAATATTGTATTTATAATACACATTGTAATAGTTCTAATCAAGGCTTTCAAATACACTGCATTACATCTTGGCATTAGCAACCTTATCACTGGCTCCCCTTTTCTGTGATGAAATAATTTGCTTATTTCTACTCATTTGGGATACACAGATGTTTCATCACAAAGCTATACATGAAATGCTTTTGCATTCCTGTGTTCCAGCTGAGACTCACTCCAGTGAGCTGGCTGCAGTCAGACCATGTCACCCACAGCACTGCTTGTAAGAACAGGACAGTATTCACCTAGAAATGTTACATCTAAAATATCTCTATATCCAAGCAAAAAAACAAAAACACAAAACACAATTAGTAAAGAGCCTAAAACTTTAAGATGAAAGAATACTGATTTATTACTCAAGCCTATTTTGTGTTGTAATTGAGGAAAAGTATTGTACCAGTGTTTTGTAACAATCTTGCATGAGCATTTATGGTTTTACATGATTGAGAAAATATATTACAGGTTAATTACTTTGTACAGTTAGGACTTTGCACTTCAAACTGTTTAAAATACTACACAATAGCCCATTAAATGAAAACATGAAATTACACCCTATAATATGCAAATTAATAAACTTGGCAATCAACTATACAGTTAAAACAAGATGAGATTTTGAGAACAAAAAAATAAATAAATAATATAAAAAATCCTCATGCTTCAATTCTTTTGTATTGACATGTTAACCCTGTTGCCTGCCAGCACAACCAGGACTAAACTAAAAATCACTGAGATAATTACGTTGAAAAGGTCCTTGGAAGATTCAAACCCTATACATGCAATAGCACAATATAAGAACACGACTGCTGCATGCTGAAACTGTTTCAAGTGTCTAGTTCTGTATTTCTTATGAAGTAGGCAGTATCCTGCATTTATTTAAAAGACAATACTACACACAAAATACAAATGGGATATAGCCAACAGTGTCACTAATAATTCTGCTTTACTCTGCTATACAGTAGATGAATTATATTACAAGATAAAACTACACAGAGGCATAGTCTTCCTCTACATTTAGAGGACAAGCTGTAAAGGATATCGAGAATCGTTCTTGACAGACATGGTCAGTAGGTTCAGAGCACATCCATTTACCTTCTAAACTGGAGATCTTGTTGTTGTGTGTGGAATCTACTGGGCCTTTCAGCTGCTTTACCGCTGTTGAAGGGAAAGGGGAGAAAAGCAAATACTTAAGAGATGAAACAAAATTAATAAAATAAAAGAGCAATTAAAGATGTGTGTGTACGGCTGCATGGAACAGGTATGGAATAGCACAATACTTTAATGAGATTAGTTCATTTACATTATACAATATTTATTTGAATACTGAAATACTACAGGCAATGCAGAGTTTTCTTCACAGGCAGGATACACCTGTCTCAAATGGAATTTTCTATTTGAATCCTAATTTCTATTATGACAGAATTGCAAAATGAAAAACAGTGACATGTAGGCTTAAAAGTAAAGAGCCAAAAAACTTAGTAAATATGCAACTTAGTAAATATTTGTTCTTAAAATAAATATACAAAAACCTAAAGCAATCACAAGCTATTTTAGTGGTTTGGAGTACAACCACCAGGTATGTTTGTAGCCATACTCGCATTACAACACAGGACAAGGCAACGAAAGAGAAGTTCAGCACGACCTACTCCCACACATCATAACAAATACCCATGCACAGTTTAAATCAAACCCGTACAAATAGTCCCAGTATCTTGCCTTCAATAGCTCAGCCTCACAATACCCGTTAGTTGCTAGGGGGAACACTTTAAAAGTACCAGACACCTGTCATTTTAACATTACATGTAGCTAACATCCCTTCATTATACTGTCAGGAAGGGTTTCCATACAGGGTATACTAAGGGGGGGCCTTGGACAATGGGTTTTCTGTTTGTTTGCAGCTCTGACTATATAACAAATGCATCTGAATCATTATCCTGATCTCGGATTGCACTAATTATACAGTGTTCTCCACAAACTGCTTTATGATGACAGGCTGACAAGAGAACGATTTTGGTCAACAAGGTAAAGACTTAGTCAAGCCAGTTTATGATTCTGCCAGCAGTCTCGCGTCACTTTCTAATGCTGAATGAAACTACATTGCAATGCAGCAGACCTACTGATTCACAAGCATGCCTGTGCATCCAATAATCTTAAAACCATAGCCTTTCCTCATTTCAGTTGGTCATTCATTTCTGCCTGTTTTTTTGGAAGCAAGACTATAAAGTAATGGCTACTGTGCATGGCAGCAGCTTTCTTGTGGACAGTCTTCATGAAATCAAGTTACAATGACTGAACAGTTTGCATTACAGTGAGCGCCGTCTAATCAGGATACTGATAAAAATTGGCATTTCTGCTCAAATGGGATACAACTCTGGGAGACTGTTCTTCCCAATGCTATTTGTTTGGGACGTCACTTCGTTTAATTGGGATACAGTATTTTGAAATGATGAACGAAGATCGCTGTTCGCGTAGCACAGAGCATCAAGTACGTGGGTACATCATTACACTGACTTGTGTAAATTGCGTAAACCACGTTGAACTCGTCAAGGAGCTGGAGTCTCTGTGGTTTCTCAGGCTGCTGCTAAACAGTGCCCAACTGGCTGAACATGTGTAGTGATTTTTATATAGACTGTATACATTATATATATTTTATTGCGACTTTGTTATGTGGAATGTAATAAATGAGAACCAAAAACAGTGAGTATTTTCCCCCCTTCACTTTTCAACGCTATTTCCACGTGTATTACCAAGTTAAATTTCAGTTTTTGTTTGCTTGTTCAGCTACAAAGTTATGGTATGTTATTACTTTATGAAAACGTGTCTATGGCCACTCACCGTTTACTGTAAAGAAACAGCAATGGCATGGGACGAAAATAAAACGCGTCGTTAAAATGAACTATTTATTTCTGGAATAAACAAAACAACGTTTAACTTGAACTGCTGTTTGGCTTCCTTTGTTCTGTAGTTAATTCACTGGGGTAAAGTAAGGCCTACACAACATAGTCTTTATTACTACTGGGATATTTTTTTACTTTACCGTGTTACATATTGTAAGGTCTTGCTGCAAAATGAAGGCGCATGCAGGCGTCACGGACACGCCTCCTCTGGTAAGCTGTCTCAGTTCAGAGCAAAATAATGGCTCATTACTTTTTGAAAAGCGAATGAATAGCCAAACGAATATTTAAATTCCCAGCGAATATCAGAAGTACAAGGGTCGCTTATTTAATCATGTATTCAATTATAAATATATATATATATATATATATATATATATATATATATATATATATATATATATATATATATATACACACACACACATACATATATATACACACACACATATACATATATATACACACACACACACACACACACACACACACATACAACAAAAACTCTGAAGTAATAGTAAAGGTGCACAAAGCACAGCATAAATACACAAGTATTTAGAAATCTCAGAAGGGACAAAGCTGTGGACCTCTGCTATTACTTTACAGGTTTTATTTATTTATTTATTTTATATATTCTAGTGTTCATTCATACCTCCCTCCCTCCCCTAACTAAAAGAAACATTTCAGATGCAGACTGAGCACCACACAAGTTCCAGTGATGGAAGAAGACCTCAACATCTAAATGCTGTATCCTTTCTAAAATCAGAAGAGCAACCAAATTCAAATAAAAGAAAAAGAAAAAAGGAAATAGACGTTTAAAACCTTTAGCTTTCCTCGTCTGTTACACTGCCATTGCAAAATCCATAATAAACCACGTAAAGCCAATGCACACACTGGGGCATGCAGAGTTGAAGACGTGTCTTTGCCTACTGAAAACTCATTCAGTTAATCTATAAATGCACTAGAGGGACAACCCTGTCAATGGAACCACATGAAGCTATTGCACACGTGTCAGAAAAAACAAACTAGGTGTTCCTGCCCAGGTATCAGGATTCTAATCAGCAGTCATCACAGCATGTACACAATAGTTCAACAGTTTAAATCATGCACAAGACCACCAAAACCAGGAAGGTGGGTACCAATATATAGCCTTCAATATCCCAGAAATCTGAGGCCAAAGCAGGTCACCGCAGTCATGAACATGAGCCAAGGAACGCCTACACCAGATCTCATCCTAACGGGATGAGCAGTTAACATACAGACACCTCCACCATACCCTTGCTTTTATAAAGCTACATTGTGAGCAGAAAGCAGAGCACCGATCCATGCTTTGATCATGAGACAAGCACCTTGTAAGAGGTTTAAACACGGTTAGGCAAAGGCAAGTCTGCAACCTTTTGCACCAGACAAGCAATAAAGAAGGTTTTTAAAATACCTGTAAACTTTGTAAAATTATCATTCAAAACAGTAATGCAATCAGAGCAAATTGAAAGTGACAGACAAGGCCTTTATTCCGAATCACAGCTGCATACAGAATTGTAGTTGGGAGCCTTTGAAGTCAGATAAGAAGAGAATGAACATGGTCTCCCTATTTCCAGCTCCGACCCATTAATTACAGTTTAATTAGAGCAGCTAGAAAAGGCAGTGTAAAGAATACTGTGTACTCACTCTGGCACTCAATGAACTGTTGGATAAAAGTGCAGTCCCCTCCACTCTTTAAAAGAAAGTGGTCTAACAAAGAAAAAAAAACCTTTTTTTAAATGTTACAATTATAGTTTGTTTATATATTTTTCACAGAATACAACATGAAACAAGTTTCAAAATTTGACACACTGTGTAGGCTAGACTTGGACACAGACAGATGACAACATACTGCCTGGCTCATGGACGTTTTGTCATTAAAAAAAAAAAAAAAAAAAAAAAAAAGGAAAATTAAGGCTATTAATATATAGTCCACTATGATAGTGACTAGTTTTGAGAAAGTATGGCAAAGGTTTTTAACCAAAATCCTGATTTGAAAATTCAAAGTGCAATTACTGATGTGCGGCTATATACTGTGTCAAATAGTGTATTCCAATCGGGCTAACAGTACTTCTGATCTCAGACAGTCCTTTTGTAATACAGCATTGTCTACACAATACCACCGCAGCACTACATGAGACAGTTACCCTGAGTTTAAATATCCACAGATCTATGCAGTACATTATTCAAGCTTTAGCCCTTAAAATGAAGTGAAGTGTTACTACCTCCTGCCAGCAGTACACCAGCGGCTGGCTTCAGACCCTCATCACCACTAATCTCGGACAAACAAATATTTGTTTATAGAAGACAGTCCAAGATTAGTGCAGATCAAGGTCTGTGAAAATAAATGTATATATTTAATCATCATTGTCAGTACACCCCTGAAAATATCTTTAGCTGCTAAATCGCTTGGCAGATTATTAAATTGACAGAAACTAGTTTAATTAGCACCAAGTGGCCACCAACCACTGTTTAGGTATATTCATGACTCCAAGCCTTGTGCCAATAGGTTTTATTTTTATTTTGTATTATTACTATTTTTTGAATAAATTGTTGTTTATTAAAAGGTAGGTACTTTACTGGAATCTTGTGTATAGAACCATGGATACAAATTCACGTAACTGTCCAAATAAGGAGCCTTGTTTGCTGTTCCCATACTGTACTAACAGCACAATGCATTCCACTGAATCCATTCAGTTTACACAATGCTGCGTGATTCGTAAGCAACTTCAAACAAACCCTTCACTGTGCTCACACATTGGTGTGCAGGATCTGTCTAACAAGACACAAAGCCAAGTTGACAACAGCTAATGCCTTCATCAGTGAGCTCTCTACACAGTGGTGGCCACAAAATACTACTTGACATTAATGTAACAATCTAAATCTGGTTTAAATCAGTACAACCGCAACTTTCTAACTACAACTAGCAACGACTGATTTTAAATATTACAAACATGCATTGGTCATGATGCAATATATTAAACTGCATGAATCAAGAAGATCGATTCCACACTACAAAATCATGTGTCCGTGTTTGTCTCAAATTCAGTAACTTCCCACTGGGTATCATCTTCACTGCTCAATCATACTTAGATCAGAACACTGGTTTAATTTGTCAATATACAAGTATTTTAAGAAACTAATCCAAAATTAAACTGGCCACCACTGTATTCACCGCCACTGTGAACTGTTAACTAACACACCCTGCATGTGATCTTCCCATCACAGCTGTTACTGCTGTACTGTGTTGTAACAGAGTGGTTCTGAACTCACTTGGGGACTAAACAGCAATAGTTGGAGAAAGGTATTCTCTACAGAGGGAGAACGAGTGAACTGAAAAATGGATCACTTCATATTCTATTTACTGCAGCTTCCATTTGATTCAATTGCAACACCATCACTGCAAGGACCTTGTGGTATTCTTGATCCCAGTGATAAGCTGTTAGAGCTCTGAGACCACATTTTCCTCACCATTGCCATTTAGTTCCAAAGCCATTCACCCTCTACATTTGTATAAATAAGGGGGTGAACAGATTAACAGTACTGTAATAACACCCCCTCATGGTAAAGACCACAGACTGGAGTGGAGAGGATATTTTGTAACACAATGCAGTTTGTTTTATCGATACACTACCTTTGTCTGAACTCCCATTCATTGTAGGCAAGATGTCCTCAACCTGGATTCCTATTATTGTCGAGAGATATTTTAGGCATAACTAGAACGAGAACTATCGACTCACTTAAATAGTTACAGTGTCTAGACATTTATACACTAAAACATAGTAGAATTGCTAAACCTTTCTGCTTAAGAGAAGCCACGATTTAAGCTTGTTAAGTTACATTGCAAAACTACATCTGGCGCATGTAGTGTCCAAGGATTTCAATCTCTGACTGTCACTTTATACAACGCTGATCAAACCTCCATAGAGATGAGGAGCTGATCCACTGTTCACAGTCTGGATACCTTTTCATACACACATAATGATGGAGGTGAGAGACATCAATTGTTTTGTCCCCTTTAAAAATACTATGAAAGAAATGATAATTTTACAAAGATACTTTAATTCCCCTCATACTCAGCATATTTAAGGAAAATCTAATAGTGTTTTGTGCAATGTTACAGGAGTAAGAATGTGGCTCAGACAAACAAAATAAACAGAAATAAACTGACATGGCAGTTCTGCAAGTTAGTACATGTAACAGCAGGTTAGCACAAAGGATGGCACTTCGGCAGTCTCCATACCCTGCCCTTACCTAAACTGCTGTGTTCCTTTATATTTTTCTCTTGAAGTTGTTCTAACCGTACTGAAAAAACAAAACACACAAAAAGACTTTAAAAAAAATAAATAAAAAAGGGTGGGGCCTCCCACATGTGGCTGTTTAATCCATTTCAGGACAGGAGCATGTCCTTGATTATTCAACTAATGCTAGAATAAATCCTTAATAAATAAAATGAACCAGTTGAAACACCCACCCAGGAGCTAATGTACTTCATTTCATTATTCCCAACACATGTTCAGTGGCCAGAATTGTCTGCTGCTTGTATAAATGACATACATTTACATACTACTGTCATTGTCTTAGATACACAGTCAGTACATTTCTGTTCCTAACTATTTCTACACAGATTTGTGTACCTTGTAAAGCAGTGAGACGCTCGTTGGTGAAGTCATTGTCTGCCTGTAAGGCCTCTATGCGTGCCTGCAGTGCTTGCTCCTTTTCCCCCATCTCTTCAATCTTGTGCTGCAGCTCCTTCTTCTCAGACAGGCTTTTCTGCTGGATCTCCTCCTGCCTGGCCTCCGCCTGCTGCTCAATACAGACAGACACACAGTCTGAGACCAGACCAGACCAGGCCAAGCAGATACACACACACACAGAATCTGCGATCAGACCAGATCAGGCAGACACACACACACACACACAGTCTGAGACCAGACCAGACCAGACCAGACCAAGCAGACACACACACAGTCTATGACCATACTAGGCAGACAGAAACTATGAGACCAAGGCGAACCCCCAGCTTCCCCAACCGCTAGACAAGAGTGAAAACACATACAGTACAACACACCCCCAGACCAGAGGGAACACAAATACAGTACAACACCCCCCCCCCCCCCCCCCCCCCCCCCCCAGACCAGAGTGAACACATACCCTACAATACACACCCAGACCACAAAACACATACAACACACACACACAAGACCAGAGTGAACACACACAAACCAGAGAACACATACAACATACAGAGACCAGAGTGAACACACAAACACCCACCAGTGAACACATACACACACCCAGACCAGAGTGAACACACACACACCAGAGAACACATACAACATACACAGAGACCTGAGTGAACATACAACACACACACCCACAATATATCACACACCCCAACCACAGTAAACACACACACAGACCAGGGTGAACACACACCCACCAGAGTGAACACGCACCCAGACTAGAGTGAAAACACACAACACACACACCCAGACCAGAGTGAACACATGACCAAAGTGAACACACACTGTACAACACACACACCAGAGTGAACACATACAGTACAACACAAACTACTGTACCTTCTTGACATGAAACTACAGCTTGAGAAAATACAGGCAGTTTCAACTCCATCAGTGTGACTGAGGGTTAAAGCACACTTTCTCTGTCATTCACCGGGAACCAAGATTTGAATTACAGATGCCTAGCTAACTGTACCTTTAACTTGTCAGCAAGGTCTTTGATTTCGTTGACCGCTCCGTTGTACTTATTGGCCAGCTCGCTCAGCTCTTCCTGCGTCCGCTCATTCATTTCCTTTAGATGGGTACATTCATCCTCAGTGTTGCTCAGACTTCGCTGGAATACACAAGACATTGCTGATTATAAATCTCATCTTATTCAATAGGACAGTCTCGTAACTAGAGAATTACACTAAAATAACATACTGCCTCCAATTAGTTACACCTTACCTTACCGAACTTAATACCACCGTTACATGAACGCAAGTTTAGACTGACAGTTCAGTCGAACTGGACTTCGGGTGCAATTGAAAATGTTTACTACATGAGAGGTCTAACATTTTGTATCTTTTTACTGGACAACACTAGTAACGAAATGTAATTCATACAAAACAATATAGCTGTGTACCATCATATTTAGACTAGAACTGTCTACACCTAACTAGCTTAGATATATTAGGTCAGAGGTCAAGCACACCAACACATTTAACAACATCAAGTCCCGATCTCAAATTGCTGGCTGAGACCAACAGCATAGTAGCATTTACAGCTGCAAAATCAAAATGGGCTAGAAGGTATTTCCTGATTATCAGGAATTGTGGTAGTTCAGCAGCTTCGTACAATTAGACACAAAGGGTTCCCCACAGTTAAACTTGACCCAAAGAATCACAGAATAGACGTGTACCGAGTATAAAGTAGGGAGTCATCGAACAGTCGACTAGGAAAGTGACAGTGGGCATCAAACTGCTTGTGTTTCATACGTCACGCGACAGTAAATCGTGCACTTTCGGACACTGATGCAGTTGTAATTCATTAACATGTAAATTAGATTTTAGAAAATCAATAGATAGATAGTTTTAGACAAAAACAGAGCACCAGACATATTTTAAAGTGGTGACTAGTCAACCTATTTGACTATTTTCAACAACTGACAGTCAAATTGATAGTCATTCTACCCCCTCCTACAAAGCCATCTTGAGGCAAGTCACAGTCAAAGTGAATGGTGCTGAGGACTCTTCACAGCTCTGATAATAGACAGTTAATCTTTTTTGGTGGGAGAAATGATCAATTTAAGTAGAATCGGTAGCAGGTTTACAAACACAAGGGGGATGCTAACAACTTCCCTAAATACATTTATTTTTATTTATTTAATTTATATAGCGCTTTTAATACAAAAGTATTGCAAAGCACTGCACAATACATAGCAGGAAAAAAAAAACACAATACATTTGTAACAGTATACACAATACAAAAGCAGCAATTTTAAAGTTACATTACTTTAAAACCCACTAAGATAAGAAAGACAATTTATAAAAGTGTGTGTCTTGACTTGAAAAATAACAGGCTCAGCTTCCCTGACAAATGAATAATTCCATAATTTCGGAGCTCTACCAGAAAAAGCCCTCCCTCTTGTGTTGCTTTTGTTGACCCTAGGAATAACCAGCAGCCCGCATCCTGTGATCTCGGAGCGCAGTTTGGAAGACACAGGGCAGTAATTATTGCAAATAACTAGGTGCTAATCCATTCAGGGCCTTGTAAGTTAACAGCAAAATCTTAAAGTCAATTCTATACTGCCCAGGGAGCCAATCCAAAGAGGCCAAAACAGGGGTAATACGCTCACTTTTCCTTGTTTTAGTCAAAATTCTAGCGGCGGTATTCTGAACAAGCTGCAAGCAGGATACCAAACATTTTGGACACCAGAAAAACTGCATTAATCAATTCCAGATGAAAAAGGCATGCACTAGTCTCTCTGGAACAGGTACAGAAATATTGGCTTATTTCTCAAATGGTAAAAATATACTTAGTAAGTTCCCTAATAGGAGTCTCAAATGATTGATCAGGATCAAAGATGACCCTAAACTTTTAATTTCTAGTTTAAGTTTTGATGAGAGACTGCAAGGGTTGAGCTCATGAAATCCCACATTTCCTTTTAGTTAGTTCTGTCAGCCCATTAGCATAGCCTCTGTTTTATCTGAATTCATTAGAAAATTCTGTGACATCCAATGCTTGATATCTGTAAGGCAAGTCGCTAATAACACCCAGGCAGAAGAAATTCCTGGCTTTAGGGAGAAACATAGCTGGGTGTCATCAGCATAGCAATGGAAGTTCACTTCATGCCTGCGGAGGGTGTCACCTAACCACCTGCTGCGTTAGTTATATCTTAGTATCTGTTTCATTGAGTGAATCCTTTGATACTCTTTTTTTAAAGCTGTTTATAAATCTTTTTTTTTATTATTTGTTATTACAGGTCTCCCAGTAAAGAAATCTTTTATTTTGTGTTAATTTGCATAACATTTTAGGAAAACATTTTTAAAAGGAACAGCTTGCAATCTAGCATCCAAATAAAATATAATGCAATTAGTCTGCAACCTTACTTCTACACTTTGGATAATCAGATGCAATTCAGCTGATCTCCAAGAGCTTGTTTAATTGTATATTTCAGTGGCTAACTAAACAAGTTGAGAGTGAATTTCTCGCACACTCTGCTTTGTTAGGGTGTGTCATACAAAAAGTGTAAGAGAAACTCCACTTGTTTACAGGTAGCCACTGAATGCAAACGTATTACAAGGCATTTATTCTAAGCATTTCATCTGTCTCCATAGAACCTGTTGTGGTTAAACATTGAAAATGCTTTGTCACTGACTACACTGCACCAAAATTAGAAGTGCAGCTGCTGCTAATAGGCTCCAGTGGGGACATAACTTTTAATAGAGCGAGCTTTAAACACGTGGCAGTCAGGCTCAGAAGAGGGCAGTGCTTTGTATAGCATGGTCCTCAAGGGCTTCCTCACAGAGGGCAGTGCTTTGTACAGCACGGTCCTCGAGGGATTCCCCACAGAGGGCAGTGCTTTGTACAGCACGGTCCTCGAGGGATTCCTCACAGACGGTAGTGCTTTGCACACCACGGTCCTCAAGGGGTTCCTCACAGAGGGCAGTGCTTTGCACAGCATGGTCCTCGAGGGATTCCCCACAGAGGGCAGTGCTTTGTACAGCACGGTCCTCGAGGGATTCCTCACAGACGGTAGTGCTTTGCACACCACGGTCCTCAAGGGGTTCCTCACAGAGGGCAGTGCTTTGCACAGCATGGTCCTCGAGGGATTCCCCACAGAGGGCAGTGCTTTGTACAGCACGGTCCTCGAGGGATTCCTCACAGAGGGTACTGCTTTACACACCACAGTCCTCAAGGGGTTCCTCACAGAGGGCAGGGCTTTGTATAGCACAGTCCTCGAGGGAGTCCTCACAGAGGGCAGTGCTTTGCACAGCACAGTTCTCAAGGGAGTCCTCACAGAGGGCAGTGCTTTGTACAGCACGGTCCTTGAGGGATTCCTCACAGAGGGCAGTGCTTTGCACAGCACGGTCCTCAAGGAGTTCCTCACAGAGGGCAGTGCTTTGCACAGCATGGTCCTCGAGGGATTCCCCACAGAGGGCAGTGCTTTGTACAGCACGGTCCTCGAGGGATTCCTCACAGAGGGTAGCTTTGTAACAGTCCTCAAGGGGTTCCTCACAGAACACAGTGCTTTGTTTCTCAGGGAGTCCTCACAGAGGGCAGTGCTTTGCACCACAGTTCTCAAGGGAGTCTTCACAGAGGGCAGTGCTTTGTACAGCACGGTCCTTGAGGGATATCTCAGATTTTCTCCTGAAGAACCCGCCTCAGGGACTCTTTGGCTGTTGTCTCGTAGTTGTGTTTGTCTTCTTGCAATGCTACCAACTCCTTTCGAATGCCATCTTCAGTTTGGTTCTGCAAATACAGCAGTCAAATGAATGAACAGAATAACTAGGGACACAGGTTAGACTCCTGCATCAGGTCGGGTACACACAGCGCCCGTGGGTCAAGTACGAGTCGAAATGTGAACTTTCGCGGTTTGCGGTTCAGGTTAAAAAATAAATAAATTCAGGTCTGAATTTGAATTGCCTAAAACATTTTCTGTCCTTTCAGTGTACTCGTCTGTAACCCTTTCCTGTAACGTAGGAGTCAGCTGAGTAAGCAGTATTGTTCTCACTTGTTTGATATGTAGCAAGATCTTTTTATCACGTCTGCTTGGTGATATTCCCACCTCTGCCACTGACTGACTCACTGTGTGACTGAGTCACTTAACCTCCTTGTGCTCCATCCTACGGAAGAGACGTTAAATCAATCAACCAACGTCCTATTGTAAGTGACTCTGCATATAATGCACAGCTCACAGCCTACCTCTAAAGCGCTTTGTGATGGTGGTCCACTATGAAAGGTGCTAGATAAAAAAAAATAACGAGTGAACGAGGTGAAATCAGACGCGTGGAATTATTTTGCAATCATAGCAAATGAAAAGAAACATGTGACTGGATCCGTTGCTTGTAAAACCATTATATTTATGAATGCTAGCCGTAACCTGGTAAATCATCTCTGTGAAAGCACAGGTGTAGCTCCCTTTCAACTGGTGGCACACAAGGAAGAGACAGGTATTTTAAAGTAAAGTAATTAGATATAGTTAATGTTACAAAGTTAAAATATATCCAGACAACCAGAGAAAGCTACCATGCTGTATAGCTTATTGTATAAACCCAATCTGTGGAGAATGGTAGAGATATCTGTGTGTGAATGTGAGAGCGTGACAGAGTCAGTTGACAAACACTTGTAGCTTCGGGTCGGGTTGCAGGTCTTATTAAAGCGGGTTGCGGGTTTGGGTCGGGTCCTGATCATAAAAATTGGATCCACGCAGGACTCTAACACAGGTAGATAAACTATACAAAACAACTGCTGCCCTATTTTAGTTTGTATTTAACATAAGCGATGTGCCAGAATTTAACGAGAGAGAGAGAGATTTTTGCAAGAAACATAATAAAATACCTACTTTTGAATAAGCTTGCAACTGGTTTCCCATGACTTCTAACCTTGAAAGCAGCCTATCTTCATCTATTAAAGCCTGTTAGGAAAAAAAAAAAAAATTTATATCAACACGACCCCTAACACACTTAAGAGACAAATCAAACTTAAAGACGTGAAACTATTTAACCCTCCGTCGAATGACAGTAAACTACTGAAGTTAATAAACTCACAACTACATTCAGGTGGCAAGGTTTAAAGAGACACACTGCTTTAGTTCAATTGGATTTCTACACAAGCTAGAACACAGGATACTGTGCATGTGCCTGCTTTTTCATAACCTGGATCTAATTGGGGTTTTACACTGGATTTCTTCCTTGATATAACCCCTTTATGATCTTGATGTGCTCTGCAAGTGTGGGGACAAAGCTATAGGGCCAAACGTATGTCTATGGATATCACTGCCCTACACACTAACTTGGCCTTTTCAGCAGGTGTTGTTTCATCAAATCTCACTTTCCCTTTATCTCTTTCTCTTATATTCCTGCTTCCCCAGCACTTAATGAAAAAAGGCAGAAGACTTAGACTTTCATGCTTAAAAAAAATGTACAACAATGAAGGAAATCTTGGGGTGATTTGTAAATGGCTCAAATGCAATAAATCCTGCCAATGCAGAGTGAATCCTAAATGTTAGCAGCCACTGACTCCGAGGATGTTTTGTGATGGGCACCATGAATACAGCTGCGGGTCGAATGCAGGGATCTCAAACACATTGCCGCCTGACTGGCTGCCACTACGCTGGGTGAACCTAGAAGTGGTTAAATGCTGAAGCCGTAAACCACAGGAGTATCTTAAAGGTTTAATAAAAATATTTCTTCTTAAAACGAGTCCAGCGAAGTTTCATTATTTATACCATCCTGATGTACTGTTAACCTGTAAATAAATACTGTACATAAAAATTAACCTACATTTTTAAATATACTAGCTTAATATAAAAGATTACTTTTCTTTTGCATTGTAGCATACCAATCCTAAAAAATGCTGACATGCATGTCAGTGCATTCTCGTGCTTTGCTTGGTCACAGCTCTGAACAATCAGATTCTATTCTACTGAATACAAATATTTATACCAACATACAGAACAATATGAATGGGACTGAAGACAGACCTGGCTTCTGGAGAGAAGAATTATCCAGATTATTGTTTCAATTGATGTACATTGTGAGGGAGCACACACAGGTAGAGAAAACAAATGCATTCCCCTATAGCCTGAAACCCCTAAAGCTAGAGTAATGGTTAGTTATACAGCTGCATGTGGAGTGGACAGCTCTGGAGTCACGGTCCTTTCCCCTCGTACTTTCGGCCTGACTGTTTGTACAGGTGACCTGGTGAGTCAGTGCCCTTTCCCCTAGCCGTTCCCTACCTGCCAGCTGCTCTCTGATGCCTCCTGTGTGCTGGCCTGCAGGCGCTGCAGGGTCGCCAGCTTCTGCTCCAGCATCTGCTCCCGGTGTAAGGCCTCCTGATAATGAAACGGCAAACAGGGTTACTAGAGAAGGTCTACCTGAAGCACCATAGTCTTTTCATAAAGGTAAACCAACACTTTTTTTTAACAATTAACCAAATGTAATGCTGGCCAATAGCTCATTCGCTGGAGTACAGGGTTTAATTACAGATTTGTACTATAATACAGTATGATTATGACATTTAAATACTGGTATTCATTTACATTTTGAAAGAACATCTGAACATGAAAAACATTTTCGTCCCAACAGTATTACAAGCCAAATGCTAATCAAACATAATTGAACACCTGCAAATTAAAGTGAAAGGTATAAATCAAACTGGAATAGAGGTAAACTGCCCCTGTAAACTGGAAGCCCATGGTTGGTATTTTTCACAAATTGCCCACAGTGGAAAAATCAGGTTCCAAGAGTTGGTAAACATGTCAGTAGCATTCTAATCATTTAAACTTTATTCTAGCCAAATCTGAAGTGCTTTTACAGCAGCTTACCAGTAGAGGTCACTATCACACCATACCTGTAAATACTGAGAGAGCTGAAACAGTTCCTGAGAATACATACTGGGAGTATTAGCAGCAACCTGCGGGGCCAAAGGAAATAGTTGTCAAAACCTGGAACTTTAACATAATTAAACCATGTACATTAATTCCAGGCATTGTAATCCCTGCAAACTCTGCTGCTTGAAGTGTTCTCTTTATTAACGACTTCTATTGCTAACTGAAAAGAAAAAAAGTAGTTACAGTAGATGGAGATCTGATGAAGCATGGGTTTCCATGCATGACCCCAACCAAATACAATACAAAAAAAAATTACAAAGATTCCAGGAGTCCTAATACAGATTGAAATGGCATCTGTAGATCCACTGACACTTGTATGAACTGAATAGACTTAATCTAAAATACAGCACCAGAGATTTAAGAAGCCAGCAGCTGATTTGCATCTGGCTCCCCTGAACTATGTAGGGGTGAACACAATTGCAGATTAATTTGATATAATCCACATGTTGGTTGTCTAATCATACATATGATCTTCTGAAGCTGCAGTTCTCTATTGTGTAACAAAAAGCACTTCCCCGCCTTTTTCTCCGGTTTCAGCTAGAGAGAAGTGGCCGAGAAGAGCTCATTTACAGCATACAATGCGAGCGACAGGAAGTGAAAGGATTTTAGTGGCATTTTCTCAGCTGGTTAATAACACGTGTAGCATTGCCTAGTTCACAGTGATGCTGTCAAACTCAGGATCTGTTCACCCAACTCTTTGCTACTGCATCACAATCTCCAAAACAATTTGAACTCACAGCTGGGAAACTCAACTAGAGATCTCGTTGGCTCTGGTGCCGACACAGCCATTCAATGTTCTGTTCATGTATAAAGGTGTACCTGTGCTGGCCCTGTGGGCACAAAGTGAATAAACTAAACTACATAGGTTGTTTCTGGGGTTTATAAGCTTAAGGAAACTGAACAAAACTAAAAAGATCAATACAGAACCTGTAACATTCAACTGTGCAAAAAAAACACATCTGTTTTTGAAAGGTCTGAGTACCAATGCTGATTTAACCTCTCAGATTCCCATCACTGACTGTACATTTTCTAATGGTATGTTTACGTTTCAGCTGTTTGACTGAAAATGAACTTTGAGATCCCACACCCTGTCAAACAGGAATTCTAGGTGGTTAGGTTATTTATTCTACAAGCAAAACCTGTTTAAACAGAGACACACATTTACAGAGCAAGCCCAACAGAAACAACAACTTTGACTGAACTACTGCACACGGCAGCATGTTCAGACAGCAGGAATAATGGAACGTCCTCCAATCCGGTAGATCTGTTTATCTCACTGTGGGTTCACAACTGTCTTTCAGAGGCAATTGTTTATCCTTTAATCCTTGAACAAAGCTTGTGTTCTTTATGACAGCAATGCTTGTGTTTGTACTTGCCATGTGTTTTACTTGCCCAGGCTGTTTGATATGAGGACAGAGGTTTATAGTTCATGCCCACGTGGACGTTTTGCTAAATACAGTAGTACAGTATCAAGGACAGGCAAATGGAAGGTGAGCCATATTGTTTCTTCATGTGCTTAACACATTACAAATTATGAAATCATTCACAATGCCTTTGTCATCATTTAATCCATGTGTGTTTTTACTGGGTTACTATGCACAGCTTAGAGACAATAGTGAATGTGAAACGGAGAACAGTCTCTGCATGTTAACCAGGACTTTGGAACTGACAGAGATAGCATGCTAGATACTGACAGTGTGATTGACTAGAATAGTTAATCAAGTGCAACTTTCCCAAACCATTGTAGTTGTACAGTGCTAATTACTGAAAAATGTCTAAGTCTATGAAACTATGCAAAGTCTTTTAACCCTCCGAGTAGTACAAAAACTTACCGGTACGTTCGCTGTTCTTAGGGAGTATAAACGTACCGGTATGTTCTGCAACTTTAAACTTGAATTACTGAGTCTACAAAACTTCTTATAACAAGATATGTTTCTGTAACACTTTTTATTGGTCTCTTGTGCCCTCTGCTAAATATTGACTGAATTACATAGAGTAAACCATCACAAAATGTCAAGTGTTTGTAAACCGGCGAAAATCGCTCAGGGTGAGAAAGAAGTATTAGTAAGAATAATAATGAATTCAGATTTAAATTCAAATGCATACAATTCTTCCACTGAATCGGATGTTGGCGAGTGTGTCAGTGAAGACATAAATGAAGAATATGTACTATCAACAGATGTACAACAAAGAGGCAGCGCCAAGCTCTGTGCATTGCGCCATGCTTCAGTATCATACGCTGAAGCATTAGACACTCACTCCCTCCGCCCCGACTACCTGTTTACCAGGATATGATTTATTCGTCTCTCTCCCTCTACCCTCTATAGTTCATCCCTTTTTTTGTTAGAATGTGTTGTTGTTCCAACTCATTGTTTTGTCTACCTGTTATTTTTTTTGTCAAAACCTTTCCCAATTATTAAATAAAAATATATATTTGTTTTATTTATTTATTTACTGTAAAAATGATTTGTCTGTATTTCACTAGTATTCATTACATATATACAAACATATAGCTTTCAGCTTGTTTGTACACTGTACTCATAATAATCAAGCGCATGCATAAGAAAAAAAAAACACAACAACTCACACCTGTAGGACCAGCAGTGCATTTTAGAACACACTGCTCAAAGGGTTAAATTGTGGTAATGACGATTTCAGTATTTCATAGACCTATCACACACTGTTTTGACTTTTAGAATTACTACTGCTCAGTTTTTCCATAAATGTCTCTTGAAAAAGGGTTGAAATGGTATCGACACCTTTCTGAATTACATTGCTGTATTACTTCCAATGTCAAATACATATACACATGTTTTCCGAAATATAAAAATTGTAAAAAATACATTATATTTTATATGGCAGTTGAATATGCCATCTAGAAAACAAAAGATTACAATTTTATAACCAAAAACTTTCTCATTCAACGTTATATATATGAAAGTAACATTGTGAAAAGGTGCCGACAGTGAAACTACCACGCATATTAAGGAGGCGTGAAGTACATGGAACGGGAGATAATACAGTCTTCCGTCTAACCTTAGTATATTAAAACAAATGATTGAAATGCCAAGCCACCTGCACTGCACACAATCAAAACTGCAAGCCACCCACACTGCACACAATCAAAACTGCAAGCCACCCGCACTGCACACAATCAAAACTGCAAGCCACCCGCACTGCACACAATCAAAACTGCAAGCCACCCGCACTGCACACAATCAAAACTACAAGCCACCCGCACTGCACACAAACCACAAACTCTCCATACTGCACACAATCAAAACCACAAACTCTCCTTACTGCACACAATCAAAACCACAAGCAACCCGCACTGCACACAATCAAAACCACAAACTCTCCGTACTGCACACAATCAAAACTACAAACTCTCCTTACTGCACACAATCAAAACTACAAGCCACCCGCACTGCACACAATCAAAACCACAAATTCTCCGTACTGCACACAATCCAAACCACAAACTCTCCCGCACTGCACTGCACACAATCAAAACAAAACCACAAACTCTCCGTAAACACACCAAAACCACAAACTCCCGCACTGCACACAATCAAAACCACAAACTCTCCGCACTGCACACAATCAAAACTACAAGCCACCCGCACTGCACACAATCAAAACCACAAACTCTCCGTACTGCACACAATCAAAACTACAAGCCACCCGCACTGCACACAATCAAAACCACAAACTCTCCGTACTGCACACAATCAAAACCACAAACTCTCCGCACTGCACACAATCAAAACCACAAACTCTCCGTACTGCACACAATCAAAACTACAAGCTCCCGCACTGCACACAATCAAAACCACAAACAACTGCACACAATCAAAACCACAAACTCTCCGCACTGCACACAATCAAAACCACAAACTCTCCGTACTGCACACAATCAAAACTACAAGCCACCCGCACTGCACACAATCAAAACCACAAACTCTCCGTACTGCACACAATCAAAACTACAAGCCACCCGCACTGCACACAATCAAAACTACAAGCCACCCGCACTGCACACAATCAAAACTACAAGCCACCCGCACTGCACACAATCAAAACCACAAACTCTCCCGCACTGCACACAATCAAAACCACAAACTCTCCGTACTGCACACAATCAAAACCACAAACTCTCCGTACTGCACACAATCAAAACCACAAACTCTCCGCACTGCACACAATCAAAACCACAAACTCTCCGCACTGCACACAATCAAAACCACAAACCACTCCGCACTGCACACAATCAAAACCACAAACTCTCCGCACTGCACACAATCAAAACCACAAACTCTCCGCACTGCACACAATCAAAACCACAAACTCTCCGTACTGCACACAATCAAAACCACAAACTCTCCGCACTGCACACAATCAAAACCACAAACTCTCCGCACTGCACACAATCAAAACCACAAACACTCCGCACTGCACACAATCAAAACCACAAACTCTCCCGCACTGCACACAATCAAAACCACAAACTCTCCGCACTGCACACAATCAAAACCACAAACTCTCCGTACTGCACACAATCAAAACCACAAACTCTCCGCACTGCACACAATCAAAACCACAAACTCTCCGTACTGCACACAATCAAAACCACAAACTCTCCGTACTGCACACAATCAAAACTACAAGCCACCCGCACTGCACACAATCAAAACCACAAACTCTCCGTACTGCACACAATCAAAACCACAAACTCTCCGTACTGCACACAATCAAAACCACAAACTCTCCGTACTGCACACAATCAAAACTACAAGCCACCCGCACTGCACACAATCAAAACCACAAACTCTCCGTACTGCACACAATCAAAACCACAAACTCTCCGCACTGCACACAATCAAAACCACAAACCTCCGCACTGCACACAATCAAAACCACAAACTCTCCCACAAACTATCCGTACTGCACACAATCAAAACTACAAACTCTCCCACACTGCACACAATCAAAACCACAAACTCTCCGCACTGCACACAATCAAAACCACAAACTCTCCGCACTGCACACAATCAAAACCACAAACTCTCCGTACTGCACACAATCAAAACTACAAGCCACCCGCACTGCACACAATCAAAACCACAAACTCTCCGTACTGCACACAATCAAAACCACAAACTCTCCGCACTGCACACAATCAAAACCACAAACTCTCCGTACTGCACACAATCAAAACCACAAACTCTCCGTACTGCACACAATCAAAACTACAAACTCTCCGTACTGCACACAATCAAAACTACAAGCCACTCTCCGTACTGCACACAATCAAAACTACAAACTCTCCGTACTGCACACAATCAAAACTACAAACTCTCCGTACTGCACACAATCAAAACTACAAACTGCACACAATCAAAACCACAAACTCTCCGTACTGCACACAATCAAAACTACAAGCCACCCGCACTGCACACAATCAAAACCACAAACTCTCCGTACTGCACACAATCAAAACTAAACTGCACAAACAAAACCACAAACTCTCCGTACTGCACACAATCAAAACCACAAGCCACCCGCACTGCACACAATCAAAACCACAAACTCTCCGTACTGCACACAATCAAAACCACAAACTCTCCGTACTGCACACAATCAAAACCACAAACTCTCCGTACTGCACACAATCAAAACCACAAACTCTCCGCACTGCACACAATCAAAACCACAAACTCTCCGTACTGCACACAATCAAAACCACAAACCACACACAATCCGCACTGCACACAATCAAAACCACAAACTCTCCGCACTGCACACAATCAAAACCACAAACACTCCGCACTGCACACAATCAAAACCACAAACTCTCCGCACTGCACACAATCAAAACCACAAACTCTCCGTACTGCACACAATCAAAACCACAAGCTCTCCGCACTGCACACAATCAAAACCACAAACTCTCCGTACTGCACACAATCAAAACTACAAGCAAACACAATCAAAACCACTCCGTACTGCACACAATCAAAACCACAAACTCTCCGCACTGCACACAATCAAAACCACAAACTCTCCGCACTGCACACAATCAAAACCACAAACTCTCCGTACTGCACACAATCAAAACCACAAACTCCCGCACTGCACACAATCAAAACTACAAGCCACCCGCACTGCACACAATCAAAACCACAAACTCTCCGTACTGCACACAATCAAAACCACAAACTCTCCGCACTGCACACAATCAAAACCACAAACTCTCCGCACTGCACACAATCAAAACCACAAACTCTCCGCACTGCACACAATCAAAACCACAAACTCTCCGCACTGCACACAATCAAAACCACAAACTCTCCGCACTGCACACAATCAAAACCACAAACTCTCCGCACTGCACACAATCAAAACCACAAACCACCCCGCACTGCACACAATCAAAACCACAAACTCTCCGCACTGCACACAATCAAAACCACAAACTCTCCGCACTGCACACAATCAAAACTACAAACTCTCCGTACTGCACACAATCAAAACCACAAACCACCCGCACTGCACACAATCAAAACCACAAACTCTCCGCACTGCACACAATCAAAACCACAAACTCTCCTTACTGCACACAATCAAAACTACTGCACACAATCAAAACCACAAGCCACCCGCACTGCACACAATCAAAACACACAAACCACAAACTCTCCGCTGCACTCCGTACTGCACACAATCAAAACCACAAACTCTCCGTACTGCACACAATCAAAACCACAAACTCTCCGCACTGCACACAATCAAAACCACAAACTCTCCGCACTGCACACAATCAAAACCACAAACTCTCCGTACTGCACACAATCAAAACCACAAACACTGCACACCGTACTGCACACAATCAAAACCACAAACTCTCCGCACTGCACACAATCAAAACCACAAACTCTCCGTACTGCACACAATCAAAACTACAAGCACTGCACACCGCACTGCACACAATCAAAACCACAAACTCTCCGTACTGCACACAATCAAAACTACAAACTCTCCGCACTGCACACAATCAAAACCACAAACTCTCCGTACTGCACACAATCAAAACTACAAACTCTCCGTACTGCACACAATCAAAACTACAAACTCTCCGTACTGCACACAATCAAAACTACAAGCCACCCGCACTGCACACAATCAAAACCACAAACTCTCCGTACTGCACACAATCAAAACCACAAACCCCCCGCACTGCACACAATCAAAACCACAAACTCTCCGTACTGCACACAATCAAAACCACAAACTCTCCGTACTGCACACAATCAAAACTACAAGCCACCCGCACTGCACACAATCAAAACCACAAACTCTCCGTACTGCACACAATCAAAACCACAAACTCTCCGCACTGCACACAATCAAAACCACAAACTCTCCGCACTGCACACAATCAAAACCACAAACTCTCCGCACTGCACACAATCAAAACCACAAACTCTCCGTACTGCACACAATCAAAACTACAAACTCTCCGTACTGCACACAATCAAAACCACAAACTCTCCGTACTGCACACAATCAAAACCACAAACTCTCCGCACTGCACACAATCAAAACCACAAACTCTCCGCACTGCACCACAAACTCTCCGCACTGCACACAATCAAAACCACAAACTCTCCGCACTGCACACAATCAAAACCACAAACTCTCCACACAATCAAAACCACAAACTCTCCGCACTGCACACAATCAAAACCACAAACTCTCCGCACTGCACACAATCAAAACCACAAACTCTCCGTACTGCACACAATCAAAACTACAAACACTCCGTACTGCACACAATCAAAACCACAAACTCTCCGCACTGCACACAATCAAAACCACAAACTCTCCGTACTGCACACAATCAAAACCACAAACTCTCCGTACTGCACACAATCAAAACTACAAGCCACCCGCACTGCACACAATCAAAACTACAAGCCACCCGCACTGCACACAATCAAAACCACAAACTCTCCGTACTGCACACAATCAAAACTACAAACTCTCCGCACTGCACACAATCAAAACCACAAACTCTCCGTACTGCACACAATCAAAACCACAAACTCTCCGTACTGCACACAATCAAAACTACAAGCCACCCGCACTGCACACAATCAAAACTACAAGCCAACTGCACACAATCCCACAAACTCTCCGTACTGCACACAATCAAAACTACAAACTCTCCGCACTGCACACAATCAAAACCACAAACTCTCCGCACTGCACACAATCAAAACCACAAACTCTCCGTACTGCACACAATCAAAACCACAAACTCTCCGTACTGCACACAATCAAAACTACAAGCCACCCGCACTGCACACAATCAAAACCACAAACTCTCCGCACTGCACACAATCAAAACCACAAACTCTCCGTACTGCACACAATCAAAACCACAAACTCTCCGCACTGCACACAATCAAAACCACAAACTCTCCGTACTGCACACAATCAAAACTACAAACTCTCCGTACTGCACACAATCAAAACCACAAACTCTCCGCACTGCACACAATCAAAACCACAAACACTCCGCACTGCACACAATCAAAACCACAAACTCTCCGCACTGCACACAATCAAAACCACAAACTCTCCGCACTGCACACAATCAAAACCACAAACTCTCCGTACTGCACACAATCAAAACCACAAACTCTCCGCACTGCACACAATCAAAACTACAAGCAACTGCACACAATCAAAACCACACTGCTGCACACAATCAAAACCACAAACACCCCGCACTGCCGCACTGCACACAATCAAAACCACAAACACTCCGTACTGCACACAATCAAAACCACAAACCACCCGCACTGCACACAATCAAAACCACAAACTCTCCGCACTGCACACAATCAAAACTACAAACCACCCGCACTGCACACAATCAAAACCACAAACTCTCCGCACTGCACACAATCAAAACTACAAGCCACCCGCACTGCACACAATCAAAACTACAAACACTGCACACAATCAAAACTACAAACCCGCACTGCACACAATCAAAACCACAAACTCTCCGCACTGCACACAATCAAAACCACAAACTCTCCGCACTGCACACAATCAAAACCACAAACTCTCCGTACTGCACACAATCAAAACCACAAACTCTCCGTACTGCACACAATCAAAACCACAAACTCTCCGTACTGCACACAATCAAAACTACAAACCACCCGCACTGCACACAATCAAAACCACAAACTCTCCGTACTGCACACAATCAAAACCACAAACTCTCCGCACTGCACACAATCAAAACCACAAACTCTCCGTACTGCACACAATCAAAACCACAAACTCTCCGTACTGCACACAATCAAAACCACAAACTCTCCGCACTGCACACAATCAAAACCACAAACTCTCCGCACTGCACACAATCAAAACCACAAACTCTCCGCACTGCACACAATCAAAACCACAAACTCTCCGCACTGCACACAATCAAAACCACAAACTCTCCGCACTGCACACAATCAAAACGCACCCGCACACAATCAAAACCACAAACTCTCCGTACTGCACACAATCAAAACCACAACACAATCAAAACCCGCACTGCACACAATCAAAACCACAAACTCTCCGTACTGCACACAATCAAAACCACAAACTCTCCGTACTGCACACAATCAAAACTACAAACTCTCCGTACTGCACACAATCAAAACCACAAACTCTCCGCACTGCACACAATCAAAACCACAAACTCTCCGCACTGCACACAATCAAAACCACAAACTCTCCGCACTGCACACAATCAAAACCACAAACTCTCCGTACTGCACACAATCAAAACTACAAGCCACCCGCACTGCACACAATCAAAACCACAAACTCTCCGCACTGCACACAATCAAAACCACAAACTCTCCGTACTGCACACAATCAAAACCAAACACTGCACACAATCAAAACCACAAACTCTCCGCACTGCACACAATCAAAACCACAAACTCTCCGCACTGCACACAATCAAAACCACAAACTCTCCGTACTGCACACAATCAAAACCACAAACCACAACTGCACACCAAAACCACAAACACTCCGCACTGCACACAATCAAAACCACAAACTCTCCGCACTGCACACAATCAAAACCACAAACTCTCCGTACTGCACACAATCAAAACCACAAACTCTCCGCACTGCACACAATCAAAACCACAAACTCTCCGCACTGCACACAATCAAAACCACAAACTCTCCGCACTGCACACAATCAAAACCACAAACTCTCCGCACTGCACACAATCAAAACCACAAACACACCCGCACTGCACACAATCAAAACCACAAACTCTCCGTACTGCACACAATCAAAACTACAAACTCTCCGTACTGCACACAATCAAAACTACAAACTCTCCGTACTGCACACAATCAAAACTACAAGCCACCCGCACTGCACACAATCAAAACCACAAACTCTCCGCACTGCACACAATCAAAACCACAAACTCTCCGTACTGCACACAATCAAAACTACAAACTCTCCGCACTGCACACAATCAAAACCACAAACTCCCCGCACAACAATCAAAACCACAAACCGCACTGCACACAATCAAAACCACAAACTCTCCGTACTGCACACAATCAAAACCACAAACTCTCCGTACTGCACACAATCAAAACTACAAGCCACCCGCACTGCACACAATCAAAACCACAAACTCTCCGTACTGCACACAATCAAAACTACAAACTCTCCGTACTGCACACAATCAAAACTACAAACTCTCCGCACTGCACACAATCAAAACCACAAACACTCCGCACTGCACACAATCAAAACCACAAACTCTCCACACTGCACACAATGAAAACCACAAACTCTCTGTACTGCACACAATCAAAACTACAAACTCTCCGTACTGCACACAATCAAAACTACAAACTCTCCGTACTGCACACAATCAAAACTACAAGCACTGCACACAATCAAAACCACAAACTGCACTGCACACAATCAAAACTACAAACTCTCCGTACTGCACACAATCAAAACTACAAACTCTCCGTACTGCACACAATCAAAACTACAAGCCACCCGCACTGCACACAATCAAAACTACAAACTCTCCGTACTGCACACAATCAAAACCACAAACTCAAAACAAAAGCATTCAGTAACATAAAGACGCTGACAATGTCGAACTTACCTTATCTACAGGAAGTGGTAATGGAGCTTGAATGACGCTGGAAAACATTAAAACAGAAATATTTCAGTAACGAAGTCAACATATTTAAAAACACCCTGCTCAGCTGTACGGGACAACAGAGAAAAAAATTAATGTCAGTGTCCTCAGCGAAGGGTGGGAATCAATTGTGCAAGCAATGTAAATATTTAACTCTGAAGTGCACAGTACACACAGGAGTCTGACTTTGGGGTTTTCTTTGTACAGGTGTGGTAACAGTCAGAGCCAGGGCACTGCACTGGAGTGGATTGAACAGTATCCTTTAGAACAGGGGTTGTCTAGTTCGGACCCCCTTTTAAAATCACTTTGGTTTCGTGCGATCCTTGTACTTAAATACTTTTTAATATTAAAACTAAATGATTCGTTTATTGAACAAACAGTAAAATAAAATGGACATACTGGATGTAGTGTTTTTACCTGACAAAAGTTTCAAAATGCAAAGTATGATTTCTTGTAAAGACCGGCCATGCTCCAGTGCAGGTCAGTTTGTACAGGATGTTCTCGTTTCACGTCCCCGTTTGAGAAGCCCTGCTCTAGTCAAAAGCAGCGGGACCCCTGCTGAGGTTTCTTTTATATATACCAAGATTCACTCTCCTCTGGGGTTCAACAAAACGTTTATTATCTTCTCCAGCAGACATGCACACGGTGATACCGATAAGAAAAAGAGCACACGTTGACACTCACAGAAACGGAAACTAAAATGAGGAGATCACTGGCCCAAATCGTGTCCCAACTGCTATAAACTTGTTTGTGTAGATTCCTTTGTACTGCACACTACCAGGTTACATAAATAAAAAAACAACAACTCTGCAGTAACATGGCTAAATACAGCTACTCTCTTCCAGTTTAATCTCTTCTCTCTAAAGCTGTGAATCCACCCGAGACAGCAAGACGTGAAGTCCTCTCTTTATTTTCTCTCCCTGCCAGGTGTTCTTTATCTCCGCAGCTGCCACGTGAAAAGCACACAGTTTATCTAGTCTCTCCACTGCAGGTAACTGGGAAACTCCGACAGCCAGAGGCATGTTAAGTTACAGCACTAACTCCACACCCTGGCATACCACAATACACCACAGTACTTCCCAAAGAAACTACACTGAACAAAAATATAAAACGCAACATGCAACAATTTCAAAGATTTTACTGAGTTACAGTTCATATAAGGAAATCAGTCAATTGAAATAAATTCGTTAGGCCCTAATCTATGAATTCCACATGACTGGGAACATAGATATGCATCTGTTGGTAACAGATACCTTAAAAAAAAAAAAAAAAAAAAAGGGGTGTGGATCAGAAAAACAGTCAATATCTGGTGTGACCACCATTTGCCTCATGCAGCGCAACACATCTCCTTCGCATAGAGTTGATCAGGCTGTTGATTGTGGCCTGTGGAATGTTGTCCCACGCCTCTTCAATGGCTGTGCGAAGTTGCTGGATATTGGTGGGAACTGGAACACGCTGTCGTACACGTCGATCCAGAGCATCCCAAACATGCTCAATGGGTGACATGTCTGACTATGCAGGCCATGGAAGAACTGGGACATTTTCAGCTTCCAGGAATTGTGTACAGATCCTTGCGACATGGGGCCGTGCATTATCATGCTGAAACATGATGTGATGGCGGCAGATGAGTAACACGACAATGGGCCTCAGGATCTCGTCACGGTATCTCTGTGCATTCAAATTGCCATCGATAAAATGCAATTGTGTTCATTGTCCGTAGCTTATGCCTGCTCATACCATAACCCCACTGCCACCATGGGGCACTCTGTTCACAACGTTGACATCAGCAAACTGCTCGCCCACACAACGCCATACACGCTGTTTGCCATCCGCCCGGTACAGTTGAAACTGGGATTCATCCGTGAAGAGCACACTTCTCCAGCGTGCCAGTGGCCACTGAAGGTGAGCATTTGCCCGCTGAAGTCGGTTACGACGCCGAACTGCAGTCAGGTCAAGACCCTGATGAGGACTGACAAGGTGCACCTGTGTAATGATCATGCTGTTTAATCAGCTTCTTGATATGCCACACCTGTCAGGTGGATGGATTATCTTGGCAAAGGAGAAATGTTCACTAACAGGGATGTAAACAAATTTTGCACAAAATGAGAGAAATAAGCTTTTTGTGCGTATGGAAAATTTCTAGGATCTTTTATTTCAGAAACATGGGACCAACACTTTACATGTTGCGTTTATATTTTTGTTCAGTATATACTGACACTGGCCCCAGCTCCCGTCCAACAGAAAGAAAATGTCTTCCACAGACACCTCCTCCTATCCTCTTCAAAGCCACGCAAAACAAAATCTGCTGCAGCCGATCTCAATTCACCTACGGGATTACATACATACAGCAGCCAGCAAAGTACATTCACATGTTCACCTCCATGCAGATCACCCCTCAGATACTAGTTGTGTTCAGCCCTATGAGAGATGTCTTCACTACAATCAGACAACACAATATCCTTCCTCTTTGTTAAACATCACCTCTAGTCCGCTGCAATAAGCAGATCAAATCCATTTCCATTCTGAACGCATACAAACCTTCTGACTGCGATCTGCACAGTGCTAAAATAACATACTTCCCGTTTATGTAAACTGCAAATGGCTACATTTAACCTGTTCTGTGCAGAACCAAACACTGTCCCAAGTAGCAATCACAGGACATGAATGAAGGAGAAGAAACCACTGACCCGAGTACTATTATCTGTTCTCTACCAACATTAACTCTTGCAAGATTATATACAGTTTTAAAAAGGTTCCTAGTTTTTGTCTGGCCCAAACCAAAGACACCAATTACAGTCAATTCAAAATCTACACAATAAAATTAAAATTTCTCTTTCAACAAAATTGAAACAGCTTCCCACATGGTTTTTACCGTTGAGCTATTCAATGTTTACAGTTCTACGATAGTGGATCCCTTGTTACTTAAACTAGAAAGGAGGGTTTGTGAAGAAATACAAAGTACCCTCAGTGGCACACTCAAAGAGGAATGGCATCTCTAATGTTAAATGTCAACGCAATATGAATAGTGCTGAACAAACACAGACTTTCATGTTCCAATATTCTTTTAGAATTGAAACAAATTAGAATATTCTTTAATTTTGAATTGGCAGAAAAAGTATAATTTGACATATTTCGTACTATGAATAACTATAATATTTACAACATGCAAGCTTTTTGACCACTGGGCATCTAAAGCAGTTAAAAAGGAGCTGTACAGTGCCATGCTAAATGAAGGGTCAGTGCCTTAGCAAGGTTGCAAAGGCATTTTCTTACTTTTTTTGCAATCAAAATTTGTATGTAGTTTACACAGTAGATATAATACTGTGAATACATCCTGTATGTTGTATGTTGGCATTTGAAGAGTCAAAAGAAGTTAAACATAGAAGAAAGTTGTTAGTAGTTTGGTTGGCTTTCAATTCTAATCATACAGCTCTGTTTTAAAATTGTCAAAGCAAGGCAGAAAGTTACAGTAAGGAACACAGTATTTTCATTATTATACTACAAAATGCACCTAAAACCAGTGCTGGGATGAACACAGTATTTTCATGTTCAGATATTCATTCACAATTCAGACAAGTATTTGAATATTTGTTCATTGGCAAAAAGTAAATCAAAGTCATTATGCATAACACTATCAAGTAGAGAAATATCCCAGGAGTAAAAATAGGATGTGAAAGTCTTACTTTACTACACTGAATTAACTACAAAAGCAAATGATGCAAAACAGTCATTTTAGTTAAACTGTTTTTTCATATGTGTACTTAATGTAAAAACACTACATAAATGCTTGCTTTTTTATTCCGTCATTGTGATTTCTTTGCAGTAAAAAGTAGCCATAGACACATTGTCATAAAATAATAACACCATTACTGTGGTTCATTGCCTTTTTTATTAGCTTAACAAGTAAACAAAAACTGTCATGTAATTTGAACACTTGGAACACTGTGGAACAGGGGCGTTGCACATTTTGGTTCTCATTTATTACATGCTGCACAACAGAAAATAGAGGCTCAAAAGCAGCTGTGATAGTCCTCTTTCTCAAATATATTAATCTCACATATGAAATGGGCAAAGCATGTTGTTATTATGTAATTTCTGGAGGACACAGGCATTTTTTCTTTGAATATATGTCAAAAAATATTTGGGTATTTGTCCCAGCACAATTTAAAACTGGAATTTAACTTTCATTCCTGACTAACTGCACAGAGGGGACCTTTCATTTAGTTAAGTTCTGATTATTTAATGATGCCCTGTAGTATTTTTAGATGTGTCTGGCCTATGTGACGGATAACCAATTGCTTGCATGTTCTTTTATTCACAATCAATGTATTATTTAGAAGATGTAAACACAGACGTATTAGACCTGCAAAAACACTCAATTGTGCATAACAAAAGCACAACCCCGAATCAAAAAGCAAATCCAGACAAACTGGACTTTTTGCAACTTGGTTCTTAAAATTCTTCTTTGACAGCATGTAAATCAACACCCCCCAAAGACTCCCGCCCCGAAGGGCTCTGCAGATATCCCAGCACCTACAGGCTTGCAGGCAAGCAGAGCTCCTTGTGCAACAACAGTATGAATCAACCAAGGAGATCCTACGCACTGGAATTCCACCTGTGATGCAAAGGATTTTGTGTGCAAAAAGGAGCAGGAGTGAGGCCGATACAAACATGAAGAGATTCCACAGTAACTACAGACTCCACAGCTAGCTATCCTGCTGGTGCTCTTCTCTTCTGCCAAATTCCTACTGTTTTACTGACCAGCAAGAAAGAAAAGACAACACCCCCATCACATGGCACACTTAGCTGATAATCACATTACATCCATAATGGACAAGGAACCCACATAGGAACTGTGCTGAACCAGTCATTCAGTTCACAGACTTCCATCACAAGAAGAAACTCCTTCCTTTAGAAGGATTTTTACAGTTGTTATTCATTCATGCAACTTAAACTACAGAACAATGCAAAGCATACTGTATTAAAACCCTATAGTAGGCACAATTATTTCGTATCCAAGCTCAAAAAACTTTCTAAGACACCTTCCAGTACTCAAAGCGTACAGGATATTTGATTGAAATAGTGCAAGATATTAACATGAATAGTTGGTCCGTGTGATAATGTAAGTTTCAAAATGTATTTCTCAATAAGACTGGCAAACATGACATTAGAATAACTTCTCATGGGAAACTTATCTAAATTATAACAATGATTATTTTAGTACCATTAACCTTTAGATAAATATTTGCATAATCAAAAGAATGAAACAAACTTACTCTGCCCGGCGCCGAGCCTCCATGCCATCGGGTAAAAAGAGTTTGATTGTAGATACTATACATCCATGGGTAACTGCAGATAAACATACAATGCACATTAATAATAATAACAACAATAATAATAATAATAAACATGCACAATTGGACTACAGCAGCAATATCTCAAACACAATCTTCAACATGGCAAAACGTTGGCTAGAGAACACAAGTATAAATATACAGCGTGAAGCTTTATTTGCCACGCCAACCAGTGTCAATCTTTTACAAGACATCCTCTTTGTGCTTCAGAGTTGAACAGAGCTACAGGATCTTCAGTTTGCTAATGTGCAATTCTTCACTGCGTGCCCAGCACTCCCCACACACCCAGGCAGCTTCCTACCACAGCGGTCTTGGTCAACATGATGTTGTGCAACTAACACCTTGCACACGTTGAGCATGGAAATCAAAGAATAACCAAAATTGGACATGCATATCCCACAATCAAAAATGAGGGATACAAAACCCTTATTCTTTGCAGCAGATGTCCACGTAAAGTATGATAATCTTTCAGAAATGTTGTCAGAGTTAAATGTGTGCTAACAAGTGTCCATACCAAGGTTCGTCACAAATTACAAGGCAGGTCCTCCGACAGCTCACCAGGAACACCACTGACAATTTCAACAAAACACATTCTTCAGGTTACAAAATACTTGTACTAATGCAGTTTAGTGTCAGTTTAACCCCTTCTCTGCCGAGGCCCTTGTGACACTCAGTGCTACAAGAATTATGCGATTAAGTTTCGATTTCCAAACAGTGCGTTGTAGATTTAAATTCATATGTCATTTTCCTCGTTTTCAATTGAAGAAAAATCAAGAACAAAACAATAAAGGTCGTCCAAAGCCTGAATTGGACATTCTTCAACAGGGAGGACCAAAACAAAATTGCCATTTTCCAGTGCCTATAGGAAGTATTCACCCCCCTTGGACGTTTTAACAGTTTGTTGTGTTACAACCTGAAATCTTGATGCATTTAAATAGGATTTTTTTCCCTTTGATTTACACAACTTATTCAACACTTTGAAGAGGCAAGAGAATGTTTAATTGTGAAACAGTAGTTAATAAAAAAATTCAAAAAAACTTAAATGTCTTATCTAACTAAGTATTCACCCTCCCTGAGTCAATGCTTCGTAGAACCACCTTTGGCAGCAATTACAGCTGTGAGTCTTTTGGGGTAAGTCTCTACCAGGTTTGCAGGTGTTACCTGGGTGATGTGCTGTGTTGGGTTGGGTTTGTGCCAGACATAACGCTTTGCATTGAGGCCAAATAGTTCAATTTTTGTTTCATCGGACCACAGAATCTTTTGCCACATCTTTTCTCTCACATGCCTTTTTGCAAATTCCAAGCAGGATTTTACATGGCCTTTTTTACAGAAATGGCTTCCTTCTTGCCACTCTTCCATACAGGCCAGATTTGTGGAGTACCACAGCTATTGTTAACAGACGGACATTTTCTCCCATCTCAGCCATGCAACGCTTTAGGTCTTTCAGCTCAGTGGTTTCTCTGACCAATGCCCTTCTTACCCGGCTGCTCAGTTTGTGAGGACGACCTGCTCTAAGCAGATTCTGGGTGGTGCCGTGTTCTACTTCTCAATAATTGACTTGACTGTGCTCCAAGGGATATTCATTGCCTTTGAAAACTTGTTATACCTCCCGTGATCTGTGCCTTTCCACAATTTTATCCCAGAGTTGTTTTGAAAGCTCCTTGGTCTTCATAGTAGTATCTTTCTTCTGAATGCACTATCCAACTGTGGGACCTTACAGACAGACAGTTGTTTTTTATCTAAAATCATGTGAACCACTTATATTGCAAACAGATGGACTCCATTGAGTGTCTTAGCAAAGGGGGTGAATACTTATCTAACGAAGACTTTTCAGGTCTTTATTTACACTGATTTATTTTTTCACATGTGTTGAATAGGTTGTGTAAATCAAAAGGAAAAAAAAATCCCATTTAAATGCTTCAAGTTGTAATACAACAAACTGTGAAAACGTCCAAGGGTGGGTGAATACTTGCTATAGGCACTGTAAATTGCTCATGGTACGAAAAAAATAAATGGTTGAGTATTCACAGTTTAGTTTTTCAAACCGGCTTCATCTTCCCAATGGATTTCTATAGGCTACAATGATTTAAAAAATCTTCCCCGGGATGTAAAAATCTTTTTTCTACAAATGACACTCAAGATTTATCAATCAAGTAAGTCCACAATGTTTTTGTTATATTCAGTTGCTTGATTTATGTGCTGCTTGTACTATATTACATTTACACTTTTGAAATGTGTAATGTTTTAACTTCATAATAAAATGTAAACACATGTATACACACTATGTGTGTGTCTAATATATATATATATATATATATATATAAAAAATAATCTCCTTCCCACTTATTCAAGTCAGGAGGCACTATGGAATCTGAGGCAATGTCAATGTACGTAGTAAAACATCACTTGTTTTTAACAATATTTAAACATGTAAATCTAACAGCTTTAGTTTCACTGTTGAAAACACACTAGTTCTGAATTGCTCAGAGTGTCCAAAGTTCAAAGATACAAAGACATCTTTACACAATTTTGAAGGTGCTTACATGCCTTAGACCAGGGGTTCAAACTTTCCTTGCTGCACCTCCCTTCAGAGATTTTTTTTTGCTGTAGCCCCCCTTCTAGTAAACAGTACAATATTTAGAAAAATATGATTTTCCTAAAACAGACTGTAACATCGTATGTAAAATGAAAGCAGGTTCCACACAGGCAGTAACTTTGTGCTCAAATTCAGCAGTTTATTAGCACAGGTCAAATAAACAAGGACCACACCAAAGCAAAGCAAAACAAAATAATAAAAACCTCTGTACTAAATTCCAGTCTACCTCTCGATTATTTAATAAAACGTTGCACCCTCGTTTGCCCATTTTCTACATTCCGCACGCAGCAAAAATGGATAAACTGCAGGTGTATCTAAATATATATATATAAAAATAATGCCATATATATATATATATATATATATATATATATATATATATATATATATATATATATATATATATATATACACATACACACACACACACACACATACATTTTTTTTTTTTTTTTTTTTTTTTTGTGAACAAAATAATTGATATTAAAACCTGGCACAGCTGCACTTTCAAATGAAGGAGGGCTGGGCGATAGATTCGCCGAGCTGCGATAGGTCTGAAACACCACAAGCTCAGATTTAACATGATCCCTGCACGGGTCGTTGATTGAGTGAATCATCCTGGAGGCCCACCAAGTCTGCCATTTACCACAGAGCTTTTACAAAATCGGAAAGTCAGAAAAAAAGTATTTTCCAGTCAGGTATTGGTGCACCCATAATAAACTCGTCATGGGTGAGGGGGTGTGCCCCACAGTTTGAAAACCTCTGCCCTAGACTGACACCAGGCCATTTTCACTTTTCTGCAGCCACGACCACCCCAAATTCACGTGCACAATACATAAAACAATGATATCCCCTGGCATAAGCATGTATTTTTTGAATCTGCACAAAATAGGAATAGGTAACATAACATCTCCCTTCAATGGTTTGTTACCCATAATCCTTCAGGACCTCGTCACACAATATAAAAACAAGTCATTTTTACTACCTTTGGTTACGTTATCTCAAGCACTGGTACTGCATGTGTCACGGTTGTTTCTTCTGGGGTTTATTTAGTCCTTGATGGACTCATTTACTGTGTGGTACCTGTTAAAACACTCCTCCAAACAGAGGCCTGGCTGAGAGGGACACAGTAGACAGTAGAACCGTGTATCGCTTCGTATGCCCTTGCGGGAACATATATAGAAACTTTTTTGTGGCTTTGCTTTTCACCCGGACTGGCAGCGTTCGAATAAAATACCACTCGCTAAGTCATGCCACTGTTTCTGGTCTTTCCATCTCTGGTATTTCCTGTGTACCAAATACAAGGCTGGAGACCACAGAGGTCTGAAAATACAGAAACGTGATGATTCTCTGGTGCCGTACTTAGGTACGCTACAAAGGCGTTGTGCAAAGAAATCTCGACCATGTACACGGCAAGCTTCTTATACCATGCCAAGCTCTTCCTTGCAGCATTGTGCAGCTCCAGCATCTAGTCCGATCTATCCACCCCTCCCATTTGTGGTCCAGGATACTTGGGCTTGTGTGTGTGTGTGTGTGTGTGTGTGTGTGTGTGTGTGTGTGTGTGTGTGTGTGTGTTCTGACCTCACACAGGAACTGCTGCAGTAGTCTCATCGTGGATGGTGGTGGGAGGTACACATTTTCTATGTATTTAACTGCCAGCAGTTCCTTACAGTTCTGATCTCATCACGCCTCTGTTTTTTGGCTGCAAATCAATGTGGAAATCACTTCCTCTGGTGTCCTATTGTACCACAAGCCATTGTATCGGATGTGTACAAGGCCCTAAACAGAGGAATCCCTGTGTAGAAGTTACCTACATGCTAACCAAGATTTAGGAGGGAAAAACAAGATCCCACACAATTTTCTCAGTTGTCTGCAAGCATGGTGGGCAGCCAGGTGGGTCAATCTGAGAGTCCTTCCCTGTGTAAACACCAAACCAATGAGTTTACCCAGTGGAACGCACATACAGTTTAATTCCATAACAGGCATGCTTCATGGGAATATTTACTGTTTAAAGAGAAGCCTCCCCTTGAACAGCAGGAGGGGCTTGTCCAAAGAAATATTTTGGCCAGGTGTATATCTGTATGGTCCAGATGCTCTACAAGTGGCCGGAATTTGAACAGCCTGTCACACTGACGATGATCCCTCGGGAGAGCCATAGCATTGTCACTAATGTAAAAAACGTAACAATAACTGGAATCTGTCCAGACTCACTGTGGAACAGAAAATTGGGGCAGCATAGATTAGGTTGGTGGACCAATATAAATCAATTAAGCCCCAGAGCTTTTCATTTGTGGGGACTCACTTGCGCAGACTAGAACGTGGCCCCAGGTTGTAAAAGAATGAATGAATAAATTAATTAATTAATTAAATTAATTAATTGCATGGTTCCTAGTGTTTATTTTAGCCTCTAATTCCTGACTCGCATCACTGGAGAAAAAATAAATAAATAAGACACGCAGGTCAACTACCTCCCCACACACCCGATACCTTTCAATTGTGTCGACACTGTCACAGCAACAAAACAAAATGCACAAAATAAACTGGATGCGTCTCTTCAAAGCTAATTTCATAAAATGAGACAGTAACAGCTCCTAATCAAAGGAAAACTTTGCTATTATCGATCCTCATTGCAAGGAAACAAGTCACACACAGACTTTTAAATTCATCTCTGTGTATCACACAGCAAGCGAGTGCTAGCATGAAACTGGCTGCAACTACGTTTTACAACTGTCGCATCAACTGTGTCGCATTTTAACCCACTAACATGATGAAATTGGAACCATCGACCAAATATGATGATTGATCCCGAGTAAAATAACAGCAATCCAGTGTTTATTAAATAAATAAATAAATAAATAAATAATCAAGTTTAATAATAATTAGGACATACCTGGTAGAGTACACAGAGCCCGTCCTCATGGCTCTTTGTAGACGGGCCTCTTTCAGTCGGGGCTGAAAAGCCTCACAGATACGACATGCCAAGTCCCTCGAGGGCCAAGGTGGCACGTGGAACGCCCAAGCACCATACATAGAGGGTACGCTTGTCCTCCTGTGGGATGTTAGGTTGCAGGCCGTACAGGGATGGAACCCTGACTTTCCCCGACACAGACCTGGTGTCGTGCATTAGCACGGCGGCACTGTGTTGAAGCACTACTAAGTGCTAACGTAGTGTGTACACTCACTAGTGCTGCAACAAGGGTATTAACACTGTGCACCGTCCACCGAGTACCGTGGGCAGCTTGTGCACTGTGTGCCATGCAGTACTGTATGAGCACTACTGTAGTACCAATTTACGTGTGCAACGTGCACTATGTACACCGCATATGCTGAGCCCCATGCGCACAGAGTATCCCGTTTTTCAGTGGATACCATGCAGCACCGTGAGCTATACGCTAGGTTCAGCAGCGGTTACGCAACATGCACCACGTGTCCCAAGCGTGCGCACCGAGTACCGCACGCTGTGTGCACTGCGTACCATGCAGCACCGTGCGTTACCGCACTAGCGTGGTAGAGGTACTAGCACGTGTGCACCATGTGCACTGAGCGTACCTAGCACCGTGCACACAGAGTACTGAGGGCACTAAGTGCACCACGTACCATGCAGTGCTACTGTGCACTACCGCTGGGCACCATTTGCCGCTTATACCAAGCACCTGTGCACCAAGATAAAAATATCACGGGCTATGCAATGTGCCTACCCTAACTACGTGGTCAACACACACACCTGGTCAACACGTAGCATGTACCGCGGGGGGGGGACACAGGGCCAAAGCCGCAGTGGGAGAGTTTAAGCAGATAGTAAAACACAGAGAAAGATAGTTAAGGGAGAGAGAGTACACCGTTTGTTGACAGGGTCGGCAGGATCTACTCGACAGCGGGATGCGGCAAAAGGCTTAGCCCAGTGGAGGAGAGTGTGGCTGGAGGGGTCACTCAACAGCAGGGATATTGCAAAGCCTAGCCGCGAGGAGGACACGTGTACTCTCAAGAAGAATAGAACCATTCACGGATGACTGCATACAACAGACAGATACAAAGATCGGCCTACCACGCAAGTGAAGAGTGCGCTGAAAGAAAGGCAAAAAAGGACTCTAAGTCGTTAATTCCAGGAAAGAGGCAAGCATGAATGCAATGGAAATATAACCGACTCGAGAAACTCTTTTCTATCAACACACTCAGCTCAACACAGAGGTCTTACTGTACCATCTTGAGAGGGTAAAAGTAGAGGATCTTCCTGTGAGTGACTGTTTTATTCCCTTGGTGGGCGGGACAGGAGTGCATCATCCCAGGAAGTGGCCCGTTTGGAGTAGCGCAGTGAAAAGATGTCCGACTCTGATAGAAACAGTTTAATTTATTTGAAGTCTTCCTACTAATGATGGTAATGGGAATGTAGAGAGGGTAGCCCAGCTAACAAGATTTAGGTTTTTGCAGGTATCAAGTAAAGGCCCGGGTTGCCCAATATCAATACCAATAGTATTGTAGGGATCTCGGTTAATGCAGGCAGGCGCATCACACATGGCGAGGCAATCCACACACAGGCGGAGGGCAGGTGCGAACCCGGGACCTCTCGTGCCAAAGCATAGCGCCGATGCCGCTGTACAAAGGAGCGTATATCAGGCTTATGTCACTGTGTGTGATTACGTCACCTACTAGCCCTGCTGCTGCCCTCCCCTGTGCACGCAACAGTATACTAAAACTAGACAATTTTGGCACCAGTATACTTGCAGTATATTATTTTTGTAAGGGATGATATTGGATTCTGATCCAAACTTCTTTATACCCTCTGTTAAACAGAAACAAACACTATGAAACAAATGTGCACGCATTATATATTAAAATGTGCATGTGTTGTATATTCAGCATACAAGTCAAATACTAAATATAGTACATCCTCACTATAACAACCCTGTTTGGGTCCAAAGCCTTTTGTTCACTATAGTAAAAACGACAATCCAAAACAAATAATATAAGCTGTTGGAGCAAGTTAAGGAAGTCACCTACAGAAAAACAGCCTTGCCCTTATCTGTTTGCAAGCAGAGCAGTGCTAGATATGGAAGGTTCTTTTTGGCAGTCAAAGTGAGATTTACTTGTAGTCCACAGTTTTGAATCCAAGGTCTTTCTATGATAAGAATACCTGGCAGTCGTACAGAGCATTCCACAAATTAGGGGAGTTGTGTCGAGTATCAGTTCTTATCAAATAAGCGAAGACTTTCTTTGGGAGAAAACTGACGTCATGCATTGAATTTGGAGAAATGCTTACAATGGTGTTTCATATTAATCAAAATAATCGTCTTGGCAAGAAAACAGGGTATCTGAATCCTGCTTGAGCAGGCAACTTTTAGAAACAGAGAGAGGTCAGCCATAGTCTGAGAATGGCACAGTTAAATAAGGCTGTTATACTTAGCATGTTTATTATAGCTCAAATTTAAACATAAATAACTGAACTGACCACTGTATGCTTATTCAAAGGTCTTTGTCCCATGCTTTGTTAACAAACATTTGTATATGAAGTTAAACTGACCCACTGACAACACGATGAAAAGGTAACATAATATGCGGCAAAGAGGGACATATCATTTTGACCCAATCAAATAGAGCTGGTGTTACATATTAAAAACACCTTTCATATATGCACATATACTTGTATTATATTATAGCAAGAAGTCTGTGAACCTGTCCACATGACTTTTGAAAAAGGAGGAGTTGGAAAAAGAGAGTGATGAAATCAGCAAGAAGTTATATCCAATCAGTTTTGACAAATGAGTTGATCAGATCCTTCTAGAATGCATAATTAACTTAAAGATAAGACATGTCAAGGCAGATTGATGATCAGATTTGATTGGGACTTCTGATGTATTCAATGGAGGGAAAATCCTATATAAGCCCAGAGCAAGACCCCATTCGATACCATTGATCTTGATCTTGCAAGCTGACGTGGTTCATTCTCTAGAAAACCGATTGCTGTTTGGTCGAAGTGAAGTCTCTGCCTTTTGAAGTCTTATTTTTCAATATATCCTACACTACACTTCCTTATACTGTAAGGTAAGCACATATTTGAATTCAATATCTGATGCATTACTATAAGATGTTTTAGTCTTAGAGTAGGAGTATATAATTATTATTATTTTTTAATATTCTAGAATTTAGGAGTGGGCATTTTTAGCTTTTTGTAGCCTAAGAGCTAAATATATGATAACCATATTTTTATTACTGTGTTGAAGTATTAATGCTGTTAAACCTGTAAAGGCTGCCTATTACCAGGGATCCAAAGTAGCTTGTAACTACTCAATTCATTTAAAGCATTTAATAAACCCAAAAGAGCACTTGTACTGCTCTGATTCGTTAAAACTTCAAATTAACACAGGGATGGAAATAAGACTCCTATTGCATAGCAGGTTCACGCAAACCAGGTTTTACTATGAGCCGTCGTCTTAAACTTAGTAAAACCAGGAATGGATCAAACTGCTGTGCAATGGGAGTCTTATTCCCATCTTCTAACTGCACTTTCAAAACACTGCTGTTCAATAAACTTGAAGCTAAAATAGTATCTCTCCATCCCCAGTGTTGGCTTTGTATCCTTGAAGCAGATGTGCGTTCAAAGCACCACAAACCCCCCAGGTTCCTTAGCTCCAGAGAGATCTGCAGATCTTGAGTCTGAACCAGCATGGTTCAAAGACTGTGAACTATCAGTTGGATTTCTGATATTTGAGTTTTCTTTTAATTTCCAGTTGCTAAAATATTAAAGACAGCTGGCAAAAAGCCATGTTCCAGGTTTCAAAACTCTTCTACAGAGGAAATTACATCATAAACCCTCTAGCTGAAGGACCAATATCATTTTTAAAACAGTACGTTTGACTGCTGCTGTTCAGCCCACTGACTAAACTTAAACATGGATAAGTGCTCTTACATTATAATTAAACCTCAATCTAAATGGCTCAGAGTGAAATACACCATTAAACGTAACCATTATTTACTTGATCCAAATCAGGGGGAATACCATGGTTTAAAAGAAAAGCAAATATCAAAACAGAAAATGAGTATCTTAAGCCAGACACTGGTGTGCACCAGTCGCTACTGGCACTAACACACTAAACACTAGCCAGATATTCGCTGTGCAGTGGCCTTCTGTCTCCATGCCAACACGGACAGCAGCGATCAAGGTCGAGAAAGATGCCATTACATATACCACATCCCTTCAGGAGCAAAAACAAACAGCGCACCCATATTCCCAAAGTAAAACATGTTCGGAATGGCTGGAAAAGGAAACGTGAAGCAATACTCAAGCCACCACAGTGTCTATACAGCCTTTGTTTTAATTAATGCACAAACTGTAGCAATGTGAACCCTACCTGGAGAGGAAAATACTGTACAACCCTAACCTCACAACAGCATCATGTACACATACAGCAGACTCGTTTGTAAAGCTGCAAATCTGTTTGTAGATAAAAATGTTTTTTGTATGTGGTTGTTCACTGTTTAAACTATTGATTAATTTGAGAAAAAAAATAGGACTTACAGGTCATCTTAATATTTTACTTTTGTATTTGAAATGTTACTGATTTTTACAACATTCAGGACTCAATTACGGTTGTTTAATGCATTTAAATATTGCAAGTGATGAAAAAACATGAAAATCTAATTAAAACAGTACATTTTCAGCTAAACATTTAGTAAAATGAATACCATGTGTATGTTTCGATGTTATTTTCATTTCCCATTTAAAGCGGAGCAGAAGACAGCCTTGCGCTCTCCCTCTCCTTTACCTTTGCGAGTGTTCTCCGTCACATCCACTCCGAACTGGATGATGTCACCAGACAGAATCTCACATGGAGGGCTCTCCTCCGAGCCGCGGCTCAGGCGCTGGCTGTTGATGAAGGTTCCATTGCTGCTCTTCGTGTCCTGGAGATAGAACTGAAAACAGAAAGGGAAGCATGCTTGTCATTTCATTCTGCACATAATGCAACTTTGTTTGTTTGTGTATTCAATGCTAAAGCTACAGCTGCTGGTTTCACTGACCCCAACTGGCATTAACCTTGAACTACCTAATGTTACCTTAGCCAGGTTAGATCAAGATTAGAGCTAAATCATGGTCTGTGCAACCAGATGATGATGTTTTTATATCAGGTAGCGTAGCTCATCATATTCTAACATTATATAGAATCATTATGTAGTGCATACAATAAAAGCAAACATTTCTCCCAAGAAAACATCAAGCTCTTACTGTGCGCGCACATACTAAACATTGTGCTGAACTGGTACAGACAGTATGAATATACTAATCAATTGAGTGTTATAGGTGCATGGTACAAATGCTGAATTTGCAGTACAGTTGTGTCCCATCAAATGCACAGAGCAATTAAACACTTTCCATAGTCTACGGAACTCTACTATTGCTCACTGCAGTTGCTATCTGAAAGCTATGCTGTGCATGTTGGGTGAACGTTTTTCTTTGGCCTGGTCTAAATTTCCAATTTATTGTACTGCTTTTTGTTATTTTTTTCACATGGCTATGCAATTGACTTAAAAAGGCAAGGCACTGAGGATGAAATTACAGTAAAGCAGCTATATCACTTCTAGAAATTTGCAGCTCCCCCAAAAGGCACCACACTGCTAATTCATGTATGGACAAGCAAAATTAGGGATTCCACTACAAGGACACCAGGGAAAGGAAACACCTCAGGTTACATATTATACAAACTTCTCAAAATAATTGTGGAACATAGTTATGAAATACAGTTGTGAAAACAGGCTCTCTCCCCGTTAAATCAGTACTGGCACAGCAATCTCTCAATGCAGTGCTACAATCCTAGCAGAGCTTCGGTCTTACAGCTGCATCACTGAACAGCATATGCACCTCTCAGACATACAAGCAAAATCAAATCTTCCCACTAAGTTACAACACGTGGTCCTTTACGGTGAATAGTTTAACAGGGGATTCAATTCAACAAAAACATTGATCCAACTAAACACTGCTCATAAAGAAATTACAAGGGCGCGACAAACTCACAAACATTTTTCATAGCAGTCAAGGGGCACACCATGGGCAGTCTGGACAGCTCTGCTCTGCTCTGCCACAGCAAGTCTGAAGCGTCTTCACAATCATTCTGGAGGGTTAATAACAGGAGTGCTTTAACCCTTCAGTGAAGTGTGGTCTCAGGATTTGTCTCTTGGGACTAAGCTCCCTGTTATTCACCGGCACATTGAGCTCCTACACCAGCTCTTTGTAAAAGTCTCAGATCTGCTATCTGGTCCACTGTTACTGAAACTCACTCAAACAGGCGACACAGGAGTTTCTTCTTGTTTACACCCATAAAAGGAGCTTCATGTTTACTGGGCATGTCTTTTCTGTGGGTATGGGCGGTCTTGTTTCCATAGTTACTTAAACTGCTCTCACAGGCAGGCATCTCTGCACAAAGAACATCCCTCAAAACAACAAGAAAGGGAATCAAACTGACAAACCAGAAATACACTGCACAGCAACTTGCACAGCAACTACTTCTAATCTGGAGAAAAATGCAACTAATCTCTCTGTGAAGTAGTTTGGTTTTAAATAGAGCCAAACCCTGAAAGAATAAAAACACCAATAGTTTTGGCTCATGCTGTCTCCATATAAATATAAAAAACAAACAAAAGGCAGTTTGGATAACTGTTGTATGGGTCTTATTGCAATTACTAAAACTCTTTTTATTAAGTCCGTGCTAATTGAGTGTACAGCACTGTACTGCCTAAAAAACAAAAAGGAAAGAGCATCAGATTAACAGATGCTACTCAGTCTTACTGCTCTGAAGACACTACAGATCCATGGGAGGCCACTAGAACAGAGAAGCAGCTCCTGAACGCTTCACAAATTACTAAGTGGGTGTTTCATTGATTAGAGGAGGTAAAGACTACTAGGAACCAGTTTAGCAAATCCAATATTTCTGCTAATGTCTTTATCAGTTTAATTTATTTGACTGAATAGCGAGCAGCCTGGCTAGTGTCGATCTTGATCTGTCTTGCTCAGCACCGGCTGAATGAATAAAAGGGAAAAACGTTAGCAGCTAGTTTCACATACTTGGATGAGCTCTAATCTTGGATTACTTTACCTAAATTAACATTGACAAGTCCAAGATTAGTGCTTCTCATGGTCTGTGAAACCAGCCGCAGGGATTGGTACTGAAACACACACTAGCCCAATCCTGTAGCAACAGTAAAACAAATACAGAGGGTCCTCATAATGGTGCAATAAACTCACATTACCTGAAAGGTTAAAAAGGGTTTATCGGTTTAAAGGTGTGTACAATAGAAGTTTTGGAGAAGAATCAAGCATTTATGTTGCTCACTTGTAGAGTGTGACAGCCAGCCACAAAAAGGGACTTTCTGACTGGGGACCCTAAACATACAGACTGGTAAAATAAATCTGCATTCACTGTTTCACGTGAATATTCAGATTTACAGCACCGTTGGGAAAACTTGAACGGATGTAGACGTACAGATTCTGACATTTTACTGTATATTTCCATTTTTTGCAAAGTGGCTATCTAACAATGTCAAAGAAATTATAATTTTAGAAGCACTTAAGCTACACAAACAAACAGTTTGACAGCATTACTTAAGCAAACACATTATTCATCACCAGTTACAAAATCGCTAGATCTTTAAAAGCAGGAGACACGCTACAATTAGAAACTCTGATTAAATTGGTCCTGGTTTGCTTCCATGCAAGATTGCCACTTTTGTTGAGCATGAGAAAGGGGTTTCACTTGGTGTGTTTAAAGAAACTTGGTAACTGAAATTAAATATTTAATTATTCAGTAATCAACAGTTGCTTGAATAGTGTAACCTTTCTTTCAAAGTAAACAATCTTTGACATTATTTTGGATTTAGCCAACTCTGGAGCACCTAATGAAACATGTTTGAAGACACAGCGAAATAGGCTGTCCAGCTACACAGCAGGAGCTACAGACCCTGCAGGGTTTGCCTTCCTAACACGCTGGCACGCTAGTGCCAATGTGATGCTCACTGTGGAAACCCCAGGAAAGGCCGTCAGCTTGTCAATGACTCTCTGCGCACCACGTGGTCGTGCCTTTACCGGGAGGAGCCACTCGGGTGGGCCCCTCGCTGCTATAGTTATCTGTTGAATTGCCCAGTGCTGCAGCGATACAATCACCATGTGAAGTGCCAGGTGCTCTGGGCGGGAGGAGTTTCTTTGTTGTGTAACCAACCAGATCATATTGTTACTCAGTTCAAAACTCAAGCAATTCCCCATGGAGAGCGCTGTGCTGCAGGAAGAGGATACTTCACATCGAGGTCCTGTCTGCTCTGTGCACACTGAAGAGCCTACTGACTAGGTCAACTCTTTCATGTTGACCTACACTGGGACTTAACAAGACTCCGGGCTAAATCCTGCTACCCCCCTACTGCCCCAGCTATTCCTCAAAAACAAGACAATCCCCGGGAGTATCTTTTTGAATAATCTGTTAATATGATAGAGCCCTTTCCATAAGCGATTTTGAATGGGGACAATGCACCCCCTCCCTCATCACAAAAGGATCTGTACCACTAATGAACCACCAATGTTCATTTAGCTTACAATGGAAAAAGGAATGTACTGTATCCAATTTGCATTCGGTGAAAAACTAAAACGTACTGCAATAAAATCATAACGTTGTGATTACAAGAATTCGTTTTACACAAAAGTTTTTTACTTTTAGTTCAAACAAATACCTTGCACTGTGTCGAGCGCTGGGGCAAGTTTACTTCAGATGAGGCAACACAGTGCGCTTCTCTTACTCGTTAGCACAATGAAACAGGATCCTGGGGTGTGTGGGGTGGGCAGCAGCCCATTAACCCTCTGATCTTGTGACTAAGAACAAAGTCTTATATGTGATGAAGATTAATACTGGAAAGAAACCTAGCATTTTTATTGAGTGATGAGAAGTTTCCACAATTTTCTGATGGGCCCGTGATTGAGCACCACTGTGAAAGAAAACTGTTGCATTATCAAGTTTAATGCAATGTCTCTGCCCATCTTAGAGTCTGAGAATATGCACTGTGCTCATTACTCCTCTGCAACAGCTGACAGGTGTAGAAACAGACCCAGAGAAGACAAGCATTCATTCCATACTGGAGGAGTAAACAGCGGTTTCTGCTACCCCACTGCCTCTCAGCCCAGAAACATTTACTGTACATTTCACTGGCTCCACAACATTCAAGTAATACATGAACAAATCAGCAGCTAATCTTTAAAAAACAAAGTAAAAACTTCAAGTTCTAGTAACAGATTGAAGATGTAGTATTTTTGAGACAGAGCAGTCTGCACATTACTGTGCACATTTAGGTAACAGTTAAATTTGGGTTCTTGTTTAATTGTCCAACTTCAGTAATTTGCTGCTTTTTTTTTCACAGTACAGATTAAACCGTTTTATATCACCTTGGTTAATATCATGCTCTGTTTATTATCATGATTTTTCAAAATCCACTCTGCATGCACCAGAGGCTCTTTGAGAAGTTACCTCTCCTATTGTCACGTTTTGTGCAGCCTGTCAAATGCTGCGTGGGTGGTCTAACAGGATACAGTTCAGTTACAAAACACCAACGTCACCAAAATCTTTAACAGTATTCACAAAAAAGCCCATCAAGTGCATCTGAATTTTACAAGTCCATTAAGTTTAGGGTCAACCTATAAAGTGACAGCGCTGGGGCCAACACCTTTCTTTTTTGATGTGTTTTTTGCACATGCAACAGTCAAAAACAAGGACTAACTTACCTATGTCAGTACCCAGGAGAAGAAACTGGAAATGCTAAATACCACCCACTTTATATTCTATAACACTGCAAGGTGTTTAAACTAGAAACACAGTCCCTTAGAGCTTACACAACACCACATTTCAAAAAGTAGATCAAAACAAAAAAGGGATGTATCTGGCCTGTTCAGAAGATAGGAAATGTAAAGAGCGTTAATATTAAGAACAGTGCTTTGTGACTCCTGTTTAAAAGATACAGCACTTGCTGTCATTCCTGTTAAACTTTCCCATTCCAGAATTTTTTTAATGCTCTATTGCAGCAGTTCTCAAACTTTTTTTTACCCCCCCCCCCCCCCCCCCCCCCCCCCCCCCCCCTTTTTTTTTCTTTCCTTTTTGTTTTAATTTTGGACTTCATCCAAAAATTTGCAAGCTTAAAAGGGCACTAGCAGATGCACAGCACCATCTACAAACTGTGACATGTCTGGAGGTGTCAGCATAAACAGTGTTTGATGCAGGACTTACAGACTGAAGGTCAGTGTGGCTCCCTCAAATTTTTAGGGGGACATTTTCTTCAGTGGGGGGGGGTCAATCTGTTTGATTCAAAACCATCCACCATTTCTTATTGTTTGTATGAAATATGCCAACAGAGTTTACTGACCTTTTGTTTCTGAAGAACAAAAAATAAAGCTGTAAAGCTATAGATACAACCAAGGTGTCTCTACAGTACTCACTGTCACTTTTGGGGAAAATATTTTGAAAGGTTTCACAGCGATGCTGGTGTATCACTGAGTAAAGGATATTCACTGTACCAAATCACTTCAGAACAGGGGTTTTCAATCTTAAGCTACATACCCCTTTCCAAAAAATGTAGTCCACTGCGTATCCCTATCTGAGATAGTCATAATAAAATGAAAACAGAAAAAAACAGGTCTGTACAATAACATGATACAACACACAAGCCTTGGAGTGTGTGATGGATACAGTTATAAAAGTTTCTGTATTATAACAAAACATATATTTACTTTTGGATAAAAATCAACCCTCAAACAGGTTTCTAATGGTTGGAAACATAAACATCATTTTATTGTAATTACTGATTACTTAAAATCAACGAAGCCTTCGTGCTAGCCTCAATCACTCAGAAACAACATAGGACTGACTATTCCTTGATAGCAAATAGCAAATCATGTATTTTATTGATAATACAACTACAGAAAAGCAGGCAAAGTTCTATCCACGCATCTCTACATCTGACTTAATTACGAAAACATGTTATTGGCATTTTTAAACTCTTGGTGACTAAAGTGTACAGTACTGATGCAAATTTAAAAAATCATTATAAAATGCTTGCCTAGTACCAAAGTGATGGATGTCCCTGCTTGTTACCACACAAATCACTGATGATGGCAGGGAAAATTTAAGAGAACTTCAGTCGTAAGACATTTTTGGTATTTTTAATCTGATGATATTTCATTTTGATCACCCTTTGCTAGTAATGTATTAGTATTGAGCCAACAACACATATTTTTTCACTGGATTGAAAGCTAAAAACTCTTACTCACACCAGAAACAATGGCTTGTAAAATTAGACCACATGGTAATACTTTGGTTTCTGATTGGCCATGCATTCTGTATTTTGGAATGAACCAATAGTACTTAAGTTAAAATAAACTTTAAATTGGATCTTTGAAAAAAAGTATCTATTTGCAGGCACGAATGCACACAGGAAATAAAATGGAGTTAAGACTTGGCTTTTGGTTTTTTAAAATACGTATTTTTTTATTTTTTTTTTATCCCAGACAGACTGCAGTAACCGTCCAACTGTTTACATGACATTTAAAAACAGGGCTTATTTCAAACCTACCTTTTTAATATGTAAATTAGCCATGTGTGCACTGAACACTCTGTCACAGCACATCAGTCTGGTGTGAGCGATTAAACGCTGATTACAAGACAAAAGTTCGCAATCGATTGGCAAGTGGTACTAAATAAAATGCATTGTTCACCATTTCAGAATTTTTCCCAGTTTGAAAGCCGCTGCATTAAAAGAAACCACATTACCAGCAGGTACAGATTAATAGTAGTAGTATTAAAATGCCCCTTTATTTTGACAATTTCCATATCAAAAATGGCATTTTTGTTCTTGGACATTTTTCATTCTTAGCCCCCCCCCCCCCCCAAGTAAATATTTTGGACGGTTTTCAAAACAATTTTTGCTTCATTTTTACAACACACATTGATGTTGTTGATATGATAAACGCGTATATCTGCTTCATGTACCAAGGTTAAACGATGTCCCGTGTTACACAAAACACTAAATAAAATGTCAAAATATACAATTTCGTTGGTTTTGTGGATTTGCTATATTTTAACATTGCACATAAGGATACAGTTTTGAAAATGCTACTTGCCAAAACTGTGACTTCACGTGAACTGTATTACATAACCATTTCCTTTATTCTGTTGCAGTGGTGTTTTCTCAATGCAAGATGTATTGTAGGCATATATATATATATATATATATATATATATATATATATATATATAATATATATATATTATATATATATATATATATATATATATATATATATATAGACACACACACACACACAGACTGTATTTAAAACAACTCATACACTTTGTGTGCGTCTCTCTCATGACGTGATAAAACTACTGGCAGAAATGGCCATGGACTTAAACGTGTCAAAAAACACAGTATTTTGGCCCTGGTTTGCAACATTTTTTGTGTCATAGGAAATACCAATTTCAAAACACTCCATTACCTACTTTTTTTTTTTTTTTTTTTTTTTTTAAAACCAATGATGTGGTTTTCATTTAAAAAATCTACTGCACTGAAGTACGCAGAAGTATACATTTCTCCCATTCACTTGCTAGGTCACTCCATATCTCCAAAATGCAGACAGATATTTTGTCTACCAAATACTGTACATAAGTTTACAGCAGATTAATTTCACAGTATTTTTAAGCACAAATAGCCTACATTTCAGCAGTCACTGCCAAAGCTGATTCTCGGGTGTGACAGGGATACAAGGTTATATTTGCATCGGGCCATGTTGTTAACAAGCCTGATGTTGTCGTCCAGGCTTTACTGTAAAACTGACTGTAACCAGGGACGGTGTGCACACATTCCACTGGACTGGAGAATTGTGGCACGGGAGTTTAATTATGAAAATGCAAGTGTAAACAATGCATTAATTTACTGCGTATTGGTATGGTGTCTGGTCTGGGAAGGGGGGGGACACACGGGCGTGTTAAGAACATTATTTCAGGGGGGCATTGTTACAATGACACAGCCTAGCAGGAACACTGTAAAGATTTGTTTTAAGTTATATATACCGTATAACGGGAAATTTTGACTGGTATTAAACTCGGCGGATTTTTTCCACAGCATGTTCACAAAAAAAGTCTGTTTTGCGTTTACTTTTAATTCCAAAAACATTTTAATAAATGGTTACTTAAATATGTCTGCTAAAACAGTATCTCACTATAGCATCTACAATGTAACTGCAGCAACTTGGAGAACAACAAAGGCAGCCTTCCAATCAGTTACAGTATTGATCGTTCTTATATGGCCCTTAATTTTAACAACCAGTAAACTTATGATAAGCATGTGCCGTCTCTCAGTTTTAAAACTATGTTTCACAACATAACACAGTGGAAAGATCACAGTACTACCATGCAGTAATTGAAGGGTAGTATTGCCACGTGTGAAATCTTTAACACTTTGTGGTCTTATGTCGGACCAGGTCCGACATTACAATTTTTCTTTTCCGGTCTGACATCAAAAAGACTTCAAGCACAGATCTCTAGTCATTTTTTCTCCGCAAAAAGCAGAGAAAACCTTTCAATCACTGCGAGGCAGGTAAGCTCTGAGAAAAAAAAAAAAAAATGTAAAAAGGGACATATCTGAGCAATACACATAGCCCCTGCACCACAGACCCAACACTGACAAACAAACATAGCTGCTTCCGCATCCAGCGCTCAATGAATATCACAGACATTTGCAGAGCTTTTTGAGATGTATAGTAATAAAATAATGACTTGGATTGCATTATTGAGGAGTTTGGTGATTTATCAGTATGCACGTCTATAAAGAGGTATGTGATAAATACAGCAAACAAGGGGTGGGCGGGGCGAGATGCAGTACTAAGTGCCCTGTTGATATTCAGTGCCTTTTAAACCTGTTTTACTTTGAATAAACAGCCTTTGCTGAAATAAATTGGACCTGACACATCTGACAAGCACTGAACAAATGGACAGCCAAGGGTTAACAATAAAACCCAAACTAAAATGCTTTTATTTGCTTCGAAATCATTTCGAACTGGTTAATAGACTAGTAAGCACTGGCAAAATCAGCTCAGTTTTATACGGTGCAAAACCTTTTAATGTTTTGTTTCTGGGCTTTGCGATACCTGCATAAATAGTCGTATCTACAACGTATCGACAATAACAATCAACCATTTTGTTATCAACTTTCAACAAGTCTGACAAACAATTTTGGCTGTTAATTAAACCCTTCAAAAAAACACAAAAATGCTCAACATAAAAAAGAACAGTCCTACTAGCGGTCAGTTCACACTGCCTGTGGGTTTCTGATCGCATCATCAATTCCTAATTTTTTAAATCCATTGATGGAAATGTCTGGCCTACTTTTAATGTCTTCAAGCAAATTGGCTTCATCACTGCCACTCTCATATCCACTTTGATATCTGACATTATTTCTCTTGTCCAGAGCTTCTTTACCCTGTTCAGTATACCAAGTGGCACATCCAGTAAAGGCGCTCTGCATGGAGTGCAGGATGCGCGCTATAGCCTGGAGATCGCAGGTTTGAATCCAGGCTATGTCACTGCCGACTGTGACCGGGGGATCCTAGCTGGCTGAGCGCTGCCCAGGTAGGAAGGGCTTAGGTTGGCAGGGCAAACAATGGTTCACTGCGCATCAGCGACCCCTGTGACTGATAGGGTGCCTACAGGTCTGCAGTGGAGCCACTCAGATCTGTGTTGTCCTCCAGCACTATAGGTCTGGTGGCTTCGCTGTGGACCTGCAGTGCGAAAAAAGACGAATTGGCAAGAACACGTTTCGGAGGACGCGTGTTTCAGCCTCCATGTCCCCGAGTCGCCGGGGGGTTGAATCTGTGAACCGGGATAAAAAAATAATAATTGATGAGAAAACCAGGCTAAAAACAATTGGCGATGACTAAATATTAAATTATATATAGTACCAGTCAAAGGTTTGAGTACATCTGCTTGAAACCAGGTTTTTCATGATTATCTATGCTGTTAACTGTATAAACTTGTCTATAAACACTTGATATTTCATAATATGATACGTGTAAGTGAATTGCATTCAAAATTTTTATTTTAAAAAGATTATCATTGTCATGTCAATTTCAATGAAATGGTCACCCAAAGCAAGGGGATTTCAGTCTGAAGCCCATGTCAGTTAAAAGTCTGAAATGTGTATAACACGGTGTTAGAACACTGGCCTAAGTATAAAAGTGTCTTTGTTAGATATTCTCCAAGTTAACTAGCGTGTTACCTAATTAACCTTTTGTCACCAATTACTAACAGATGAGGGTCCATGATTACTACAAATATAGGTAGCATAGGCACAAGTTTGTCAATCCTGAATGTAAGGGAGCAGAAAATGGCAAAATACACTCAGTTAAGCAAAGAAAAAAGACAGTCTGTAATTATTTTAAGAAATGAAGGTCAATCTTTAAGACAAATGGCAAGAACTCTGCAAGTGTCTGTAACTGCTGTGGCCAAGACCATCAAACGATTTGAAGAAACTGGCACTCATGAGGACCGAACAAGGTCAGGCAGGCCAAGGGTGACCTCAGAATCAGAGAACAAGTTCATTCGAGTCACAAGTCTGCGAAACCGGCGATTAACTGCCCCTGAAATACAAGCTCAGCTAAATGCTACTAGAAGTACAGATGTTTCAACATCAACTGGTCAGAGGAGATTGTGTGAAGCTGGCCTAACTGGAAGAATTGCTGCAAAGAAACCATTGTTAAGCGTGCAGAATAGAGGAAGAGACTTGCTTGGGCCAAAAAACAAGAAACTGGACGTTTGAGGAGTGGAAGTCGGTCTAAAGGACCAACCAGTCAAAATTTGAAATATTTGGGTCCAACCGCTGAGTATTTGTAAGAAGCAGAGAGGGTGAGCGCATGAGTTCTGAATGTGTGGTTCCCACTGTCAAGCATGGAGGAAGCAGTGTCATGGTCTGGGGTTGCTTTGCTGGTGACAGAGTTGGTGATCTTTACCAAGTCCATGGCAAGCTCAACCACCATGGCTATCATAGCATACTTCAGACGCATGCCATTCCATCAGGATTATGGCTAGTTGGGCAATCATTCATTCTTCAGCAAGATAATGACCCGAAACAGACCTCAAAGTTGTGCAAGAACTATCTGGCAAAGAAGGCAAGTGAAGGACAACTCAATCTAATGACATGACCTGCCCAGTTTCCAGACCTCAATCCCAAAGAACTTGTATGGGACGAACTGGACAGAAGAGTCAAAGCAAAGCCACCCACAAGTGCCCTACATCACTGGGAATTGTTGCAGAAGAGCTGGAAAGACATGTCGGGTGATTTCCTGCTGAAACTTCTTAACCGAATGCCTCGTGTTTGTGAGGCTGTTATTAAGGCAAAGGGTGGCTATTTTGAGGAATCCAAGATTGAGAGACAATTCAATTTTCTTGAACATTGCTTTGATACTCCTTATGTTTTGTATATTATAAACGTGTTTTCATTTTCAAGTATTTACAGAAACATATACGACGTAAAACATTGTCAATTATGAAAAAACTAATTTCCAGCAAGTGTACTCAAACTTGACTGGTGCTGTATATATTATGAAATTTTTAAAACCCTGAACCTTCTCGTGCCACCCCAGGATAAAGTCCACACCCCCCAGTTTGAGAACCACTGCTCTATTAAATACATAGAAGCAATTACAACATGGTTTTTCATTTTAGTTTTTTCACTTTACAGTAACATCCCCAGAAGTTAGGTTCAGGACTCCTCATGTTAATTGTAGGGGGGTAAGAAACCAGCATTTGATGAACTGCAAGAGTGTGGCCTAAAAACTATATTGCTTTGTTTAAAAACACAGTAGTTTCAAAAGCAAAAAGGTAAATGAACACAAGTATTTTCCAAGTGAGCTGTACAAAGCCATGGCACTGCAGGTTACATCTCCACGCACACACAGGATCACCTAACATCCCAATGTTTTTTTTTTTGTCGTTCATGGTTTCTAATCCCATTATCAAGCGTGTCTAATTACAGTAATTAAAATTACCCACACCTTGAAAGTATGAAGGCAAGAAAACAAAAGGGAGTCCTCTGCCATCCCGCACACATGGAGTGTCATTCCTTTCCTGTATAACTTGAGACACGCCCTAATGAAACTGAGGACATGACGAGGGTGTGGTTTCAACTGAGGCGCAGCAGCTGCTGTGATTGGCTGTGGAATCTGAAGCAGGGAGGGAGAGGTGGCGAGAGCAGACAGAACATTAACCAGACAGGGAGAACATCCGATTATATGAATACTCATTCATTTTTTAACTCTGAATCGTTTTACTTTAGAATAGTATACTAGATATATCTAACCTATGTATATTATGTAGTGCAGGGACAAATACCTGAATATCTGAGCAAATATTTTTTGACATGTATTCGGATACAAAATCAGATGTTTGTATTCACTAGAAATGACAAAAATACCTTGCACTTCTTTACCACATCTCCAGAAGTTGCACGACAGTTTCAAAATGGCAAATGAAAAAGAGCTCTGTGTGACATTACATATTTAAAAACAAAATATCAGGATTAACACAGCAGCTCTTGCACTTCTATTTATAAGTTTTAGACAGAAAATAGTAAACAAACTAGATTATGAGCGTGCACACATAGTGATCTCTGTGGAAGGTCATCTGGGTCAGAAATAGGTTGTGCTGCTTTAGAGAGAGCCAGAATCTCATGGGACAGAAAAAAGGCAAACAAGTTAGTCTGAAATGCCTCGCTTAACAATACCCAACTTCTTGAAAGTGTTGTGTAGTGATTTTTATTTAGATTGTATATATTAAATATATTGTAGCAGCAGGGCTGGTATATAGGGCCCCGATACACACTCCTTGCAAAGGAGCCGGCTCTTTTGTACAGCGGTATCAGCACTATGCTTTAGTGCGAGAGGTCCCGGGTTTGCGCCCATTTCCGCCTGTGTGTGGATTGCCTCGCCCTGTATAATGCACCTGTCTGCGGGAACCGAGATCGCTACGACATATTTTTTGTTGCGACTGTTGTGGTGGAATGTAAAAAACAAGAACCAAAACTAAGTTTTTTTTCCCCCCTTCATTTTACAATGTCATTTCTACGTCTGTTATATTTGAAGTGTTTAAATTTCAGTTTTCGTTTGCTTGGTCAGCTGCAAAAAGGCACACGTAAACCTCATATTACTTTATGAAAACGTGTCGATGGCCGCGGTTTACAGTGAAGAAACAGCAATGGCAAGGAATGAAAAAAAGTTACATAAAATGCAGTGTCAACTTTATGTACTTTTTATTTTGGTAATAAAGAAAACAACGTTTAACTTGAACTGCTGTTTGGCATCCTTTGTTTTGTAGTTAATTCACTGGGGTAAAGTAAGTCCTACACAACTTATGGCATAAAGACATGCACACAGTGGCCACGGCCACGACCCTTGTTGCTTTGCTGTCTCTGCCTGCATTCAGAGCAATATAATGGCTTTTATTACTTTTTGAAAACAAACAAATATTTAAATTATAAGCGAATATCCGAAGGTGAAAATCTTGTGTTCGTCCCAGCACTAATATTATTTAGTTTTCGAAATTATACAATATTTTAGCGCATACACGTTGAGTAAATACCAATTGTTTTTTGTATACTTAGACATTAACATTTAAATAAAAATTTTAAAAAAAACTGCTTACATTTCCACAAATTAGGGAATGCTATTTTTTTTTTTTTTTTTTTTAACAGTTTACATCTTTATGGTCTCCTACAGCTCTGTTTGAAAATCTAGTCTCTCTCTCTCTCTCTCTCTCTCTCTTATATGTACAGTGTAGTATGTAAACTAAACCACGTCAGGACAAATACTTGCCTCTGTGATCGCTGTTTCTGCTGTAAACTGGCCTTGTCAACAGTAAACGAGTCTGAGAAACGGGAGGATGAGAATTATTATTATTATATACAAAACATGAAATAAGGTACTGCATATAAACATTACGTATACAAAAAACGATTGGTATTTACGTAAATGTTCATCCTAAAATATTTGTCTTATGAAAGATTATAACATTGAAAACTACAAAACATATATCAGATCTATCAGACTATTTAAAAAAAATATATAAACACTACAATGTCACCATAACAATTCAACTGATTAGATTTACTTTTTGTATAATTAGACATTCTCCCTTTCTTGTTAAATGCCATCTCCTCTCTCGCCTCCTCTCCCTCCCCATTTCAAAAATTTGTGCCCAATCACAGCAGCCGTAGCCTCTCGGTTTGCATCCAATCATAGGAGTCTCTCAGTTGAAACCACATGCTTGTCACTCCCCCCAACTTCATTGGGGCATGTCTTCAGGAATACAGGTAGGAAAGAAATGACAGATCTGATTTGTTTTATTCCAGATGTATTACTGTGTGTACAGTCATTCTGTTAAACCAGGCATTTGAACAAATGACTACAACTTTTAAGCAGTTAGTCACATGCCTTTTATAATGGGTAGTCCTTTGGCCCTGAAAAAATGTTTGTCATAACATATCTGTTCATTACATAATATATCCAGTTCTGGTCACCTCGCTATTCCAGGTTTAAAAGGCATGGTATTTGTGGACAGGCTAAAAGAATTTAATTATTCTGTCGAACAAAGAAGACTATGCGGCGACCTGATTCAAGCATTTAAAATTCTAAAAGGTATTGTCAATGTCAACCCAGGAGACTTTTTCGACCTGAAAAAAGAATGCTGTCAGATTCTGTGTAGACGGTCAATGCTGTCGGATTTTGTGTAGATGGTAAATGCTTTTGACATAAAATGATAACAGTAATTAACATTAACAAGCAGGTTTTCAGATCGATCATAGATTTTTTCTATTAAAGTCTTAAAGTGACATATGGTTTGGCGCACACTTATTTGTTCAGCTGTTAATTGATCTCAAGTCCTTCATATTTTTTTTTTCTCTCTTTTTCAAAACTGTTCACTTGAATGGAAGCTGTGCCTTGCTGTTTAACTATTAGGCACAGCAGTGTTTCGGTTATTGGATCTTCTGATAATTCAAAAACAAGACATTTGCAAAATGTGTCTGTTACATTTACAGTAACATTTCACCTCTGTTTTGAAGGTTAATTATAAACACCTGCATGCACAGAGGCACTTTGGAACCACTGCTGTCAGTGCAAGATTAGCATTTACTTTTTCTGCACAATGCAGAAGCATACATGGGAAATGCAAAACATTACTATCAATATTTGACAGACTTGCCTTGTGCTGGTACACAACTTGAGTGTGTATTGTATGTATCACAAACCACAGTCAGCAGCAGTATTTTCATCCAGCTCTTCTGAGCAGGCCTGGGTCAATTCCAGTAATTGTGGAGTTTGTAATTAATTGCAATTGCAATGTAATTGTAGTTGAGCCTTGGTAAACCTGTGTAATTGTATTTGTAACTGCCATATAACTGATCAACTCCAGTTTAATTCCACACCTTTTCAAGCTTAATCATTCACAGTTCCACTAATGGAAATGAGAAGCTCAGTGGATCTATGAATCCTGCTTGGATGCCTTTCTCTCCAGAAGATCCTTATATTGCGACAGATCATTCTGATACACTTCTACGAAGTGTCACTTCGTGCAAAGTCTGTTGGAAGATTTGCCTGTGCACAATAAATAAGTCACATTCCCACTGCAACCTGTTAGCAGCAACTACATTTATAAGGTTGCTGAGAACGTAGATCCCGCACTCAGAATGTCAATGACAAAGAATGTTGTTGGAAAACATGGATTGAGAATTGATTAGCAGTTTGCTACGCATGTGGACTGGCAGAGCTATACTGGTGTTTTTTTCTGAAAAGAGACTAATATTGCAGATAGCAGACTGTTTGGTTCAAATTGCATGTACTGCTAACAATTGATAGAGACCTTGTGTCTACAAGTTTCTTGCCCAGCATTGACTGCAAGCTAAAAAGATAACAATGCTGTTGACCAGAAGGGGCCAGGCTGTAAGACTTTGGAATTCAAAGCATAAAGGGGCTAAAAGGCTCCCAGGGACTGGCGTTGGACCCAGAGGTTCTCAGAGAGATCGAAAGATAATGCCACTGGGATCAAAGGGGCAGATTTATGGACCTTTTTTCTCCAGGAGTGTGAAGAATTTACTGAGTTCAGAGGTTGTCACACAAGACTACACACACACACACACACACACACATACAGACGCTAAATTAACAGAATAATGTGTTGTACCTTGACCATTGGTTAAGTGTCAGAGAAAGGGGAGGTGGACCATCTATACAGAAGGGTATTTAATGTCATGCAAACATTGTAATGTTGAGTATTGTGTTTGTCCTGTACCTGGGACCAGACTCCCTGCATATTTCAATAAACCTGGCAACTGATTGAAGAAAAGGACTCTGTGCATTTTCTTGAATCTACTTATTCACCATCTATTTTTGTAAGTTACTTCAAATGTAAACTTACAAACATACATGAGATGTATACTTCTACTCACATATACTCGATCATACATCAATGCTGACCAGTAATTTGTTTGGATTGATTAATCTGGTTTCATCTTCCATACGCAGCTTAACAGGGCAGTGAAAACAATTTGGGTCATCGGGGCAAGACAACTGTTGCATAAAACAAGCCAGATCTGAGATGTGGCACTTTTCAAAGCAACCTCCCCAGAGTGCACACAATGACAAATAGAACACCATTCCCAAAGCAAAATACCTGCTGAAGCAAAATGTGTATTAAAAGACCTAGGATTCCACAACAGAGCAATCTTCCAAAAACACAATGGGATCCTTAAGCAGCATCATACTTTCTAGTGCTGTCCCTGACTTCTATCAAAATAAAATATTGCGAAAATTAGTAACCTGACTTGGGTAAACGGCAAACAAATATAGATCTTTTAGTTGGGTTTTGGTGGGATACAAACCACGGACCATGAATACAATACCACTGGCAACACAGATTCACGATCAAGGGGATGTGAACACACATGCAAATAATGCACAGCAACACAGCAGGTAGCAACAGTAACTGGTGTTTTGTTGTAAACTTTACAGCCTGTTCTGGTTTCAATAGCACTTTAAGACTAGTCAGGGTAGAGTATGTCCTATAGCCACTGACAGCAAGGATATAGCTGGATTAGGTTCCACCCTATAGTACACTGACATACCTCCAAGCTGTCTTCAACACTACACAAGGAGAGTACGACACACACACACACACACACGATGAGAGCCAATAACAAATATCCCCCGGCTAGAACACAGACAACACATTATTACAAGTATCAGTACAATGAAGGAGCAGGATGCCGTATACCACTGCTTACAGTTCAAGCTGGAGTTCATTCACTGAAGTGGTATAAAGGCATGTTTTGAATTTTCCATTAAGCTACATACCCAAGTCATACTGTACAGTCAAATATACCAATCAAACAGCATTTCAGCATCCTACTCAACACCCACATAACCACCATCTACAATTACAACTGAATCAGCGGTGTCATTAGTAGAAGCACCTGCCCCATATCAAAGCAAAAATGGAACAGTTAAGTGGAAACCAATTGTTAAAGCCAAAAGGTAGTAATTAAAATCATATTGGGGATGCTCGCATCAGAACAGGTACAGGGATCACCTACCAATCAATCACATGCAGAGGTCTGTATCATGAACAGTCATGGGCATGCTCTTATTTTAAAGGTTAAAATGTTTGTTTTAATATAGAAATAAAAGCTGCTGAAGAGGTTGGTATTTTAAGCGCACTGCACTGTGATTCATACAGCCGTACTGTAGTACAGTACTTCTGTTTGAAACTACTCCAAACATGCTTCTAAAACCACAACAAAACCCTGTTTTTGTTGAGTTTACTAGTGCATTCTCCTTGTGTTAGCACAACCATGCACTGACCTTGCCTGCTCCCCTAGTGATGAAATCACAGTCCAACTCGCCAAACACTCTGCTGAACTCTTGCAAGGACACCGAGCTGTCGCCCTGCCCCCAGCTGCTCGGTTTGCAGAATTCATTCCCGGACGCTGGGAGTCTGAATGTTACCGTCGGAGTAGAGCTCCCAGGTTTATTCTCACTTTTATTTTTGGTCTAAAAGGAAGTCATCTTGTGCATGTAAACATAGTACAGGCTCAGCATTTGTTCTCACACAGACGATTCACGAACACAAATGACACCTGTGTGCGAGTGATCAAGCAAGAAAATACAAATAAAAAGTTAATCTAAACACTGTGGTCATTCAGCGATTACAGCTGGGCCCTGCTTGGCGTTACCTGCTTTTACAGATACATGGTACATCAAAGATACTCACTGTTAAGGGATTGTGTTGGTATTTACAACCTCCGTACAGAAAACCTGTACAAGCCCAGGGTTAGCTGTTATACAAGTTGTGTAGGCACTTCAGTAAACTCCATACATGTACAGTGTACCCACATATGGCTACCTCCCTGGCTCAACAGGATAAACTAAAACTGCTTATAAATTTCAGGAAATTATTCATTCTTTGGCTTCATAAGAGGGGGACAGTAATGGATCTGTGCGACGTTCTAAAGCTGGATTGTTTATCTACCTTGACAAGCCTGCTTCTGTCATTAGTAAGCATGTTTAAGGGGAGCCTGAGTTAACACTGTTGCAACAAACTGCTGCCCCTGGGGCATAAGGGAACAGGGGAACAAATGCAGGATAGGCAGTAAGCCTGGGCAAACCTTATTCAAATGTTCAGTTTTGTTTAAAAATCAGAAAATGTTGCCAATAAAACATAAAACAGAGTTTAGCATGAAGATCATGCTTTAGTTAGCATTCCTGGTCACCCAACATTTATTCAAAAGTCCAGTTATATTGGTATAGATGTCATCTCGTGCATTGAACATACATCAGTTTTAAAGCCAGAAACACTCTGTACAATGTTATTTTTTTGATTTCTAGTAAGTTAAATGTGTATGTAGATGCCTCTTAAAAAAAGTGCAGTTTGGGCAGCCCAATCCACATCTCTTATGATAAGAGACACCCGATACACAAGTCATTAAACTTCAATTACAACGACTCCAAGGAGTTTACATTTAGCATACTTTGGAGGAATTGTTGGCCAAACTTTTCTCCTGTTTCCCCACACCTGCATTTTAAAACTCCACGTGCCTTTTCTTCTTATATGGAGTAAATGTCCTCACCCCATCCCACAGAATCAAGCCAAATGCTGAAACTCTGCTGAAAGGTGAAAATGTAACAGCCGGTGGGTTTCCAGTGCTCCAGGAAGCTGCAGAAGCATTGTGGCTCAGTTGCTTCTCTGGGTCTAAGGTTTCAATCCTTATAGAGTATCCTCAAAATAGAGCACTTGATTTCCTGAGCCCGCCTGGGAGCGAGCAAGCACACCCAGACTGACAAGTCTGTACAGACACACCACTTCAATGGGTGAGGGATTAGAGAAATATCTCAAACATGTTACAAAACGAGAGGAGGCCGTTCAGCCCATCTTGCTCGTTTGGTTGTTAGTATCTTATTGATCCCAGAATCTCATCAAGCAGTTTCTTGAAGGATCTCAGGGTGTCAGCTTCAACAACAATACTGGGGAATTGGTTCCAGACTCCCACAAATCTCTGTGTAAAAAAGTGTCTCCTATTTTCTGTTCTGAATGCCCCTTTATCTAATCGCCATTTGTGACCCCTGGTCTTTGTTTCTTTTTTTAATTCGAAAAAGTCCCCTGTGTCTACATTGTCAATACCTTTTAGAATTCTGAATGCTTGAATCGGATCGCCACGTAGTCTTCATTGTTCAAGACTGAATAGATTCAATTATGTAGGCTTGTCTGCATAGGACATGCCTTTTAAACCCGGAATAATTCTGGTCTTGGCACTCTTTCTAGAACAGCAATAACCTTTTTTATAGCGAGGTGACCAGAACTGATCAATATTCTAGATGAGGTCTTACTAATGCAAGTTTTAACATTACTTCCCTTGATTTAAATGCAACACTTTTCACTATATATCCAAGCATTTTGTTGGGCTTTTTTATAGCTTCCCCACATTGCTAGTTGAAGATGTGCAGATGTAAATAAACCAATGGTAAAAAGGAATTCTTTTGAGATTACTACAGTAATACAGCAGCCCTTACTATGGTAGTTACATTATCTGGAATAAAAGACTGATTGGTTTTAAATAGGTTTGATTATATTTTCCACAGATCAGCAAAAAGTAATCAAAATGAAAACCAGATTAGCATTCAAGCTGTCAGAGGTTGACCTTTTGTTTCTGTGTCAAAAAAATAATTATTAAACTAGCAAGCTGTTTGCCCTTGACTTCACTGAAAAGAACATGTGAACCATCAGTGCATGGAACATTACTGTACATGCTATGTGCAAAGCACACGAGAGCTGCAGAGGACAGCAAGCAGGCCTCCAGTACTTTCACAACTCCGGATTGCAGAATAATATTTTGCATTACACAAGTACTTGGTGTGCTGTAATGCAGTGTAATTATTCTGGCAGCATAGATGAACGGTAATGTTTAGCAGTTCTGTATTGATCTGCTAGCCAAATACACTGCAGCTTTTCTATTTAATACTTGGCATTCTTGTAAAGAGTCTAAATGGAGACCAAGGTCCCGTGTAAAAGTTTACTGAACTTCACATTAAAACCCACTTGCAGTAACATGCTGTATGTGCATATGTCAAATTTCCCCATTCTATTCTATGAGCGGTTTCTCAATCTAGCGTTTCAGGTTTCATTCTCTACGGCAGTGCTAGTACTGTGGAATGTGCAATGAAAGTAAGGGGAGGATCAGGTGACATTTATATCCAATTGCGTGTCATGTAGCGATTCCAAACTACCGGTGGACATTTAGAAGACTGAGATATTGCGGGAAGCCATTCAACTTTTACAAGTGTGTATGTGTATATTATTATTAATATATATATATATATATATAATATATATATATATATATATATATATATATATATATATATATATATATATATATATATATATATATATATATATATATATATATATATATATATATATATATATACACACACACACACACACACACAGTGCCTTTAGAAAGTCTACACCCCTTGAACTTTTTTTTGCAGTTTGTTGTCAGTGCCTCAGTTTCATGCATTAAAATAAGGATTTTTTTAGCCCCACTTATCTTCACACCATACTCCACACTGTTAAGGGGAACAAAGCTTATATTGAGAAAAAAATGGAAAGATCATAATTGGGTAAGTATCCAATCCCCTGAGTTAATACTTGGTGGAAGCACCTTTGGCAGCAATTACAGCTGTGAGTCTGTTGGGATAGGTCTCTACCAACTTTGCACACCTAGATTTGGCAATATTTGACCATTCTTCTTTACAAAACTGTTCAAGCTCTGTCAAGTTCCTTGGGGAGCGTTGATGGACAGCAATCTTCAAGTCATGCCACAAATTTTCGATTGGATTTAGGTTGGGGATCTAACTGGGCCACTCAAGGACATTTACCTTTTTGTTCCTTAGCCACTCCAGTGTTGCTCTGGCTGTGTGCTTTGGGTCGTTGTCATGTTGAAAGGTGAACTTCCATCCCAGTTTCAGCTTTCTTGCAGAGGGCAGCAGGTTTTCCTCAAGGACTTCTCTGTACTTTGTTCCATTCATTTTCCCTTCTGTCCTGACAAATGCCCCAGTCCCTCCCGATGAGAAACATCCCCATAACATGATGCTGCCACCACCATGCTTCACAGTAGGGATGGTGTTCTTTGGGTGATGCGCTGTGTTGGGTTTAAGCCAAACATAACTTTTTGCATTTAGGCCAAAAAGTTCAATTTTAGTTTCGTCAGACCACAAAAGTTTTTGCCACATGGCTACAGAATCTCCTGAGAGTTTTTTGCATACTTCAAAACAGGATTCAAGATGGGCTACTTGAGTAATGGGTTCCTTCTTGCCACCCTACCATACAGGCCAGATTTGTGGAGTGCTTGGGATATTGTTGTCACATGCACACTTTGACCAGTCTTGGCCATAAAAGTCTGTAGCTCTTGCAAAGTTGCCATTGGCCTCTTGGTAACCTCTCTGATCAGTCTCCTTCTTGCTCGGTCATCCAGTTTGGAGGGACGGCCTGATCTAGACAGGGTCTTGGTGGTGCCATACACCTTCCACTTCTTAATAATCATCTTGACCGTGCTCCAGGGGATATTCACGGCCTTTGATATTTTTTTATACCCATCCTCTGATCTGTGCCGTTCAACAACTTTGTCCCGGAGTTCTTTTGAACCTACAGGAACTGCTGAATTTATCCTGAAATTATGTGAATCACTACAATTTAACACAGGTGAAGGCCACTTAACTTCGTGTGTGATTTTCAAGGTGATTGGTTACACCTGAGCTAATTTAGGCTTGCTATTACAAGGGGAGTGTACACTTATCCAACCAAGCTATTTCAGTTTTTATTTATTAATTTTATTTTATTAGTTTTTAGCAAAAGCTAAACATGGCAATGTACATTTTTTTTTTTTTTTTTTTTTTTTTTATTTAGTCGTCTCGAATTTTTTACCCCAGTTTTCTCCCAAATTTAGTTTGCCCAATTATCTGTATCCTCTTCTCACAGCTCACCGCCCGTTTTATTCATCATATGTTAACATTTTACAGCAATTACAGGTTTGAAAACTTTTTTTTCAAAATCTGGTACCTGGGAAGGCGTTTCATTTTTACATCTGGAGTTGAAGTGGTTAACGGTCTCAGTTAGTGGTATGCAGTAGTACAGAGGAGTCATCTATTTGGGTGATGATACAATGTTTTTGAAAGCTATAGGAAAGCACACCAAGCTGATCAAAAGGATAACAAGCTGTCTGTCCTGCCTAAATGCAGCTGTGAGTTCAACTTTTGCTCTTAATATGGTTTGAATACACACAGTTTGGTTATAAAGAGCAGCAACAACCGCACTAGTTAATCCTGTTCAGAACAAGGAGCGAGTTCAGTTATTAATTCAGTTTGGTTTGTAAATGTGCAGTAACTGTGTGTGTGTGTGCACTAACAACCGCAGTTGGTGCTCAGTTTATTTCTGATGTCAAGTAATGCTGTCACCGTTTATGAGACATTTCCATGTGATAAACATGGCTAAAAATAAATACATACACACAGGTGCCTGATGAGCCAAGTTATTTAGTAATATTGATGAATAGTAAATTCATAACAATAGTAAATAGTGTGTATGTATGTGTGTGTATATATATATATATATATATATATATATATATATATATATATATATATATATATATATATATATAAATGTTCATTTAAACAAGGTACAGTTTTGTAATATTCTGTTGTAAGAAAAACAAATGCAAAAATTGTATTCTTGGTTTTGCAACTTAAAACAATACGGGACTATTCATGTCCCCAAAAGCCACAGTATGACCACAACTTGTTTTTCCACCAATACCGAACATCTCATCTGTGTGTTTTGGCACTCCAGGAAATGTCTGTAAACGACAAAGATGCATACATGACTGCTTAGACATGCATACATTTTTAATCCAGTCATTTGGAAACCACTCCAGTCATTCCCACCAGCCTTCTGGTCAGAGGATTGCCCAAATGTTTCGATCTACTGTCATGGTACTGCAGATCATCACCACTGTATTTAGCAGTGCAGAAAATGCAAAATGGCGTCTCAATTGGCTTTGTAGAAAAGCTGTGCTTGACGAGGTCTTGAGCGATTATGTACTGTACTTTCAACCAAAAGCATACACAAACACAGCCTCCATGCTGCTGCCGCCACACAAACCTAACGAATGTCGTGTAATGGTGGGCCGAGTTCAGTTGTTAGTTTAAACAGGGAGTGCACTCACTTCAGTAATGAAAGGCATGTGTGTACAACAAAATGCAGCAAGTGCAGTTTGTTAATAAGGCTGTCAAGCTAACCGCAGCGTGTGTGTGTGTACGAGGCCAAAATGTTTTACCTCTGCTTTTTGTGCAGTAGTTCCATTGGGTTGCCTTAAAGTGTAAAGATAACAAAAGTTTAAGAAAAACACCAGGCTTTGTTTGATCTTCGCTGCTGAATCACTTTCCTTGTTCAGTTCCTTGACAGTAAGTTTAAATATAAATGCTAATCTTACCTAATCTAATGCTTTTAATTTGATTTCTAGGTCAACAGTAAATGCACCATACTGTACACTCTGTATGGCCCAAACATATTGCTTTTGCAGTAACTGTAAAGCAAGTGCATTATGAATTATAGATTTAAGCAAAGCAGCAGTTTGGGTAAGTTATATGATTAAAGCCATGAATCTGCATGATGGTGTATGTATGTATGTATGTATGCATGTAATTAATGTCTGGGTTTAAAAAAAAAAAAAAAAAAAGTTTTAACATCTGTGTAATTCTCTGAAATAAGTCTAAATTAGAATCTCATAACTGCAAGGGCCTGTCACATGTTTGAGCTCTTTGAATAGGCAGACACACCTCAGTCTTCTGCTTTAGAGTATGTGCTACCTTCGGAGTTGCAATACTAAACTGAGCTGAAGATGACCACAAAATGTTTAATTAGATTCCAAAACAAAACTGGTTTACAAAACAGTGATATTTCACTGTGAAAGCACTGTTTGACTAGCAGTGCCCAGTGTGACACCAATAAATACATTGTGTGTCCCAGATCAGACATGGGAGAGCAATGTGAACCTTCAGTGAAGGAGAACAAGCTGCATTGCAATGACAGGTCACAAAGATCTGACAAGAAGAACTACATTGAGATTCATTACACTACTTCAAATTAGTACTTTAGAGTATGTTATTTGTGACCAACCCACTAATTAACCACACAAGGTTCAAAAGCTTTAAAAGAACAAAACATGTAAAAATCAGCCAAGGCATCTTTCAAAATGTACATAAATACCTGAATACCAGAGGATATGATTCTCCTACCTTCCTGGTCTCTGCAACCCTTCTCCTCCTCAAACAGTAATCAGCTGGTTTACTTTAACCATCACTTCTGTTTGGATCAACTGTACAAACAGACCCTAGTGTCTTGATAGAAGATGCCAATGCATGTCAACAATGCCATGTTCCTAATAAATTAGCAAAGTTCACCATATAAAATAAAGGATTTTAAGTTGTGTCCTTTTGGAAACCACTTCTAAACACCTCATTCAATCCTCAGTAGGATCTAAAGGTTACTGAAGTTCAGTGTATTTAACAGCAATGATATTACAGTACATCTCATCTGCTACCACCCTTCTTTTAATGCTTTTCTCAATAATGCATTCCTCTAAGGAACAGCAGTTCTTTTGTGTGTGTTTCAACATGCGTGCATGCAACTAAATGAGCCTATGCTGGAACTAGTACCTCACGTCACCTATTACTGAAATACACAAATTAGGGATGGGCACGAGTACTTGAATACTCAGTTCTCGCCAAGGACATTAGTATTCATTAACACATGGAGTAATTTTTTTTTTTTTTAGCTTTACAACAATATGCTGGATTAATGTCACAAGCTTCAGAAAATAAAAAACATAGAAAGCGTGATGTCAATGTGGTATTGCGAAATACAAAGATAGACCATGAAATCTGAAATCCTTATATTAACAATACATTTTTAATGCAGTTAATGCAATGGTGTGTTATGCAGAGCTGGGGGAGGGACTGTTTCAGCTAAAGTTGAGATCATTGCGTTCACATGTTTAATAAATAATTTTCAAATTGCACTTGTTTTCATTGTTGACTCATTTATGAAATGGCAAACTTCCCCCATTACAATCTGTCATGGTTAATAAGACTTACATCACGGCTGGCGTTAGGACAATTTACATAAATGTGCATGCATTAAATATTCTCAAGAGTACTTGAGTACTCGATAATATCATGAGAGTACTCAAATAGTGAAATAACTCTAAATGCCCATCCCTAACACAAATAGTCTGTACCCAAGAATACAGTGCGTTATTCAGAAAATATAAGCTTCAAATGTTGGTTTAAATTACTGTACCTCCCGACATTTTTATGATGTGCGTAATCATACAGATTACGTTCATCCATTGAGTTTTATAATCACCTTACAACTCTGCTGATCTCATTGGTTTGACTGGTAATAAAAAGAAACATTACAAATTGCATCAGAAGCTAGCCTTCATAAGTAACAATTTTCTTTAGCCTGAAACACGTACTAAATTGCGTGCTGTTTTCCAACAAACACCAAACTGAGCCGGACTCGAACCCAGGTCTGCAGAGCGTAAAGCAATGAAAGGTAATTCACAGTGAGAGTGAAACTCTTCAGGAGAAATGTTTGCAAAGCAGGACTGTAAGGTTTGGCTAATATAATGTTCATTGCTAAACTATTTTGGCAGAAATTAAAAACACCATCTAGAAAAATGACATCAATCTGTATCGAGCTATTCTTTCCACAGTTCTACTAAAGCAAGTCCTGGGATGCAATGGAAATCAACCCTCAATATGCAAGACAGATTAGTTATCAAACAATCTGCACTAGGACCTTCCAATATGGAAGACAACGCCTACATGACCCAGGGAAAAAGAACATGTCTAGAAACATTTTTATGCAGTGCTTGCCTTGTTTTCACACTTTAACAATAACTTATAGCACACTATATTTAAGTGAATACAGTGCTCCTTTTTATATTGATGTAGCTAGGAGACAGTGAAGAGGTCATACTACTGTATTGGAGAATGGCAATAGAAACTGATCCTCCCAGGATACAGAAAGCTCTCTTCATGCCATCTGGTTTCCCAGTCATTGAATCTGTGTGACTGTAAACTGAGCTACAACCACAAGCACAAGCTCTTCAGCTCAGCCCATTATATAGAGATGTAAGAGAATAAGGATTTACAAAACAAATCTATTCTGGACACAACGGAATCATAAATGTATACAAATCAGGTGTTGCAGTTAGAGCAACACAACTTCTGAGAAATAAATACTTAATCAAAAACAAATGTATACAGATGCAAAAAATAATTGGTTTAATTAAATAAACCTGAAACACTACCATTCCATATTATTACGAATTAAATCAACTACCTGTACACTGCAATAATTATTTAATAAACTTCTACATCTACTCAAGGTACTTTGCATGTGATCGCCCTGGTGGGCTACTTTGCATGATGTGTGATATGAACGATTAATGTATGTAATATAATATACAGGACTAAACTATGTAATAATTCAACACCACTTTCCTGGAATATAGTAGCCAATGTACTGCTTTCAGAATGTATAACACGCAGCTCTATCAAGTGTAGGATTCCAAGCACACAGAAGACAGAAACAGTAGTGAGACTGCTATGAAAGCGAATGGTTCTTCCCCAAAACTGTTAGACCTGTCACAGATATCAGGAATCACACTTCTTATGCACCCAGTCCTGTCACAACCCCCATGCTGAGCGGCATTAATAACATGATTGTATGCCAGCAAGCCAGTTCCTGCTAAGTCTGCTCACCAAATTATTCCTGGAGCAACACAAGAAGTGCTGCAAGCCTGATGCGCGTCTGCAGTCAGCCTTTACTCTCTGGAAGAGCATGGCAGATTGCTGGCTGGTCTACGACTGGGTGCAGGGAGACTCCCCCACACCTGCAACCTATAGTCATTTCTGAAGTGACACTGAATTTCTCTCACTAGCTGACATGATATGCGATTTCCCAGCATTGTGACATGACTGGATTTGTATAAAAGTGTTTTATATACAGGGAAATACTATAAGGCTTATCCATATATTATAATATTAACTGAAGAAAGAAAAACATCAATTCAGATCATTTGTTCAGCAAACCTATTCCATTCATGATGGCTGGCTAGTATATAAATGTTCATGAAATCAATTAATGAATTTAACACTGATTGCAGCAGCACATGGGATATTTAACTGTACTGTTGCTAGCCATGCAGCTCAGAGTAGACTGCATTGAAGTCAATACTGTGAGAAGATGAATGCCAGGTAATTTTACATTGTTACCTTTAGACTAATCTTTAATTCAAGAATTAATAAACCTTTGAGTCCTACCCTAGAATCTCTTCATTTGAGAGGCAAATTCAATGAAAACCCTTATTGCTAGATGTGTACATTGCAGTCTCTAAAGTCGCTAGTTAAAGGCACAATAATTAGCCAATTAATGATTCCTGAAAGTGAAATGTGCTTACTTTCTTTACATTTACAGTAAAATGTGTAACTCATAACCGGTTTACAAGACATGAGTTTCAAGTCAGTGCCACTGCAGGGCATGCGTGTGCTTCAAGATCTGTTTTTTTAAACTTTGCACCAGGATAACCGATTTAAGGTGGGCTGTACATTTGGGATAAAAATATTTATTATTTATTTTTTTACAAAAAAGAGAGCCAAAACACTACATGCAGATCTGTACCAAGGTTACCAGCACTGTGTGTGTCTAGTGGATTAACCTCCACTTTGAAAAGGAAGGGAGAATGTAACTGTCCAGCTCTGACAAATCATTCTTCATATCCATATGTATTCTTGATAAATGAATATCAGAATAATTCCTTTAGTCGCTACCAACGCTACCGATAATGAACCGCCGTGTTCCAGGCAACCACTCGCTGAATGTCGAGGCTACAAATAAACAGAACCGCCTTCTAAAAACCACACAATGACTAGGCCTAAACAGACGCACGGTTTACCTGAAAAGCGCTTCGTTTTGTCTTTACATTGTATTCGTTTCGTTACAAACCACCTGTAAGGCCAGGCTGACTCAGTTTTACCAATTTTCAAGATGTGCTGCTCCAATACAATGTATTGGCTCGGTACTTTATTTATTTTTTCAATTCATTTACAATCTTACGTTATTAAATTAGGCATATCTCTAGGAATACAGTTATCTTGTGGCAATAACAACAACAACAATAATAATAATAATAATAATATCCACACAAACCTGGGGTTACATAAATGTCAGCGTTGCCAATGAGTTCGCGTCAGACTGTGCAAGCCTGCGTGCTCCTGCTGTGTGTGCACGACTCTGCATCATAGGGGATGGGTACCTAACTAAATCTGCTTTGCATACCTGCGGCTGTAATACATTTCACCGAAATAAAACCCTTCTTACCTTGCCCGTCTTGTGATCGAACCAGATAAGAGCGTGGTTCCGGGACAGCACTTTGCAGTCAAACGTCGCGTTGTTTTGAGCTGGCCGGCAGCGAGCCACCGAGCGCCCGATCTTGACCGGCTCGTCCAGGTACACATGGCGCTCCTGAAAGGGATGTGAATTCGGCCGACAGGTAAAGACTGCCAATGCAGAAGGCATCGATGACAGCTGGGGGGCGTCGCTCCAACCAGGGACAAAAGTTAACGTTTCTTGATCCAGGTTGGCAGACTTTACTACGACTACCTCCAAAAACTGAAATAACACAAACGAAGAAAAAAAAATACAGATATTACCTATACATAAAGTCCTACAAACCAATACCTACATGTGGTCGATCCCTTGGTCCACCCATCATTGTGTTAATCTATAGTCTAGCATTAGCAGTGTTAGTAATCAGGAGTGTCCTCTTCCATACAGAAACGCGTCTACACAGCTTCAATCCACCAAAGCTTTGCTCACAAGAAACCATTAGGTATTAATGATATAACCAACTTGAAATATGTAACAGTTATGAAGGAAGTCCGTTATTAATTAAGTTGTGTTCTGTATTTTTTATAAAATAAATAATTCATTTCAACTTTACCTATATGCACGGTGAATAAAAACACCTTATCATACCAGAATCGGCCCAGCTCAACAGTGGCTTACTGATCAAGCACGTTCATGAACGAGCATGTCTCTCTCTTCGGCTTACTTTTATTTAGGCCAGAATTCCAAGCCCACATTAATCCAAAACAACGTGTTCTTTTGTTCAGTTTTCTTCTTGGAAAAAAAAAAAAAAAATAGTTAAAAAGTGAGACTCTTTCGGTTTAATGTAGCGCTCCCCGCGCTGTAAACCTGCGGGTAATCTGTTTCAGCACATTCGTCTGTTACAGACAAATCGGCATTCTTCCTCTTCAGTCTTGGTACAAATATTTACCAGAGCAACAATCGCACAGCCTCGAGTCTTCGCATCCGTAACGCATCTTCAACTTCATATATACATATTCAAACAGCAGATCCACGTCCCAGCAACCAGGGGCCCGGTTCAAATCCTACCCCCCGTTTTAGAGGTAGTAAATGAGGTTGCTGTCAGACAGCGGCGGCGGCGGCGTGAACTTTCTGAACAGCAAATCAAAACAAAACCCCTCCTTTTTTTAAAAACCATACACGGAAATTTCCACACAAGAAGCTCCTCTCCTCCCCTCGCTGCTGTATACCAGCTCGCAGCTATATGGGAATAACCTGTTGGTTAAGCCATCTGCTGTCTTGTCGCTGGGCTGTGTCCCTCGGGGCTGTGGACGATTCTGTCCGCTGCAGATTACTGTCTACCCCGTTGAAAGTGAGGACAAACCCCGACACTGTTGGTAACGGCAGCCATACTGTCTAGAAGCACATTCACACATACGCTCCTGCTCACCCGGCCGCGTTCTGAACCGCGCTTGCGCAAGAGACCAGCTCACCAGCGTGAAGAAGGGGCGGGCCCGAGGGAATGACAGCTGCTGCTCGAATCAAGCAACAGGTGCTCTGAAGAGAGCTCCAATGGGAACAAAGACAGAGCGGGGCGTTACCTATTTTCCACCGTAAGAAAACGGTTGGAGTAACAGAAGGGCAATAAGGAGGAGCGGGTGCGAAGCTGGAAACGCCCATGTGACGACGGGGGTGTCGCCAGCTTTGGGGTCGGGCAAACCCATCATGTTTTAAATACGGATATGTCTTACACACAGAGAGCGACTGTAGTTTCTGCGCTGCATTGTTGCTGTCTGTATTCGGCTGCGGGAGATAAATCTGTAAACTGTAAATCTGAAACAGTCCGAGGCATCATATGGTATCCCTTCACCCTACATAATGCCCATGGCGTAGAAGTTAAGGAACTGAGAACTGTCGTATCGCCAAGTAACATGCACTGGAGAGGGATTACATGGCGGACCAGGGTGAATACCTTATGCATTTGTGTGTAAATTTAATGGACTGTCCCTAAAATGTCCGACCAGTTTTATGAAATGAAATGCATTCTGCAATTCAGAAAAGAAGCATAAACTGTGCAAGTCAGGATGGATAAGACTGCAGCTCTGAAAAATCCCTCAAGTTTAAATACCAGGGGTGTTAATAGTTGAGAACTCACATTTTAAACAGTTTAAATTTGCAGGCTGCATTTAGGAGTTAGCCTCAGTGTTTACATGCATTAGGGTATTAACCTATTAACCGATTGCATGCTGGAGCCTGGACACATACAGTCTTATACAGGAATATATGTTGCACATGTATCAGAAGTGAAGGAGGTCTCTTGTGGTTGCTTTAGTCAAAGGAAGCAAGCGCCTGTATTTAATACCTTGCTGGATCACTGCTTATTCCACAATCAATCACCCTGCATTCCTCCATTGCTAAAGGAAGGACTTTGCTCCTGGACATTTATCATTGTCTCATTGATTCAGTCTGTTTGAGGTTTGAATAAATCTGTGGTGGAACCCTCCATGACCACTAGGGGCACAAGGAATAACTCATGCCAGTGATTACAGGCTGTAATTACCTCTAAGACCACTAGGGGCACAAGAAATAACTCAAGCCAGAGATTACAGGCTGCAATTACCTCCAAGACCACTAGGGTCACAAGGAATAACTCAAGCCATTGATTACAGACTGTGATTACCTCCAGGACCACTAGGGGCACAAGGAATAACTCAAGCCAGTGGCTACAGACTGTAATTATTGGTACCTCCATATCCACTCATCCTGGAGTGACTAAATCTAAGGGTGTCCAGTTGTGGTTCAGATTGTCAGCTTGGCATCTTCTCTGGGAGATTAGGTCCTGTCCACTGCGATACAGTCAAGTGTACATATGTCACGTTTTAAATATCTGGAAACATTGTTCTGGGTTTTAACATTATTTTATTAAAATTAGATTGTGGGGAGGAAGTTGTCTCTCTGTCTGTACATCTGTCCATCTGTATGTCCCACTTCATTTTTAAATGTATCTTGAGAACACAAGAAGTTATTCTACATACTGTAAATCAGTTTTCTAATATACTGACACCAAATTTGCTTACCTAATGAAATCTAGGTCTCAAATACCATTCATCCAATTTTCATTAAACTATATCCATTGGCATCTCTTGCTCTGTATAGTATTCTGTACACACTGTTTATGTATGTCATGGTCATCAGTCTTTTCCTCATACAGAAGCTCTCATTTTCAATTGACATCTGGGGGGGATGGGGGGGACAGGACCAGATTCAAACAAACCACACAAACAAACAAACAAACCACACAATTCTGGGCATACCAAACCACACAAACAAACAAACAAAACACACAATCCTGAGCATACCAAACCACACACACAAACAAACAACCAAGCCACACAAACAAATAAACAAACAAAACACACAATCCTGGGCATACCAAACTACACAAACAAACAAACAATCAAACAAACCACACAATCCTGGGCATACCAAACCACACAAACAAACAAACAAACAAACCACACAAACAAACAAAACACACAATCCTGGGCGTACCAAACCACACACACAAACAAACAAACAAAACACACAATCCTGGGCATACCAAACCACACACACAAACAAACAAACAAACCACACAATCCTGGGTAGGCCAAAACAAACAAACCACAAAACAAGCAAACCACACAATCCTGGCCATGTTTTCAAGGCTGTAAGCAATAGCTGCAGGGCGCGCATAGTGGATCCATTGGCAGACACAGCCCGGGGTTTCTCCTGGCGAGGCAGGCGTGCTGTAATGCACACTCAGTGCTGTGCTTGCTCATTCCTTTTTATCGTCCTGGATGGGCTGCTTGTCTGGCTCTCCCCAGATTACTCATTCAGCCCTCGGACCCTTTCCAAATGTTACAGTACCTCTCTCCTTTTCTCTTTGAATCCAGGAGTCTCGTATTTTGTGTGCTAGTGGTATCTGAACTTTCCCTGTGCTCTGTACACCCTTGAGATGGTAAAGACAGCAGTGTGTGAGTGGTGCTGTGGCTGTATCGTCCATAACTGGTAATCACTCAATGGTGCTGAATTGAAAAATACTAAAAGAACGCTAATCAATTCAATGACAAACATTTCAGTGTTGAAATTTCTTTACGTTTCTTTTAGTATTGCTAAGAACTGAACAGTACTGCTGCCAAGCAAATAGCAAAATCCCACGGACTTGATTACAATCAGGAGGGGTTTTAATGGGCCATTTCATTGCAGTGCGATTCCTACGGGAGCGAGACTTCTAAAAATGAACCAAGGCTTTATAGCACCAACAACCTTAAAACTGCCTCCATTTAAAAGAGTGCTAGCTGGGCTGTGCAAACCATGCTCTCACCTCTTCTTGGGAACAGCTACACCAGCCTGCTCCTCTTTTAAGGGCTGTGCAATGCTCTCACCTGTTCTTGGGAACAGCTACACCAGTCTGCCCTTCTTTTATGAAGGAGTGCTACAAAGTGCTTTTCTCTGGTCCCTTTATCCTTGTGATCTTGGCTTGTTTTCCTATGCTAATTCTCTCATAGCACACTGTGCAGCGCCCTGGTATCTCATCACTCCCTGTGCTAAAGCTCAACTCCACGGTTTTGTACAAACAGAACACACTATGGTGACACACGGATGCTAAATTCTAAGAAACTTGGCGCACAAAGGGTGAATTCTCTAAAGCAGTAGGTACCACTTTCTGTGCTGCAGGTTAAATCCAAGCCTCACTCTGGAATACAGGAAGTGAGGTCCCATTTTTAAACAAACGATTGCAACTGTATCCCATAACATTGAAGTACAGTATAACTGAAGGGTCATGCTACACTTTTAACACGAGGGGAGCCATTGTAGTGGGCGTGTCGACGCAGGCCGCTACGTTCTCCCGCTCCTGAACGTGCTGATGTTGTGTATCCTACGTCGGTGCTGTCCTCTAGGGATTCCGTCTTCAACTTGAATTGTTTTTGTGTTTGGGTTACAGGAGAAGGAGAGCCGGTCAGGAGACATTGATATTCACAGTGATGGCCTTGCAGGGTCCAGGAGAGACTGCGGATTGGACCGACGAGCCCCCCGAAGACTCGCAGCTCCGTGTTGACATCCCTTCCGCATCCCTGCAACTCGGGCCCGGGGACGGCGAGCCTATGCTGCCCGGGGACCGCTTGTCCTGCTGGCTACATTGTATCTGTGTGGTGGGCTTTGATCTGGAGCTCGGGCAAGCAGTGGAAGTACGTCTATTTAAGAGTTACCGGTACTGCGCTGCAGTAAGCGGTACTGTTTTATGTTGCATTGTTTTTTTTTTTTTTGTTTAATTTAATAGCTATTGTAATCACGAATAGCTAGCGAATAAAATGGATGTTATCACAAACAGTTAGCTGATACAACTTATCTTAGACATTTTAAGTTAATCAAAACCAGTTTAAAATGTTGTTTTGAAAACTTTCAAAACCCCGATTGTGCAAATTGTCCGTGTGTGCATTTTTTGGGGTGCTGTGTGTAAATTGATTTCAACATGTGTTATTACCCTCTGTTTTGCCCGTGAGGTTTAAAACAACGCCAGCTAAGTGCGTACTGCGTAACGTACCAGTGAACTTGCCATCTGTTCCCTGTGTGACCTCAATACATCCAACAATAATGTCGAGATCACTGCGCTGGGTAGAATTATTCTGGATTACAGCATCCTGTCTCGATAGGGAGGTGATTGGTTAGGACAATGGTTTTCTTGACTGTACGTCACAGCTGTCAAACGCCGGTGTGTTACACTTTCGATCTCGGTGTATTCTGTTTTAGTTTTATATGATATTAGATAACCGGTGACTATCCGCAGAGTGGACTATCTTTAATTAAAGTTAGCCTGGCTGCTGTAACGTCTAGCATTATGAAAAGCTCATCATCAGCTGTATATGTTTTAATACTTAATACAGTAATAAAAATGTAGCCTTTGGAAATGTGTTCAGATACCAACAATTAGAAACGCCTCCCATAACGCTGCCAACAGGGCGATGAACCAGGCAGGCAAGGGGACAAACTGTGTGAATGGATTGGAGTTTGGTGCACAGGACTGTGTTCTCCAGTATGGCCCAGGTGTGCATTCTTGGAAATGGAAGTACCTGACAACTGATCTGCTGTCTTGCAAGAGGGAGATGCAGCTTTCCCTTATTACATGCATGACATAGGAGGTTACAGATGCTTATAAAAATGAATGGAGGGCCAGCTGTTTTCCAGTAAAGTGTGTATGGACACACAGCAGGTATTCCCGTTATTGTGTCTAGCCCCTGTGCTCTTGTAGCTGGCATAGAATAACTGTAGCCTGCCCACCCGCCTGGACTGCAGGTCTCTGGTTAGCAGTCACCAACACAGTTCAATACAAACTGGAGCCACAGCTACAGTATACAGCCCCATGGCCAGAGGAAGCTGTGGGTGATGCCACTCCTCTCTCCAGTGGCATTGTGTTTTTTCTGCAGGGAGGTACAGGGTTTAACCATGTAGTGCCCCGACTGTGTCACTCTATCCATCGTAGGTCACGTTTGGAGCACACAACCACTGTTAAGTTGTTAGAATTCCAGTCCGTCTTGTCTTGTGTGGTAGTGCTGTCTGAACCGATAGATCGGATTGAGCTCTCCCCAGAAATCAGGCACAGACAATCAGGAGAGGGCACTTGGGCTTCATTGTGCTGATGATTAACCATTCAAAGTGCAATAAGTGATGAAACAAGTGCTTGGGTTTCTGATGATTCATGCCTTTTAGACCCTGTAGGAAACAGCACTCCACACCAAACCAAGCAATCCACTTGAATCACTTGGAATAGCAAGTTTGCCCAATCAGCACTAGTTAGCCTCTCTTGTGGAGAGCTGGATCCAAATAATTAGGCACTGGGTTTGTGCAGCTCTGTTGTGCACCGATGGCATCAGGTGTGTAGAACCTATACAGTAAAAACAGCACAAAACTTTATAAGTCAGTACGTGTTGTTGGCTGTTTCTCATTATGAGAAGTCATTTTGAGCAGTCAAAAACTCTCAGCCTACCAACATTGTATTAATTTACAATAAAGAAAATAAAACCATATTTGTTGTTCGAAAAGGGTATTTTATGATCTCTGTTTACATCTGACTTGTAGGATGTAGAATGTAGGATATAATTTGTAGGATATAATTTGTAGGATTTTGGTTTTATTTAACAGTGAACACAATCAATCAATTGGTTATTAACAGGCAGATCTAGCCTTGTTGCTTGACGGGTTCACTAAATTCTTCAAGATACACAAAAGGTCCCCTGTGACCCCACCTCACCTCAACACATGTATAACATACTTTAAGCAAATGTTCCTTCCAGTGCAGTTTGGAACACATCTGCCAGTACATTGAAATAACGTACTAGTATAACTATAAGAAGAAGTACTAGGGAGTTATTCAAATATAAAAATAGCGTCTGCATGTTTTCTCCACTTTCTCTGTAAGCTGAATCCAGCTCCTGATATCAGGTGTTTTAGTTTGTTGCATCACAGATAGGAAATCATTGCCAACTATTGCTGCTGCTTTGTGGTCGATGCTTCACCCCAGCCTTACAGAATCAATGTGATGAAGTGATATGATGGGTCGATGCTTCACACCAGCCTTACAGAATCAATGTGATGAAGTGATGCGAACGGTACAGACAAGTAGACACACCTGCGAGTCTTTCAGTGAACCTCTTGAGTTCATGACTGGGTTTGTAGATTCCCTCTGTAGCCATGGGAGTACAGGGGCCACTGCAGCCCAGCCAAGTTCATGAACTCGATCACTTGAACGCAGGAAGAGAGAGAAGACTCCCATTGCATTGCAGTTTCATCCATTCCAAGTTACAGCAAGCTTGAATAGCCCCAGTGTATAGGTTACAATCTCAGGTGTGTCTTATTAAACTCATAGTAAAATCAGGAATGGATCAAACTGCTGTGCAATGGGAGTTGTATTTCCAGCCCTGTATTGCTGTTTATTTGCCATGCTTACTGACTACTTACTAGCCCTTTACTACAGTCTGTGAACTAATCGGAAAACCCCAACAATTTTGAAAGAGTGAAAACCCGAACCCCACCCACTGATAAAACACACACAGTAACCTCACTGTGCTCTTTGTTTTTTAAAGGATTGTGTCTCTCTAAACGTGTGTTATTTTCCCCTCCAGGTAATATACCCGCACCATTCCAAGCTCACAGATAAAGAGGTCAGTATTTTAAGCTTGATCTGTTCATTTGATATCTGTGTGTTTTGGTCCAAAATTTGGGAAACAGATGTTTTGTTTTTTGTTTTTTTTGTCTTTGCAGAAAACTAGTATTTGCTATCTGTCTTTCCCAGACTCCAACTCAGGTAATTGGCGTTTTCTTTTTCTTTACTTTATCAGCCCCCGTGTCAGATGAGTTACCGGCCTTGTGTTGATTCCACACTGAGACAGCCGGAGCAGATCAACCCAGTCCTGTTAGAGAGGAGGCACTTTCACTGGGACAGTCTCACACAGGGGGCGCAATTAGACAGGGGTGCAATTACTTTCACTGAGACAGCCTCACACAGGAGCACAATTAGACAGGGGCGCAATTAGACAGGGGTGCAATTACTTTCACTGGGATACTCACACAGCGACTCAATTACTTTCACTGGGATTTGGGGTTTTGTTTTAATTTTACTAAAAGTTAAACTGTTTAGCCAATCAAAAGAGCCAGAGAGGACCCTTTTCTGTGATGCAGCACATTAATATGTGTGAGAGTACATGTGTGCAATGCTTGTGTATTCTAGAAAATAATTAAGCATGAAAGAACGCTGGGATACACATTATGTGAGATATGATGTTTGTGAAATCTCTTCAAACTCTTTTACTGTTTTAAATGTATACATTATGCTAATTATGAAATGAGCAGTTTTAAAATGACACAATGTGCTAATTAATGAAATGAGTCCAGCTACATTAGGCAGTGTCAGCGTTGAACCACATTGTAATATATATTGACACTAAAAGTTAGCTGTCTGATAATCCCATCTGGTGTAATGGCCACTGGATTTCCATCAGGCTCGCACTGTGTTGTGTTCGTGGTATGTATGTCTGGAGTTCTATCCTGAATACTGGAGACAGGCTTGAAACAAACCTCTAGCATTGTTTTCATGGCTTTCTGTGTTAACAAAGCAACATCATGCAGTAGGAATAGGACATCGGATATTCCTGCAAAGAACACTTTCATTCCATCATCATCAAGCATAGAAACATCATCAACATGATCAACCAGGACACACAGTTGGGAATGATGTGCAGACTGAGGACAGGAGACATACTTTTAGCCAGTAGACACTGCAGAGGTGACATGACCCAGGAAGTACAAATATAACAGATATCTTGAGAATGAGGCATAGAAACTGAGAATTTAAACCTAAAGTAGTACTGCAGAGGAAGTTTGCTGTAACATCTTTCTTTCAGAACTGCACGTGTGACCTGTGCATCTAATGTAAGTGCATGACAGGTAGGATTTATGCAGTGTGTTCGATACATTCCTTCAGTGGAAAGTGCAGCGTGGACAACAGTACAAATCTTACAAAAGCATAGGTAAATGTGAGAGTGGTGATAATACAGTACAAAGAGAAGAGAAGCTGTCCTGTTGGTTCTCTGTGCTTTAAGAAGCTTTGGTGAATTCTGTGGTCCGTTTCGCCGGTGCCTGTACGAGTGTCATTCTGTCTGCAGTTCAGTGTTGCTGATGTCCTGTTTTGTAATTAGTGCGACGGGTTATAACCTTTAAAAGGGTGGGTTATTTACAGTGGAGTAACTTATTGATTTTTAAGCAGTTATGTAAGTACTTTTCTTCAACCATTCCAAACTCCTTTGCAATAGTTTAGCTAACACTATAATCACACACTTATTCTGTGAAATATAATACAGTGCCTTGACAAACATGGATTTGTCATGCCAAATATACTTAAATACACAAGCAGTTACATAGTCTTTTACTTTACAGTATGCAATCAACATTCAACCAGAAATGTACCTTTGGTGCATCAAAAACAGACATAGTTTGCTTACCAGTTTGTTTACACCCCCAAAGGTAGTTTTAGCTGCTGGCCCACAATTTCCTCCCTCCTTGAAGTGCAGTCCTCCCTCGTTGCATCACCATTCCATTGTGCGCACATTTGGTTTAATGTCATGTGAGAGCCCTTCACTGTTTTTTTTATATTTCAGTATTTTGGATGGTTGACAGTGAAACAAAGTTTTGACTAAACTAAAAGTCTTTCTCAGTGTTTTTATAGGCTTGCATCATTTAAGACTTGCATTGCATATGGAAATTGGCAATGATGTCTTAATCGTTAGGAACATGTATAAGTGATTTTAATAAGTAAGACACTGATAAAATGAAACTACTTTAAATGTGCGCTTACAGTGCGCAATCCTGGAAGAGGAGCAGAATTCAGATAAAGCAGTATTCTACTGAAATTCAAGGCCACCAATGTATATCTGGTGTTTAAAACTCCGCTGTCATTAGTGTCAGAAGCACGGTTTGGTGCTTTTACTGATTTTTCCCCGTCTGACATTCTTTCTGGATCATCAAAAAGGAGATTTTTGCTCTTTCTGAAGCTTCAACCAAACTTATCTGCTTCTGTCTGCTCATTACAACTACTAAATAAACAGGGCAATTCTATAAGCCTAAAATGTCTGTTTCGTGTCAACCGATCGCACGTGATTACATGCAAGTCCAATTTTTGCAAACCAGTGGTTCGCACAATGTAACCTGTCTACTTGTGCCAAAATGTAATGTTGTTGGCGCTTTATGAGGTACCCTGGCACTAGAATCTAATGCCATGTTGCAAAACTTGCACCCCTGAATCACTGAGCAAACATTGAAATCATTAGACATTTGCACATGTCTGAAGCTTTATTTTACCTTCTGTATTGGGTATCTGCTACTGTATAGTGACGGCTTAGATTGGGAATACATTTACCATTGCAGAAAGTTTGGGGAGGTTAAATTCAAGATGAAATCTGTATTTTGGAGTGCCACTGTAAAAATGATCCAACTGCAGTAACTGCCTTCATCTGTCTCAGTTCTTGTTGAGTGGAGTGTAAATCACACGGCTGTTTGAGTGGAAGGTGGAATTTGGAATGTTACATGCACTGCACTGAGTGATACAGGAGCGCTATACATTATCTGCGCAAAAAAGAGGGTTGAAATCCAAGAGTTAAAAAAAGAAAAACAACAACCCTTCCTGTAGCCGCTGGCTTGGTGCACATGGCTCTCTTTGTATGTGATGTCAGACCTGGGCCCCTCTCCAGTCATGTGCTTGTGACTGTGTGATGCCTGTCCCAGGCCCCTCTCCAATCGTGTGCTTGTGACTGTGTGATGCCAGTCCCAGGCCCCTCAATAATCATGTGCTTGTGAATGTGTGATGCCAGTCCCGGGCCCCTCTCTAGTCGTGTGCTTGTGAATGTGTGATGCCAGTCCCGGGCCCCTCTCTAGTTGTGTGCTTGTGACTCTGTGATGCCAGTCCCAGGCCCCTCTCCAGTCATGTGCTTGTGACTCTGATGTCAGTCCCAGGCCCCTCTCTAATTGTGTGCTTGTGACTGTGTGATGCCAGTCCCGGGCCCCTCAATAATCATGTGCTTGTGACTGTGTGATGCCAGTCCCGGGCCCCTCTCCAGTCGTGTGCTTGTGACTCTGTGATGTCAGTCCTGAGCCCCTCTCCAGTCATGTGCTTGTGACTCTGTTGTCAGTCCTTGGCCCCTCTCTAGTCGTGTGCTTGTGACTCTGTGATGCCAGTCCCACGCCCCTCTCCAGTCATGTGCTTGTGACTCTGATGTCAGTCCCAGGCCCCTCTCTAATCGTGTGCTTGTGACTGTGTGATGCCAGTCCCAGGCCCCTCTCCAGTCGTGTGCTTGTGACTGTGTGATGCCAGTCCCAGGCCCCTCTCCAATCGTGTGCTTGTGATTGTGTGATGTGGGTTACACTAATGGCTCTTTGGCTAGGCTCAGACCAGCAAACTCACTGCAGTTTGACCTGGCAGAATCAAATGCAGGACTTCCTGAGGTGAAAGACGTGATTGCATATTGTTAGATTCAGCTAGTGGCTGAGTTAACATCAAGTATGAGTGCACCCAAGCTGGACAGTGAGAAAATTCAGCTCGCTGCATCTATGAAGCAAGTTTGTTTTTCAGTGAAAAAGTATGTTGGGTTTTATATTTTGTGAAAAAAAAAAAAAAAAAAAAAAACTGTTTATGCATCGCAAGGCAAATCCATTGACACTGTATCGAAAAACGGTTGTCTTCATGAAGCACATCTTAAATGCTCCTTGTAATAGTTTCCCTGTGTGGTAGTGGCACAGTTTGTTACTGATGTCTGTAAATAGTAGACAATTCAAGTACATAGCCGTTTTCCCTGGCTGCAGTCGGCTGCCTATACCCTCAAGTAGAATGGTAGGTTTGCAGCGGCCGTTATTCCCTTGAGATCCTGGTATCTGCACCCTGAAGAGACTGAGCCCCTGTTGAGCCTGTTCTTTTCCGTGTATCTGGGCGTTTCCAAAGCATGTTTATTTATCATATTTCAGTGGCAGTGTGACGTCACAGTAGCGGCTTCAAATCAGAGCCTCCTACAGCAACGGTTGTGTTTAATTCATCAAAACAAAAATGGATTACTTCATTAAGCCTATCATCATAAGTACTTGGCCTGTTATATGTGCTATAAACAACTTTGCAACAGTTCTTTGGGGACAAACCATTTTGTCAGTAAAGACTTTAAAGAAGTGGTAACAATTGCTAGATGTAAAAATGATTCACAAGTTTGTGGAATGCCTTCATATCGTGGCACCCTTGCTGTGTCAGCCAGCAGCTGCTGGGGCTTCACAGTGACTAGCAGAACACAGCCTTCAAATCAGGGAAGAGATGGAAAGCAGACTTACTGAACAGTATTTCAAATATCAGAAATACAGTGAAACCTAAATATGTGTGTGTCACATAAACATGACATGTACTCCCCTGTCAAAGCTGCAGAACATTAGCTATCAGGAGAGAGAGAGAGAGAGGCTGTGCCTGCCATTCAGTCCTTGGGTCCTGTCAAGCAGAGACTGACAGTATTATGCTGAAGTGTGGTGTGGATTACACTGATGCTGAAGTGTGGTGTGGATTACACTAATGTCACCAAACTAATTTGTTTTGTGTCATGAGCAGCCGGATTCAAATCCAGCGGCCCAGAGGTCAAAGGCTAGAAGGCTAGTGAATGACACCCTGGAAATGAGCACCAGTCCTCTGCACACTCTGTGCGTTGCCTTGATGAACTGCGGACTGATTTGATGGAGCTGCACACTCATGAATACTGGAACTGCAGAGTCAGTTGCTGGTAGACAAATCGGTGTTCTCTCCCGCTGACTGCGCTGTGCACTGCGGCTGCACTTTCTGCTTGCCACAATGTGCTGCTGGGGGGAGATTAAAGCTTGGACGAAATGACATGGAAAATGGATTTCATATTAAGGAATGCCTGGGCCAAAGAATTGAACCGACAGGAAGCCTGAATTTGTGTTCTTCAGGGGAATGTTTATCTGCTAAATTAGAACAGGAGACAGAGTCTAACTTTAAAAAAAAAATGTTTCATGAAACAATACCATGGGAAGGAATAAGATCTCTTTTTTTGTTGTGCTACAGCAGGTTTGTGTCCCTGAAGAATGACCTGTGGATAATGTAAACAAACCGAACAGTTGTGGCATTTCAAATATCCAGCACTACTTGTATTAAATTATTTTATCCAGAACTACTCAGAATGCAGCACATAGTGCTTTCATTAGTGACACCCACTTCCTTGGAGACTGTGTAGTAGTGTTTCAGGCATTCTAAATTTGGTGAAAATACAGTAGCTTGGTGTCTTAAAATATCTCTGCAGGATTTTCCCGCACTTCAAGTTGCAGATATGCGGGAGCAACTTGGAAAATGCATGATTCCCGCAATCCCGTGCTGAAATTCAAGCCCTGCAATAGGTGGCGCTGTGATGCTAGCAGATATCTGTTTTAATTTACTGTAACTACAGTGATATCTGCAGGTCACAGAAACCGTGGATACTCAGTAGAGAAGGTCCATGCTGTATGTGGTTGTGTTGAAGCTGTCAGTAGAGAAGGTCCATGCTGTATGTGGCTGTGTTGAAGCTGTCAGTAGGGAAGGTCCATGCTGTATGAGGTTGTGTAGAAGCTGTCAGTAGAGAAGGTCCATGCTGTATGAGGTTGTGTAGAAGCTGTCAGTAGAGAAGGTCCATGCTGTATGAGGTTGTGTAGAAGCTGTCAGTAGAGAAGGTCCATGCTGTATGTGGCTGTGTTGAAGCTGTCAGTAGTGAAGGTCCATGCTGTATGAGGTTGTGTAGAAGCTGTCAGTAGAGAAGGTCCATGCTGTATGAGGTTGTGTTGAAGCTGTCAGTAGAGAAGGTCCATGCTGTATGAGGTTGTGTTGAAGCTGTCAGTAGAGAAGGTCCATGCTGTATGAGGTTGTGTTGAAGCTGTCAGTAGAGAAGGTCCATGCTGTATGTGGTTGTGTTGAAGGTGATTGTAGTTCTCTGCACAGATGGGTTTCCCTTCTTCTCACAGACTGCGGGTGGGGTCCCTCAGCAAGGTCCTTAATGAATTGAGTTCTGATCCCCTTGTGCCTGATTTACTCATAAACAGAAGCAGATTTGTCTTGTGTACAGTAATGCATGTGATCTCAATCTCTGAGTATATTAAATAGTGTGTTTGGCAGTCCACTGGAAAGTTCAGTTAATTCAATTAAGATGAATGGCTCTGTGTAAACATTTAATAAAGAACTCTGAAGGAGCAGATGTGTATTTGCATCATAAAGCACTCTGACAGCATCCTTCACTGCTGTGGAGAGGGATGTGAAGAGTGAAGCATTGGGATTCTGTGCAGCGCTCGCACTTTCTCTCTGCACGCAATGCATGTGAAGACGGTTGTATTTAGCATCGTCTTGTATTTTTGTGTGCAGGAGGGGTAATTTTAACAGACTATATTCAAGAAAAATATTTATTATCAGTAAATGCACCTACAAAATAATGTTATAAATCTTACCGGCTGTGCACTCCCATTTGTAATCTTAACGAAAGACCTGCTTTATTACAGCAACCATGTATTTCCCTTTTAAAACATGATATCTGGTTCTACACTTGGTTAAGAACTCTGTGTTTTGCAAACCATCTAAATTGTCTCATTTGAGATGAACCTTGTTCAGGACATTCTTTGGCAAAGGTTATTGAGAGTATTACAAAAGGGTGTATGGAGGCTGTCTATCAGTCAGTCTGACTGTCTGTCTTTCTTCCCTTTTTATATGTAACTAAGGAACTGCTTGGTTTGGACATTCTTTAGTTATTGACAGGGCCAATACAATTGCTTAAATTCAGCCTTGGCAAACTCAGGGTAAAATGACAGACATGTAATTTTTATTTTCATTAACATCCTGACAACTTGTTACATTTATAACTGTTTCAAAACAGGCGCTCTAGTGTACTGGGGTTTGAGATCTATCCTCAATCACTGCAGAAAGAGCGATTGAAACAAATACATAACAAGTGCTTTGGCTGTTCTGTTCAGTACCACAGCATGGATCATGATTGCTGTGTAACCAGTTTGACAATGTGGGCAATAATCAGTGCACTAGAGCAGACATTTTCAAAATAGCTTTGAAATAGACTTTAAAGTTTTATAAGTGTAAAAAATTACAGGTAAATTATTTAAGCAGTTGTAGCAACACGTGGGGACATGTAAAACTATATTTCTAAGAACCCTACTACTTACTCTAAGACTTCGTTAATCCTCTCAGGCACGGACTCAGTGAGGCGCTGAAGGGTCCAGTTATCCTATAGATTCTTCACACTTGATTCCAGTTCGTTTCGGTTGCATGGTTGAATTTTCCTGATTTCCTGCCCTATCGGACCCCAAACATTCTCAGTAGGATTGAGAGCCAGTGAATATCCAGGTTGAAGTTGCAGTGATGTTGATGCTGTCGTCTTCCAAACATTTCTTCACTTGCTTGGCTCCATGGAAAGGGGCTCCATCATCCTAGAATCAGAAGTCACTGATTATTTTTTATTTCACTGTTTTAGAGTGTTAGCATGAGAAACTGTCGATTATTTTCTTACTGATTCAGCATTGGAGTTGTTTATGCCACTTGAAACATTTCTTCCTAATTGATACTTGTTAGATTTCCACAGGCAGAATGTACAGTAAATGGGCTGAAAGCTTGTTTGAATGATGCTTAAAAGAAAGAAATACCAAGCTGAGCTTAAATCTAACATCTGTGTAATTGATGGATTTTTACTAGGTGATGATGAAAGTGCTGTTGGTTCTGAACCTGAAGGGGGATGTTTATGTGCAAGTGAATTTGTAATTGTGAAAACTTTTTTATTTTTACAGTATGTTAATACTGTTAGTGCTGTTTCTACATGATCTGTAAAGAGACCGCAGTACAACAGCACCCCAGCAGGTAGATTTCCCATAACACCTGCATATGGAGTCATGGAAGTATTGCACAAATCACACATTCATTTCTAATTGTATCTAGACTGGAGTCGTTAGTGTGACTCGAATCTAGATATAGCACTCGTGGTTTTCAGTAACAGAAACCACGGCTGTATCTGCTGTGTTATTCCTGGCTGGTGTAGAGGAGAGGGCGCCAAATGACGCCACACAGGCAGCAGAGGAATCTGACCTCTGACCTCCTTCCTCGTACAGTAGTTTCATCTTGCTCTTTTGGGAGCAGTGACCTGGCCTGGGAATACCGGTTTGAATTGAGAGAATATTTGAACATGACGATCTGTCCCAGCACTGAACCATCACCCTCTGGGGACAAGGTGGAGGGAGATACTCACAGTGACGTCTCACTTGCAATTTCCCATGAACACGTGGTGGAGGAGGTCATGATGCTGATGCCTGTAGTTTTGTAATTGCAGAGCCGAGGGGTATTTTTGTTACTGACAGACTTGTAACTTGAAAATGAGTTTCTTTCTAGTGCTTTAGTTTCTACGTCGGCCAGTGCTTTTCAAACTGGGGCTTCTAATGAAGACCCCGTTTCTTTTTGCCCAGTTTTGTATCTTATCTTGCCACCTCCTCTACCAGAGTTGCAATGCCTAATCTGTGGCTTCAGGAGGACTGAGGTCAACATGCAGTGGTTTCTGTTATGTTTAGCTGCTGAACCTTGGAGGTCTTGTGTGAATACATCTCCAGCCCATTCTCTGCTCTGTCGCTGTGCACCCCCAGCCTGGATTGGGATTCAGCTAGCTCTGAACTCCCAGTGAGACTCCAGGGACCACCGTGGAAATGAAAAGTGGGGATTATGTGTGGAAAGTTTGAAAACTGCTGTTCTAGACATAGAGGCATCGTCTGCTCATCTGTCTCTGAATGTCTCTGTTTCCATGCATGCTTGTCTATCTAAATATCTCCCTGTCTCTAGTCTGTCTATGCCTGCCTACCTGTCTCAGAGTGTCTCCTCTCTGGCTGGCTGTGTGTTAACAGGGGAGTGGTGTAGGGCACTGGTATATGGGAGAAATTATTATGTGATTAAAATGCTCTGGCATGGGTCTGGGAGAGTTGCCCCTTGGCACAGGCTCCACATTGCTCTTCTGTTTCCTGTCAGTTTTTGGCAAGGTGTTGCAAATAGCTGGTGGGAGGTCTTCATCACTGCCAAGGCCTGAGAATCCTCCATTGCCAGCGATAAGCTCTCAGATCTGCTGCACCATAAAGACTGCGAGGATTATTCACTGTGCCATGGTCAGCATGCTATCAGTGCTGAATAGGACTGATTAAAGAGTTTGGCCATGCAAAGATATACATGTTGGTATGTTAAATCACTGCTGCCCAGTGTTGAGTGGGGTTCTCTTTACTGTACTGCTAGAGTGCTCTGCAGTGTTGAGAGTGGAGTTTTCTTTCCTATACTACTAGAGCGCTCTGCAGTGTTGAGTTGATTTCTCCTATATCTGTATAGAGCTCTGCAGTGTTAATGCAGCTTTATGTTAATAAGAGGAACACAGTGGCACTGCTGTACATGGCTCCTTAGCTGTTCCAAGCAAAACCTCATTTCTAAACCCTGGTTAGCACTAGTGTAGGAAAACTGTTGGACATGAAAGACACTTCTGGCCCCTTCCAAGCACCACTTACCCCCCCCCCCCCCCTTCCAACCGTCTTTCTAATTCTCTTTGTTTCTTCTCTGACAGGTTGTCTTGGAGACACGCAGTTCTGTTTCCGATTCCGAGAAGCTGTGGGCAGGAAGGCATCGCTGTGCTACCCTGTGGACCAGAGCGATCGAGATGCCCCTGTCTATCTGAAGGTTAGAGCTCCGATTCCCAGCCTGCCCCTCCCTTTCCTCTCTGTCTCTCTGCTGCACCGGGACATTGTGAGAAGCACCTTAGTACAGATTAAGGATTTCAGCTGAACTACAGGGTTATTAATAGAGCTGCCGCTCAGGGTTCAGATCAAAACTGCATTTCTATCTATGATTGGACTGCTTTTTTAAATTGTGTTTCTTTACTGTTGAAGTGCAAAGTGTAACTGGTCTGTGTGTGTGTCTCTTCCTTGGCTAGTAAGAACTGAAAGCTGCATCTGTCTTTCCCTGCCTGCGGTCACACTCCGGCTATCTTATATCTGTGTTGTGTTGTGATGTTACTGAATGGTTTGTTAAAAAGAAGACCACTGGAGATCAGATGCTGAAAGGCTGCGACATTTATTTCTCTCTGTATAACAGAAAATGAAAGAAATAAGCAAAAGATGGCTCAGTTCACCATTCATCTCTGGAATTGCCATCTTTTTAAAACAAACTAATATAATAAAAGTGCTTCATTTCACAACCTCAGTCCCAATATTTTACCAATACACATTTGTATTATATTCATGAGTATTTAACTACATTCCAGCAAAATAGTTAATTAAAATAAGAGAATATAATATAAATAAAATAATGCAGCCTACCCCTTTAGCACAGTAATGCATTAACTCAGGATTGGCGCGCATTCTAACGTAAAACTACATATTCGTACACTCTAAACAATAGTGGCTGCAGTGGCACTGGATCAGGATCTTGGATTAATAGTGCGCTATATACCGGTTACAAAAACAAGGCTTTGAAAATCCTTTCTGTTACCAGCCTTGTGGGTTCATAACACACAAGGTTCTGTGCAGAGCTTTGAGGCAGAGAGACTTGGCTAACACCAGCTTTCCATAATGTACATCAAGCATGCAGTTTTTTTTTTAAATCTGATTTAAAGGGGGACTCCATAGAGTGTGGAAAATACACATAATAATCAATTGCCTGGTACTGGAGGAATCCACTTAGAAAAAATGTGTTGAGAGATTCCAAATGTAAGATCTATAAACAATATAATTAGTTAGCCTTGGTTGCGGAAGCCCTGGTTACTAAAGCCCTGGTTACTAAAGCCCTGGTTACTAAAGCCCTGGTTACTGAAGCCCTGGTTACTGAAGCCCTGGTTACTGAAGCCCTGGTTACTGAAGCCCTGGTTACTAAAGCCCTGGTTACTAAAGCCCTGGTTACTAAAACCCTGGTTACTAAAGCCCTGGTTACTGAATCCCTGGTTACTGAATCCCTGGTTACTAAAACCTTGGTTACTAAAGTCCTGGTTACTGAAGCCCTGGTTACTGAAGCCCTGGTTACTGAAGCCCCGGTTACTAAAACCTTGGTTACTGAAGCCCTGGTTACTGAAGCCCTGGTTACTGAAGCCCTGGTTACTGAAGCCCCGGTTACTAAAACCTTGGTTACTAAAGTCCTGGTTACTGAATCCCTGGTTACTGAAGCCTTGGTTACTGAAGCCCTGGTTACTGAGACCTTGGTTACTGAAGCTTCTTGCTTTTGAATAGTTTTATTTTGCTTTTGGTGGAAAGGTGGTTCAAACTGCTCGAGCTCCCTTTGAGGTGATGAGATGTTTTCTTTTCTGCTCTCCTCCTGGTTTCTGGGCTGTTCATTAATCTCCTGCTTTTCTGTTTCCTTTCAGAGGGATCAGGGCCATTACTATGGCTATGTTTATTTCCGTCAAGTTCGAGATAAAACTCTGAAGCGAGGTTACTTTCAGAAGGTAAGCCGTGATATATACCGTATATCGGAACTTCAACACAAAGGTGCAGGAAGAGAAAGAGGGAAGTGCTGAGAAGAGGGAAGAACACATCAAGAAGTCTGAATACCACTGATCATAACATCTAGAAATTAAACCGTGTTAGCATCGTGGTGAAGTAGCTCACTTGCAGTGAGTGTGTCTCCTGCTCTCACCCAGCCTCCACACAGTCCCTAACATGCTCTAAAAGACAGTGCAGTAAAGGGTTAAGAATGGGAGTTTTGATGCACAGAATTGTTTTTTGCATGACTTATCAGAAGAGTCCTGTCATCTGTCTCCTCCCTGTGCTGTGGAGGCTTGTTGTTTATGTCGGACTCAGCTGAGCTCTTTGTTGTCTCCCTCTGGGGATTGTGGGTTTCAAGTGGCTGTCAATGTAAAAGTAATCAAAAAAATCAAAAAAATAAGACACTTTTCACAATGGAGCTGATGGGCTTGTGTGCTCACATTGTAAGAAGGGGTTTTGATTTTCAGGTTTACTTTTTTTTTTTCAATTTGAAGTTTAATCAGGCGCTGCACCTACGCATTCCCACATTAGAAATCAGGGTCTATGCTAACTAAGTGAATCAGGTAATGCTAATGCTGCTGCTGCTGTTTGTGATGCAGGCACACTTAACGAATCCTGTCCTTGCCTTCGAGACCAAGGAAACACATTCCCATGGTCCCTGGTTTGAATTAACAGCTGATCAGAGTTCTATAGCCGGAGTGTGCAGCTGTCTTTAAATACCACTGCGTGTGCATTCAGGGAATGGGGCTGTCGTTTGGTTGTTGTCTATCTGTGTTGTAATAAGTCGATGTGGCATTGGCTGAATCGTTTGCCTGTTGAGTGTAGTTTTTCTAGTCAGGGAATTTCAGTTTTATATGATCTTGGTTTAGAAAAAACCTTGGTGAATATCTTTCTCAATGTCTTCATTGAATTTACCAAGTTTTTTCTAAATGTACCACTATTGAGGGTTTTTATAATTAATGATGAATCATCTTCCTTTGTGAAGAGTAGTAGTAATAGTAGTAATGGCAGGAGTACTGTGTCGTTGATGTGTGAAGATGTCTAGTAGTAGCAGGGCAGGAGTAATGTAAGGAATCGCTCATGTGTGACTGTCTAGTGGTAATGGCTGTAGTAATGTAATATCGTTGGGTTCAAGGGGAGGAAATGTAAACACCCTTTAATACCTGCTGCATAGGGAGGGTAAATGACCCTCAATTGAAAGATAAAACATGCAATAGAAACTAACAATAAAGTCAAATCAGAAGAGAGAAACTAACTAACATTATTGTCAAGGCTGATCCAATCCTTGCAAAACCAGTTTTACAAAAAAAAAGAAAACTGCAGAAGTGTTGAGTTTCCTATTTGTTAAAGTGCTGTAATATTGAGTTCACAGCTGAGCTGACACTGGTATGCAGTGTCCTTGACAGAGCACACTTTCACACTGGCATGCTCCTCTCAGCTCATACCATCTCCACACTGAGAGTGCAGCAGCATGCTCCTCTCAGCTCATACCATCTCCACACTGAGAGTGCAGCAGCATGCTCCTCTCAGCTCTTACCATCTCCACACTGAGAGTGCAGCAGCATGCTCCTCACAGCTCTTACCATCTCCACACTGAGAGAGCAGCAGCATGCTCCTCTCAGCTCATACCATTTCCACACTGAGAGTGCAGCAGCATGCTCCTCTCAGCTCATACCATCTCCACACTGAGAGTGCAGCAGCATGCTCCTCTCAGCTCTTACCATCTCCACACTGAGAGAGGAGATACCATTGCTTCTGGCCAGGATCCACAAGCACGAGCTGGCCCTGCTGCTGCCACTGAGGGCCTGTCTTCCCTTGTACATACAGCATGTGCTGCTAATTCAAGACGGTGACGACCTGCTACAGTGTTCAGAGGGGTTTGCCATCCATAACTGGTAAACACTCAATACTGCTACATTTACAAATACCAAAAGAAACTTCATGAATTCAAACACAAACATTTAGTTAAGTGTATTTAATTATTTTTTTCTAGAATCAATTATATTTTTGCTTCCTGGCATTAAGTCACTTCCTGTGCTGTAGGTCACATGGTCTAAATTGCTGTGGGACCACTGGACTTGTATTGACAAAGCACAGGAAGTGATTCGGTACCAGGGTTCAGCAAGTTCAAATCCCTGTGTTTGAAATACAGGAACTGTGAATGTAGAACTGAAGTTTAAAAAGCAAGAAAAGATCTAGAATGCAAGAAAAAGGGGGACTGCTGCTAATGTTGCAAGTCCAAATGGATTTTCTAGAAGCCTGTGTTGCTACTCTAACCGGTGTGTCTCTCTCTTGTGTTGCAGTCTCTGGTGATTATCAGCAGGCTGCCCTATGTTCATTTCTATCACTCCCTGCTGAAGTTGATTGCTCCAGAGTACTTTGAGAAGAGCGAGCCGTGCCTGGAGGCAGGTGAGTGCAGTTCATCCTGGGCTCACAGTGGAGGTGTCCGCACGTGTGCCTGTCGCATACACACAGTGTATGGAGACTCTAACCCTAATGGAGTAAAACATGCTTAGGACTTTCCTTCACACAACTTTATCAGGACCTGTGCAGAATATCATGATGGACCTTTTACACAGCGTGATGTAGACTCCATTCAGTTTCCTCAGTGGTGTACAAGTGCAGAATTGTTGCGTGGACTTGATCTACAGCGATTCTTTAGTAAAGCATGTCATTTGTTCAGCCTGCCAGAGTTACCAAGGGACCGGGTATACCAGGGAACATGCCCGTGCCAGGGGGAAGCCTAATAACTGGCCAGGTAGTGTAGATCACACTTCTGTGCCTCTAATGGTCTACATTGCCATGGTGTACACTGTTGTGAGGGACATATGGCCTTACTTTTAAATACAAACCAGGAACGACTGAAAATGTAAAGTGTGCTGGGATGGCCTTGGCGCTATATAGTGTGCTAGTAAAGAAGGCCCTGCTGGAGCAACACAACAAGGACACTAAATGTTACAGTTCAACTCTAAATAAAAAAATATATTATTTTATATCTTAAATATTATTTTACTAAACTGAAAATGAGTTGAAAACTGAAAATTTTAGGATCTCTCATTTGGTTTATTTCAGGAATGTGTCAGTAATTCTAGTAGAGTTCCTGTATTGGTTTATTTCAGCATGGTGTCAGTAATTCCACTAGAGTATCTGTATATATTGTGCACAAGTTTGTTTTCTCTCTCTTAGCTTGCAGTGACATTGAGCGTTGGCCCACCCCGGTCCCTGGGACTGCGTTGAGCCTCCCTATAGTGGGCGTGGTCATGAAGGTAAGACATTGCTGCTTTTATAGACACCTGCAAGCTGCTGTCTGAAGGCTTCTTTGGGGATCACAAGCAGCTCCTATATACATTGCATTTGGATGCTTGGTCAGAAGATTATGTGGTTTTATTTCCATTTGTTGCTGGTAAATGTTATTATAGTAGGCTATGTTTTGTGTGTTTTTGGTTCTTTGCTTTAAGTTTAAGAGATTGTAGCTGACAATAATTTGCCATGCTCCTCCAGTCGCTGTACAGCTCCTCCAGTCTCTGTACAGCTCCTCCAATCGCTGTACTGCTCCTTCAGTCGATCTTAGATTTAAAGCATCTGGTACAGCACTATGCTGCAGAGATCTTGGTTTGCAGACCTTGCTCTCAGATTGTGTTTCACCTGGATAGTGAAATTGTCCCACCCCTTCAGGGCTTGTTTTCCAGTTGCTTCCCATAGTTGCACTCACATGCTTGCAACCAGTAAGGTTTTTTGATCTCAGAACATGCTGCTGTGGTGAAACAGAAAGGAAAGCAAGCAGCCTGAGAACTTTCTTGACCCTGGTGCTGGAGAGGGGTTCCTGGAAAGGGATTCTCTTTCTTGACCCTGGTGCTGGAGAGGGGTTCCTGGAAAGGGATTCTCTTTCTTGACCCTGGTGCTGGAGAGGGATTCTCTTTCTTGACCCTGGTGCTGGAGAGGGGTTCTCTTTCTTGACCCTGGTGCTGGAGAGGGGTTCCTGGAGAGGGATTCTCTTTCTTGACCCTGGTGCTGGAGAGGGGTTTCTGGAGAGGGATTCTCTTTCTTGACCCTGGTGCTGGAGAGGGGTTCCTGGAGAGGGATTCTCTTTCTTGACCCTGGTGCTGGAGCGGGATTCTCTTGCTGGTTGGAGTATGGTTGAGTGCTTTCACTGTCTGGAGGTTGTGATGCTGTGTGATGTTTTGATGTGCTTTTCTCGTCAGGTTCGAATTCCTGCCAGTTATGACAAGCCCGGCACGACATACATTGACCAGTCTGCACCACAGGTATGCCTTAGACAGCTTATACTGCTTGGCGCACCGCTGACAGCAAGGCAATGCAATAACAATACGTGGCTAGTAAAAACAACACTAGACTGAACAAGCTTACAATCAATCAGAAAGGTCAGGTATAGTTTCAGCCTAGCTCACAATGTTCACCACTAGCTTTGCAATCATAGTTTAAATTAGGGATGCAAGTTGGTTATGTTCAGTTTGGTTTTTTATCAACTCTTCCAGCTGTTTTTGACATTTTAAGATGGTTTTTCGGTAAAATGGAAATGAAAGTTTAAAACTGAAAAAGGAAGACTAAATCTATTCAGCCAAAGGAACGGAGATACCAATATTACTGTGATTCCGTGTTATTGCATCACTCAAACTAATGCATTATACTGTTAGACACAATGTAGAAAGAATAACGTACTGTGTTAAGGGACTGTGACAGGGCGGTCGAGTGGTGACGTCCCAGTCCAGGAAGATGACAAAGTAAGTAGAGCGGATTGAAGCACTGTGTGCGTATTTATTTAAAGAAAAATAAACAAAAACACAGCTCACAGAGCCAAAATAAAAAACAAATGTCGAACGCAAAAAAAAAACCCTTCCCAAAGCAAGCAGCAATTCTTTACTTTTCTTTAATCTTTCCCTCTCGCTGGCTCACTCTTTCTCCATTCACCCCCCCTCCCCTCCCCCACACACAGACAAGCTTGTATACATGTGCCCATCTCCCAATCAGCAATCATTTCATCACTGCGGAGACAGACACATTCTGCATGAGTTTTGATATGCGCTGTCGACAACCAGACTGTTAATAAATCATTAGCTGCCGGCCACGCATTCTCATGGGATGTCGTCTGGCAAGGACGAGCTGCTAATATCATCCCTGCCAAACCATGTTAACTATACAATAATAACAACACATCATGTTTTTAACCCCAGGCAATACATTTCTTTTTAAATCAGCAATAAACCATTCGGTTTCAACACATAACAATACATTTATCAGCAGGGCTCAGCCCAGCCACATATTTACATGCAGATCTCTGCCGTGCTACTGGGACATGAGACTTTGTTTGGGTATTATTATTTTCCTGGTATTCGCTGTTGCTTGTTACTTCCATCAGCATTCTGGCGCCCTGTCTGTATACTGCCTCTCTAGCTCCCTGAGTCTTTTCAAAGTGCATGGAAGCTATCCTGGCCTCATTGAGACAGAGGCATCAGATTTCTCAGTTACCTGGATGACTGGCTCCTTTGTGCCCAGTCTCCAGCACAGGCAGAGGCCCACACGGAACTTGTCACCAGCCACCTTCACCGATTGAGCCTGACGGTGAATCGTGCAAAGAGCCAGCTCACACCTGCGCAGATAGACTCCCATGTAGGAGTGCAGTTAGATTCCATTCTGTCACTCTATTGTATAACAGAGTGCAGACAATAGCACCTTTTTCAGCTCAATACAGCACTTAAGTAGTAACATTCCAGAGACTTCTGGGGTTGATGGCAGCAGTTTCCCAGACCCTTCCTCTGGGTCTCCTGCAGATGTGCCATCTCCAAGCCTGGCTCAACAACAGGGTTTTTCAGCCCGTGTTGAACCTGGGCCATCTAGTGACGGTGTCTCACCGCTGTCTCAGGGCCCTCTCTCTTAGTGGACATAGCCTGCCCATCTATGTCTCGGTGTAACACTGGGCAGCATCACCAGAAGTGAGGTCATCACCACAGACGAGTCCAGTTGGTGCACTGTGTGGAATGGCAGAGTTGCACAGGGGCTATGGAACCCCTGCGACAGGGTCGCCACTTACATCTTTTGGAGCTGCCAGCAGTTTATCTGGCCTTGCAGAATTTTTTACAGGAGGTTCAAAGAAGACATGTGCTTGTCCGGACAGATAATGCTACCGTGGTGGCTTATACAAACCAGATGCCTTGGTACACCAGTGACCAGCTGCTGTATGCCTTCCCACCGCTCGCTGTGCTCCCACTGTGTCTGGAGGGAAAATCAGGCAGGACTGGGCCAGGGTGCTATTAGTAGCCCCTTATTGGCCCAGGAGACTTTGGTTTTCAGCTCTGGTGCAGCTCCTGAGCATCCAGCCCTGGAGCCTGCCCAATCACCGCGATCTCAGGCACGGGGGACCTTATGGCATCTGAGCCTACAGCTCTGGGTCTGGCCCCTGAATGGCTGCATTTTAGATGTCTGGGTCTGTCCAGTAGGGTCATTGACACTCTGCAAAATGTCAGAGCAGCGTCCACACGTTCCCAGTACGGGTACAAGTGGGGCGTCTTTCAGAAGTGGTGTCTGCCTTTGATTTGTCCCATGACAGTAATACTGCAATTTTTGCAGGACATATTTGCCGATGGGAATTACCATCCACGTTAAAGGTCTATCTGGCAGCTATTTCAGCTTGCCCTGTCAAAATTGACTCTATCTCCCCAGGAGCTCACTTCCTGGCTTGATAATTTTTGAAAGGAGCTTGGTGACTTCGGCCACCTCCTTAAGGACGCTGTTCATAAGAACATAATAATATAAGAAAGTTTACAAACGAAAGGAGGCCATTCGGCCCATCTTGCTTGTTTGGTTGTTAGCAGCTTATTGATCCCAGAATCTCATCAAGCAGCTTCTTGAAGTATCCCAATGTGTCAGCTTGAACAACATTACTGGGGAGTTGGTTCCAGATTCCCACAATTCTCTGTGTAAGAAAGTGCCTCCTATTTTCTGTTCTGAATGCCCCTTTATCTAATCTCCATTTGTGACCCCTGGTCCTTGTTTATTTTTTCAGGTCGAAAAAGTCCTTTCGGTCGACATTTCTAAAAGGTATTGACATTTTGAATGCTTGAATCAGATTGCCGTGTAGTCGTCTTTGTTCAAGACTGAATAGTTCTGTCTGCATATGACACGCCTTTTAAACCCGGAATAATTCTGGTTGCTCTTCCTTGCACTCTTTCTAGAGCAGCAATATCCTTTTTGTAGTGAGGTGACCTGAACTGAATACAGTATTCTAGATGAGGTCTTACTAATGCATTGTAAAGTTTTAACATTACTTCCCTTGATTTAAATTCAATACTTTTCACTATATATCCGAGCATCTTGTTGGCCTTTTTTATAGCTTCCCCACATTGTCATGGTGAAGACACTTCTGAGTCAACTTAAGCTCCTAGGTCTTTTTCATAGATTCCTTCTGTAATATCAGTATCTCCCATATGGTATTTATAATGCACATTTTTATTGCCTGAGTGCAGTGCCTTACATTTTTCTCTGTTAAATGTCGTTTGCCATGTGTCTGCCCAGTTCTGAATCTTGTCTAGATCATTTTGGATGACCTTTGCTGCTGCAACGGTATTTTTGTGTTTTTTGTGTCGTGTGCAAATTTAACAAGTTTGCTTACTATACCAGAATCTAAGTTATTAATGTAGATTAGGAATAGCAGAGGACCTGGTATTGATCCCTGTGGTACACCACTGAATACCTTGTTACATTTGAGGTTTCAGTACTTCAGTACAATCAGTACTTTCTATTTTCTACATGTTAAGGATACTGTTACCATATAAGTCATTTTTAATTTTGGATCTTATTATAGTTTACATGTAATAGAAGTCAGGCTTATTGATCTAGAGTTACCTGGTTCGGTTTTGTTTCCCTTTTTATGGATCGGTATTTCGTTTGCAATTCTCCAGCCTGTTCGTCGCTGGAGGCTTAACGTAGTGCTTGAGGCACTCATGAAACCTCCATTTGAACCCTTGCGTTCTGCTGAGCTGAAGTCACTTCTTGGTCACTTAAAGCGGCTTTCCTGCTTGTAGTCACCTCCGCTAGTGAGGTGAGTGAGATGCAAGCATGTTCAATTGCAAAAGCCTGCTAATTTTTTCAGAAGCCAGGACATAGGCCATGTGTTGTACCAATCCTGCTTTTAAAACTATCTCAGCATCCACATCAACCAGTCTATGTATTTGGAGGCTTTCCATCCACCCCTTTCCAGTCTGACAGGGAGTGACAGCTCCGTACGCTCTGCCCTGTGCGGGCACTAGCTTACTATGTTGGCAGGACACACAGTTGGAGGTAGTCCGAACAGTTTTTTGTCTGTTATGGGGCAAAGTCCCATGGGCAAGCCCTGTCTAAACAGAGACTATCAAAATGGATAACAGACACAGTCAAGACTGCCTATGAGCGAGCCAACTTGCCCCCTCCAGGGGCATGGCAACCTCTTCCAGGGTGCATGCATCAATGGAATTTGCAATGCAGCGGTTTGGGCTACTCCCCATGCCTTTACAAGATTCTGTCAACTGAATGTCTTGGATCCACAAAACCCTGGCTTTGGAACTCGAGTGTTGAGGGCGGCTTCAGGGTCAACCCTTACTACATAACATAGAGGTGAGTTCTCCCTCAATTTTTAGCCCTAGCTAATTGTTACTAGGGTTCCAAATGGTAACGCACAAGGCATCCTTGGCTTAGCCTTGTAGCATTCTAGTTGTTCTGCAGTATTGCCTTGCGACGACTTTGGTGCACTCACCCATTCGGTAATGATTACATTTCATACTTGATAGGGAATGTTGTGTTATTATCATAACCATGGTTCCCTGAAATAGAAATATAACAATTAATCTTCAAGGTCACTGCGTCCATGATTAGAACATGTCTGAAGGAAACATGATGCTAGTACCTGTGTCTGCAGTCAGGCATGGCTACGTCACAGGTGCAGTCTTGTGCTCTTGGGGGCAAGTGTGGCTACGTCACGGGTGCAGTCTTGTGCTCTCGGAGGCGAGCGTGGCTACGTCACGGGCGCAGTTCTCTTGTGCTCTCGGGGGCGAGCGTGGCTACGTCACAGGCGCAGTTCTCTTGTGCTCTCGGGGGCGAGCGTGGCTACGTCACGGGCGCAGTTCTCTTGTGCTCTCGGGGGCGAGCGTGGCTACGTCACGGGCGCAGTTCTCTTGTGCTCTCGGGGGCGAGCGTGGCTACGTCACGGGCGCAGTTCTCTTGTGCTCTCGGGGGCGAGCGTGGCTACGTCACGGGCGCAGTTCTCTTGTGCTCTCGGGGGCGAGCGTGGCTACGTCCCGGGCGCAGTTCTCTTGTGCACTCGGGGGCGAGCGTGGCTACGTCCCGGGCGCAGTTCTCTTGTGCTCTCGGGGGCGAGCGTGGCTACGTCCTGGGCGCAGTTCTCTTGTGCTCTCGGGGGCGAGCGTGGCTACGTCACGGGCGCAGTTCTCTTTTGCTCTCGGGGCGAGCGTGGCTACGTCACGGGCGCAGTTCTCTTGTGCTCTCGGGGGCGAGCGTGGCTACGTCACGGGCGCAGTTCTCTTGTGCTCTCGGGGGCGAGCGTGGCTACGTCATGGGCGCTTGTGTGCAGCTTTGGTATTCTATTCAGATTTCAGGATTTTTCCAGGTAAACACTCATTCAGTAATGGTTACATTTCAGGGAACCATGGTTATGATAATAACCCAACATTTTTGAAATTGTAATCATTAATTAACATACTGGCTTCAAAGTGACTGTGGGAGCATTTTAAAATAGCTTCTGATGAGGAAACACTTCTAATTTAAAATATCATGCAGCAAAATGTAGGATAAGCTCCGACTTATGCTGAGACTCCCAACGCCTTTTTATTGTACAAACAATCATTTTCAGTTCGGTTTTGTCTTTTGTTGGTATTGTGCGATTTTTAATTTTGTGTCTGTTTTGGTTTGGTCATGACTGTTGCATCCCTAGTTTAAATTGTTTCAGTGTCATAGATGGAAAAAAGTTATACATAGTGATGTATGGTCCTGGTAAACTGCTCTGTTCTGCTCTGCTCTGTCCTAGACCTCTTTCCAGGGTCAGTGTTGAAAGAGTTAACACATCATGGCTTCCAGGGAATTGTTTGTGAAGTAGAAACTGAATCTTTAATTGAAAAGCAAGAACAGAAAATACTGTTGCCCTTCCCAAAGGAAATCATTACAGAGCCGATGCAAACTTCAACTGAACTTAACACAGCGTCCTCACCTGACCACATCTCATTCAATTGAACTCAACACATTCCTCACCTGACCATGTCTCATTCAATTGAACTCAACACAGTCCTCACCTGACCACGTCTCATTCAATTGAACTCAACAGTCCTCACCTGACCACGTCTCATTCAATTGAATTCAAGAGTCCTCACCTGACCACGTCTCATTCAGTTGAACTCAACAGTCTTCATCTGACCACGTCTCATTCAATTGAACTCAACACAGTCCTCACCTGAACACGTCTCATTCAGTTGAACTCGAGTCCTCACCTGACCACATCTCATTCAGTTGAAGTCAACACAAGAGTCCTCCCCTGACCACATATCATTCAATTGAACTCAACACAAGAGTCCTCAACTGATCATGTCTCATTCAATTGAATTCAACACAGTCCTCACCTGACCACGTCCCATTCAATTGAACTCAACACATTCCTCACCTGATCACGTCTCATTCAGTTAAATTCAACACAGTCCTCACCTGACCACGTCTCATTCAGTTGAACTCAACACAGAGTCCTCACCTGATCACATCTCATTCAATTGAATTCAACACAGTCCTCACATGACCACGTCTCATTCAGTTGAACTCAACAGAGTCCTCACCTGACCACGTCTCATTCAGTTGAACTCAACACCGTCCTCACCTGACCATGTCTCATTCGATTGAATTCAGAGTCCTCACCTGACCACGTCTCATTCAATTTAACTCATTGCACTTTTAGTGTCACAGGGCAGGGAATAAGACTCCCATTGCATAGCGGTTTGATTTAAAGGGGAACTGTAATGCAAATAAATATATAACCATTTCAATAGAAATCATGTTAACTAAAGCTTGAGCAGTATATCGTATAAAAACCATTAAAACAAAATGAACATTGAATGTGCTGGAGCTCTCTTCCATCACGCTTTGTGTGCTGTCCTGTCATTGGCTCGCTCTATAGTCACACATAGTATTCTATTGAGCGTATGTCCCATTCCCATATTATGTCACCATTGTTTTGTTATGGCTGCCCTTTGTTAGTTTTAAAGGCTTAGGCACACCAACTTTTTGTTACCGTTTTTCCTTTTGTTATTTTAGCACTTGATCGCTTTGCATTCCAACACAATTCACCCTGCCGGCGTTCCCTGGCGTGGGTGGCGGTCAACGATATGACGTAACAGCGGTGCCACAAAGGTTCCAATATGGCGGCAGCCTGCATTTCCAGCTGACCCAAAAAGCTGAAATACTGGCTAAATGCTTAACTTCTTAACAAAATTGCCGCAGTGAGACGCATTTGTTATGTATACAGAGCATTTAGAGGGCCTTGTTATTGTGAATACAACAGCCCTTTAGTAGCACCTGAGCTTGTTGCCTAATACACTGGCTAATCATGCACATTTTCAAACTTGGAATGGATGGATCTGCTGTGCAGTAGAAGTTTTATTTCCATCCCTGAAGCAAGTGTGTATGTGAAGCACATTATACCTTCATTGTAAAAAAGTATATAAAGAGGGTACAATGCATTCAAGCCAATGAAAGTGTAATTCATGTTAAGGCATAGAGAACGGCTAGTTAGAATGGCAAACAAAACAACTGCAAGATGTTTATACGTGTTAAACACTGTGAATTGTAACTATTAGCTACAGTTCTGAACTGTTGTGAATAAGCGCCACAAATCAAAATTACAGCTTAGGTGTTTCTGAATGAAAAGTCTCCATCTCATTTGCACACTGTCATCCTCCACCTTCTAACTGTACAGTTCTAAAGTAAACGGTGTGTTGTCTCTTACAACAGTTTGTTTTATGTAAGCCTTATCTTGGATTTTATATACATGCTCAGTGCTCAGAGAAACTAATGAATGATTGAATGGATTTGTTCCAATGCCCAACTCCTAGCACTAGAAACATTATCACGTCCCCTTTCTTGTGCTGATGATCTTGTGGTCTTCTGGTTTACTCTGCAGTGTGTGTTTCCATGTTGTTCCTCAACACTCTCTCTCCTCTCTCCCTCTAGTTTAGTCTGGTGTGTGTTTCCATGTTGTTCCTCAACACTCTCTCTCCTCCCTCTGGTTTACTCTGCAGCGTGTGTTTTTCCATGTTGTTCCTCAGCGCTCTCTCTCCTCTCTCCTTCTGGTTTACTCTGCAGTGTGTGTGTTTCCATGTTGTTCCTCAGCGCTCTCTCTCCTCTCTCCTTCTGGTTTACTCTGCAGAGTGTGTGTTTCCATGTTGTTCCTCAGCTCTCCCCTCTCTCCCTCTGTTTCAGAATGATGCCCAGGTGTCTCTCGTGCTTCCTACTATCCATGAGGTGGACCTGTTCAGGTACTGGAGATGAAATAACCCGTTTATCACGAGTTGTGCTTCTATTGTAGTTCTTGAGGCAGTGTGTAAGGGGGTGTTATCTGACAGGTCTGAACTTGATAACCCTGCAGCTGTGTATTTACTTTCAGACCCAGTTCCTTACTAGTCTGTTGCTGCCACCTTGTGTTGTGGATGATGAACTAAAGAGTTTGTTTAACTGTAGAGCTTGCACAGTTAGTTTGAAGGTGCTTTATTCTCACATACCATATCCACCTCACACAGTGTCACAGAGCTGAGGTCTGAATCCACCTCACTGAGATGAGATCTAAATATCCTCCTCACTGAGATGAGATCTGAATATCCACCACACTGAGATGAGATCTGAATATCCACCACACTGAGATGAGATCTGAATATCCTCCTCACTGAGATGAGATCTGAATATCCACCCCACTGAGATGAGATCTGAATATCCTCCTCACTGAGATGAGATCTGAATATCCACCTCACTGAGGTGAGATCTGAATATCCACCACACTGAGGTGAGATCTGAATATCCACCTCACTGAGATGAGATCTGAATATCCTCCTCACTGAGATGAGATCTGAATATCCACCACACTGAGATGAGATCTGAATATCCACCACACTGAGATGAGATCTGAATATCCACCACACTGAGATGAGATCTGAATATCCACCACACTGAGATGAGATCTGAATATCCATCTCACTGAGATGAGATCTGAATATCCACCTCACTGAGATGAGATCTGAATATCCACCACACTGAGATGAGATCTGAATATCCATCACACTGAGATGAGATCTGAATATCCACCTCACTGAGATGATCTGAATATCTCTGTGACTGTGTGAGATGGATATTCACATCTCAGCTCTGTGACACAGATGATTATTCAGATCTCATCTTCCAGTAATGGATTCTCAGGACTCTTCTTATCAACACATTTTTATTAATTTACTTTATTTGATCTAAAATAAATACCTTTCCATTGGAGGTATGTAAACTTTTGACTGCAAATGTGTGTGTGTGTGTGTCTATATATATATATATATATATATATATATATATATATATATATATATATATATATATATATATATATATATAGTGGGGGGAGTGGGCACCTCAGAAGCAAAAGGTTTGAGAACCCCTGCTGTAGGGGAGTATGAAGATGGTAGATTTGCATTGTAATGGCTTGAATTGAACACCCCCAACCCACCCCTCTGTTAACTGTGAAATGTACAATGTAATGAGATTCTAGCAACTTGTTGTAGGCGATCGATTCTCAGAGCCTCTCTGTGTTGTTCATGTGAACCAGGGTGAAGCTGGAATCAGGTGGAAGGGTAGTGGGGTTCAGTGCAAGGTTCTGGGATTTGTTGCAAGAAGAAGGATTATTTGTGCATGTCAGCATAGTCCAGCGCCCCCTCCTGTTTTAAAGCCTGTCACATTTTTTTGATGTATAAGCCAGACAGATAAATAAAGTGAGAACCCTGTAATGATGAATGTGTACAAGGCTTATTCTCTGTTCAGAGATCAGCTTGCTACACAGTGGCTTCTAATCTCTGCATGTGTCTCTGTCTGTGTGTGTCTCTGTCTGTATGTATCTGTTCTTGTGTCTCTGTGTGCATGTGTGTGTTTGTCCGTGTGTGTGCGTGTCTGTGTGTGTCTCTGTTTGCGTGTTTGTCTGTTTGTGCGTGTCTGTGCCCCCGCGCAGGTGCTTCGGCCCTGTCTTTTTTCACATCCAGATGCTGTGGGAGCTGGTGTTGCTAGGGGAGTCGTTGGTTGTCATGGCACCCTCTCCTGCCGAGTCCTCGGAAACTGTGATGGCACTGGTCAGGTGAGTCGATGCGACGTGGAGCACTTCCAGACATGCGAGTATTCAAATGCTTCAGAACTGTTATTCACTCAATAGTGCTGAATTTAGAAATACCAAAAGAAACATCATCAATTCAGCAACAAACATTTTAACCAAGAGAAGTTTAATAAAAAAATTCTAGAAGTATTCGGCAGAACATTGCTTGACACAAATTTAAGTACTACATCAAAGTGTGCTATTTTTTCTTGTGAGTTTAATTTTACACCCAAGATATTTCCATGTAGTTAACGGTGTTGAGTGGAGTTTTATTGGACCTTTGAGGTCTGCAGTGCTGAAAGAGTTCAAGATCACAACAGCTGTTAAAAGGTAGTGTTTTCTGAAGGAACTCGGAGATCGTTACTGTGTCTTTAAATCAGCCTGTCATTGCCATGCTTGGTTTTGATTATCCGAGCAGAGGCCCTGTGTGTGTGCGCCCTGGTGAAAGTAAGCAGCCACCCCAGAGCATCTGTCAGGATGGACCTCCAATCACACAGGAACTCCATCCTCACCTAACATTAACGTTGGCGCTTTAAATGTCATCTGACAGTTGATCACAGATTAATTTAATCGTGCAGTTCTATTTTTGTATATACTAAAATCACCCAATAGAAGAGCCTGCATTTTCTCCATGGCATTCCAATCATAACTTAGCAGAGGCGGGACATAAACAGTTGAAGGTGTTTAGTAGTTTTAACCAATAGGAGAATCAAAGATCTGCCTCCTTGTTATACAGGTGTCCAATCATGTGTGAGCAGAGGCGGGATATAATTGAGAGTTTAACCAATGGGAAAGTCAAAGATCCTGCCCTGGTTTTACAGTCGTCCAATCATTAGTGAGCAGAGGCAGGACATAAATATGCTAGGGTAGGGTGTAAGTATAGCTAAATTTCATGCGATTTTGCTTATTATAGACTCAGTTGTTGAGAACTTCAAAGTAATATTTAAAATTGCTTTTCACAAATTAAAAAAAAAAAAAGTAATAAAACAATGGAGACATTGTATAATACATTTTTAAAAAAGTAGGTCTTGAAAACTACAAAGCGGTGTGTAATTCAATATGGTAACATAACATTATTCAGCAAGTTTTGTTCCACTTTATGAAGCACAATGCGTTCATTCTGTATGATGATGCAGTACTTCAACGTAAATGTTTTTTTTTTTCATTGCAAGGTTCTATTTACCCAGATGAACCTGCTAATGACGGGTTTGGTGTCAGACGGGAGACAGTCAAAGCTTTACATCTTGACAGATTAATAACCTGCTTGGGGCTGTAAATAGCAGAGCTGATCTAACACTGAAACCTGTCTAATGTAGTGTTTTTATCATAGATCTGATACGAAATCCCCTGCGACGGGGCCTCACATTTCACATGTATTTCAATACCAACTTCTCCACTTGTCCTGAAACCTGATATTAACATTATTCAGGATTGTTTATGCAATAGGTTTAGTGTCCAGATCTGGTTTGTTTAACTGTTTGTGTCACACTGCAGGTTTTAGGGATTCATAGGTTTTACATTTGGGTTGAGCTGGTTTTTGTTTTTCGTATTGTTTCCAGCTGTATTGCTCCTCTGAAGTACTGCAGTGATTTCAGACCCTACTTCACCATCCACGACAGCGAGTTCAAGGAGTACACTACGCGAACGCAGGCCCCGTGAGTATCATAAGAGGCTGCCAACAGAGACACGGGGGTCACTAAGAGGCTGCCACCAGAAACACAGGGGGGGGGGGGTCACTAAGAGAGGCTGCCACCAGAGACACAGAGGGGGTCACTAAGAGATGTTGCCACCAGAGACACAGGGGGGGTCACTAAGAGAGGCTGCCACCAGACACAGGGGGGGTCACTAAGAGAGGCTGCCACCAGAGACACAGGGGGGGTTACTAAGAGAGGCTGCCACCAGAGACACAGAGGGGGTCACTAAGAGATGTTGCCACCAGAGACACAGGGGGGGTCACTAAGAGAGGCTGCCACCAGAGACACGGGGGGGGTCACTAAGAGAGGCTGCCACCAGAGACACAGGGGGGGTCACTAAGAGAGGCTGCCACCAGAGACACAGGGGGGGTCACTAAGAGAGGCTGCCACCAGAGACACAGGGGGGGTCACTAAGAGAGGCTGCCACCAGAGACACGGGGGGGGTCACTAAGAGAGGCTGCCACCAGAGACACAGGGGGGGTCACTAAGAGAGGCTGCCACCAGACACAGGGGGGGTCACTAAGAGAGGCTGCCACCAGAGACACAGGGGGGGTCACTAAGAGAGGCTGCCACCAGAGACACAGGGGGGGCACTAAGAGGCTGCCACCAGAGACACAGCTCTGCAGAGGAGGGGAGGGGAGAGGGTTCACTAGCATGACCTTTAGAGTTTACCACACTAAACCTGCACACTCATTTTTTCCCCTGGCTTTTTAATCATACTATTATTTCCAAGGTTTTTTAATATGATTAATTTCACTTTGATATGCTTGTGGCCACCTTGTGTAACGGGAAGCTATCAGTAATTAGTAGAGGAATAGAAGGCCGTGCAGCAGGGTGGATAGGAACTGATCTTGAATAATCAAATAAAGAAAAGGGCCTCATTCACAAAGCTTAGCCGCTTTGATCTCCCAGCGTTGCTCCTGAGCTGGAGCGATTGCTTTCACATTGAAAAGGGTTTGCAGTGAATCTCGTGATTTAGACTCCTGAGCTAGAGCGCTAGCTGTCACATTGAAAAGGGTTTGCGCAGCACTTCATGCTTTTACTCTGAGAGTGTAGTTTTAAACCCACCTGCTAAAGGCCAGTGTTGTGTGATGGTGTGATGTTATGGATTGGGACCCCTGTCCATGAGATTTGGTTAAAATCTCAATAGCTGTGAATGCCACTATAAAAGTTTCCCACTGCCACTGTGCAGTACTCCCATGGTTACAGTAAGTTTACCATGGTTAGCCATGTTTTTTTAATGTGCTTTGCCATGCCTCTGTGGGCTTTACCATGTTTGTGTCCTTCTGCATTTCACTTTGCTGTGCTTTTACTGTGGGGAAATCCTGGCTCTGCGTAGTGTTTGCTGTGTGCCTGGCTGTCGGTTAGTGCCCACCCTCTGCCCTGTTACACTCTGGGGATACTAACTGTTTTCCCAGAAGCACCAAACAAGTTGACAACTTGTCAGCATCTCCATGAAAGATTCCCGGGACTGAATGGCAAATAAATTAAGCCCATCACAGTACACTGCATTGTCCTTGGTGTGGAGTGCAGCACACTGCATTGTCCTTGGTGTGGAGTGCAGCGCACTGCATTGTCCTTGGTGTGGAGTGCAGCGCACTGCATTGTCCTTGGTGTGGAGTGCAGCGCACTGCATTGTCCTTGGTGTGGAGTGCAGCGCACTGCATTGTCCTTGGTGTGGAGTGCAGCGCACTGCATTGTCCTTGGTGTGGAGTGCAGCGCACTGCATTGTCCTTGGTGTGGAGTGCAGCGCACTGCATTGTCCTTGGTGTGGAGTGCAACGCACTGCATTGTCCTTGGTGTGGAGTGCAGCGCACTGCATTGTCCTTGGTGTGGAGTGCAGCGCACTGCATTGTCTTTGGTGTGGAGTGCAGCGCACTGCATTGTCCTTGGTGTGGAGGGTAGTGGCACTGCATTGTCCTTGGTGTGGAGTGCAGTGGCACTGCATTGTCCTTGGTGTCGAGTGCAGCACACGGCATTGTCCTTGGTGTGGAGTGCAGCACACGGCATTGTCCTTGGTGTGGAGTTCAGTGGCACTGCATTGTCCTTGGTGTGGAGTGCAGTGGCACTGCATTGTCCTTGGTGTGGAGTGCAATGGTGAGCTGCTGCCTCCTAACAGGTTCTCTTCTTCCTCAGTCCATCGGTTATCCTGGGAGTGACCAATCCTTTCTTTGCAAAGACATTGCAGCACTGGCCACACATCATCCGCATTGGAGACATGAAGCAAGCAGGTACTGTGCACTACTCAGAGACGATACATTTCCCTTCTCTGTGCTAAACAAGGTGCACTTGAAGGGAGACAATATTGTGCACACTTATCAGAGCTTTAATACAGACCCTCTCCCAGCCTGGCTCTCTGTTCACATGTTTATAATACAGACCCTCTCCCAGCCTGGCTCTGTGTTCACATGTTTATAATAAAGACCCTCTCCCAGCCTGGCTGTGTTCACATGTTTATAATACAGACCCTCTCCCAGCCTGGCTATGTGTTTACAGTGATGCGATTCCTCCGCTGTGTTTCTACAGGAGACATTCCCAAACAAGCCAAGGTGAAAAAACTGAAGAATCTCAAGACGTTGGACTCCAAACCTGGTAAAAATCTCTTTTATATAATCTAGCTGTGAACAGAAGTCACACTCTGCTTTCGGAAAGGTCAACTGGATACCAGTTAGCAACACTCCAGTGACCTACCCAACAGGAGGTACTTAGGTGCCCGAAGAATGCAGTAGCAGCTGGCTTGCTGCCCCTCACGTGACTGAGAAAGCTGCGTCTCCCAATGCAAGTTATCATCAGCCATGATGTAGGTGTTTTTGTGTCAATGGCTCTTTTTAAATGTGTGTTTCTAAAGGGAAGCAGGCTGGTGCACTGCAGCTTATTGTGCCCTGTTTTGCAGGTGTCTACAGCGCCTACAAACCCTTCCTAAACCGGGACGAGGACATCATTAAGCAGCTACAGAAGGTATGTCCTACCAGTAGAGATCAGAGACAGCGTGGAGAAGGTGTCTTCAGCTGAACTGCTTTTCTGTCTACCTTTTGTAATGATATTTGTTACAGTTGTGTACCTGCAGACTTCCTTTAGTTTAAGAAAGACATAAACTTGATTTAAATGTTGTGGAAATGTGTTTAGGATGAGAGAGAGGCTCATCGGTTACTTGAAAATTTCTTTAGTGGATGAGAGGAGCAGAGGGTTCCTTTTGAAAGTTGTACCTTTGGCAGAAACAATCTGAGTGAACTATAGACTAAAGGGGGGGGGGGGGGTTTGCTCACTTATTAGCGAGAGTGCAGGTTCACTGCTTCTCCGATAACGGCAGTGGTATGGTTCTCTGTGTTCACAGGGGGTCCAGCAGAAGCGCCCATCCGCAGCTCAGAATGCCATCCTCAGACGGTACTTCCTGGAACTGACCCAGAGTTTCATCATTCCTCTAGTAAGAGCCTCAAGCAGAGCCTGTGACTGGCTGCAGCAGCGCTGGGCAGCTCCTTCCATTCATAGCCTACTGCCGCTGTCCCAAGAGTGAGGATGAGAGCTGCCTGGAATGGAAACTGACTTTGCTGCATGTAAACTAAGTGGAGTCTGCTTACTGTAGATGTCATATAAAGCAAAACAGGACAGTAGGATATAGCAGTGTTAATATTTGTTTATATAAAGCAGTATATTTCGTATGCATGAACAATACACTGTTTAACACTCTGTACTGTACTATCGGAGCCCTGCCATTCGTTTGAGTTTTGTTAAACTAAGTATTTAATTAACATACTAATTACTTCATCAGTGCACTGTTTCAGTTTGTTATTGTCATCATTTTTAGCTGAATGTTTGTGTAAACTTGTTTTTCCGTAACTAATTTCAGATGTGATACAAACATGTTTAAAACAGTAGCAGGAAATGACATGACCTGTTCCCCAAAGGTGGACAGAGCTGTTCGGAGTTCTGATTTAACTGCAGTGACACTGGAGACTGGACTCATTCGCAATCACTTGTAAACGTTTGCTGTCTTCTTTTGATTTTTAGGAACGCTATCTAGCTAGTTTAATGCCACTTCAGAAAAGCATCTCCCCGTGGAAGGTAAGTCGATTACTTCCACACTTTATAAATCACTAAGACACTCTCGGCCAATCAGAATGCTGTATTTCAGGACATTCCAGTACCTAAGTGTTGTCTTGTTCATGGTACAAGAAAAAGCTCTGAAGACACAAATGTATGTGTATTGTTTTCTTTTAAACAATAAATAAATCAAAGCATGATTTATACAGTTGATCGTGTCTCTTATGGTTAGGAGTGTCTTTTCACTTCACACACCCAAACAAGACTTTTATACCAGAAAAGGTTGTTGATTCCCATGTGTGCCACTGTAACTGACTGCCCCCCGTTCTCTGACCATGTGCTATTTCTCCTCTTCCCCCACTGTCTAACCCTGTGTGCTGTTCCTCCTCTGCCCCTCCTGTTCTCTGACCCTGTGTGCTGTTCCTCCTCTGCCCCATTCTTTGACCCTTTGTGCTGTTCCTCCTCTGCCCCGTTCTCTGACCCTGTATGCTGCCTCCTCTCCCCCCTGTTCTCTGACCCTGTGTGCTGTTCCTCCTCTGCCCCTCCTGTTCTCTGACCCTGTGTGCTGTTCCTCCTCTGCCCCTCCTGTTCTCTGACCCTCTGTGCTGTTCCTCCTCTGCCCCTCCTGTTCTCTGACCCTCTGTGCTGTTCCTTCTCTGACCCTGTGTGCTGTTCCTCCTCTGCCCCTCCTGTTCTCCTACCCTCTGTACTGTTCCTTCTCTGACCCTGTGTGCTGTTCCTCTTCTGCCCCTCCTGTTCTCTGACCCTCTGTGCTGTTCCTTCTCTGACCCTGTGTGCTGTTCCTCCTCTGCCCCTCCTGTTCTCTGACCCTGCTCCTCTCCAGACGCCCCCCCAGCTGCGTCCGTTCAGCCAGGAGGAGTTCATGAAGACCCTGGAGAAGGCGGGCCCGCAGCTCACCTCGCACCTCAAGGGAGACTGGATCGGCCTGTACAGGTGACAGAGCAGTACAATGGCCCATGGGATTATCCTGTATAGAGCTAGCAGCATGCTAACCATCTTTACATCCATTCTCTTACCTCTTCTTAGCTTTATTAACATCATCACTGCCCCTTTAAAGGCGGGCTAGCCAAGGCTTTAAATTTGATTTGTATACTTCTTATAAGCACCAACTTGATTGGCCCCCTTATTTTATTGTAAATAAATGACAGCTAGTAGAGCATGTCACCGCTAAGTTCAGTGGCCTCTGATGCTTGTACACTGTGTTTGTATCTCTGAGCACGCTCCTGGTTACTGACAGTGGCTCCTGGTGTAACGCTGGGTTACTCAAAGTGGCTCCTGGTGTAATGCTGGGTTACTCACAGTGGCTCCTGGTGTAACGCAGTGTTACTGACAGTTACTCCTTGTGGCTTTTTTCCCTCTCAAGGCAGTTCTTGAAGTCTCCGAACTTCGACGGCTGGTTCCGGATGCGGAGGAAGGAGGTGAGCCAAAAACTGGAGGCACTGCACCTGGAGGCACTCTGTGAAGAGGTGAGGAGATAGAGTGGGGGGTGAGGAGGGCAATATTGGAGCGCTCCTGTCATGCCAATAATCTGAGAGGGGGGATGATATGGGGGAGGGTGTGGGTGTATGGGCTAAGTTGGTCCCAGGTGTGTCCTTATTTAAGTGCAGAATGAATAATGTGCTTTGTGGCTGCGCATTGCACTGTAGACCTGAAAACAAACCACCTTCACATTCTAGGAACTACAGCAGAGGGAGGGGGAGTAAAAAAGGTACAAGAAAACATGTAGGTGTCTCAAAGTGACCACTGCAGCTTCAACATAATGGAGCAATCCTAGCAAGGGTTTAACTCTGATTTACACTGCTGTGGTCTCACTGTTGCAAAACTTGAAACAGTGAACTAAATAGAAACATGGTAATACAATAAAGTTCTAAACTTTTTATTTCATAGCGTTAGCTTCTAAGTTGATTGTTACTAGTGCCTGAAGCAGAAATGTAACTGCAGGCATGGCTGAGTTCATGTATACTGTGTATTCTGCAGGATTTGCTGCTCCGGATTCAGAAACACACAGAGGTTGAGACTGTGGACCTTGTATTGAAGTTAAAAGATAAACTGGTGAGTGTTTCCTTCGTTGGTATTCTAGGGATCAGTGATGCTAATGGCAGAGACATATTGTCTACAGTGCTGAGAAAGATGCAGAATGACTGACTGGGGGCTGTTCCATTGTTCATTAGACTTGACCGGTCCCACGTGGGGCTCCCTGAGGGGAGACTTGACCAAAGCATTTCAATTCCTAAAAGGGGTAAACAAAGTGACCCTGTCACGATGTCCACTAAGTGGGTCATCCGAGCAGGATTCTGCTACAGTTCATACATATTCTAACCCATATCAATGACACAGACCACCTCCATTGACTAGTCTCTTTGTAGTTGGTACGCTGCTGTATCTAGGGTACGCTGCTGTATCTAGGATTCTCCCAGTAAAGCATCCGGTACAAAGTACCCATTTCATGCCACGTTCTAGATCAGGGGTTAGATTTTTCACTTCATGTTTACAAACCGCTTTAGCCGATATCCCATTCCGCTTTGGTTGTCCTGGGGATGCTAGTTTTCCACATATCTATTGAACCCTAATCCAGTTGTGATGATGATTGGAGCTGTTTTGAACTGGTCCCAATGGCTCTGCCCAATGCCACCCATGTTGCAGGTGCAGGCGGAGAGAGATCAGCTGCCAGTCAAGCCTGAGACCCTGGTCAAGCTGCAGACACACATTGAGGCGGTCATCCTGGCGCTCCCCGCTGACCTGCAGGGAATCCTGCTGAAGCCTGGGACCCCCTGAGGAGGCTGAGTGCTCTGCAATGAAATCACAGAGAGGAGCAGAGAGACCAGAGGAGCAAGCAGGGATCTCAACACCACACATGCACCGTTCACAAAGGGTGGGTGGGAAACGAAGGACTGTTAAGTATTTTCAATCATGGTTTTACACAATAAGTGCACTTGTATCGGTTAAACTGAGCCGAAGAACATTGTTGTGCAGTGCTGGCATTGCAGTTCGACCGAAACTAGAAGTGCCTACACTACAATACACTGAAATAATCGACTGCTGCACTACCTGCAGTGGACTGCAGGGGGAGCATCACTACACGAGAGACACTGCCGCCGCTGAGCACAGTCTGACTGCAGCTGCTGAGGAAAGCTCCTGATATGCGTGGAGCGTGCAATCTATTTTTAGGCACATTCATTTTAAAAGTTAAATCAAAATAAAAGGAGAGCTAAACTAATCCGTCTGGTAGCATCATCCCACGGCTGTCCTCGGATCCAGCACTGGGACACACAGCACCTCAGAGCAGCTAGCAGGGATTACTTCTACAACAGAAGGGCTCCTTTTCTGTACAACCCTCCTGAACACTCACGTGAACAGCCTGCTTTCTTCAGTTATTCAGTCCCCTGTGGTCTGAAGTGTGAGTTGAGAGGGGATGGTGGGGTTTTCACTGTGAACCACAGGGGGTGCTGTGTGTCACAGCATGTCTGTAGCTGCTCAGTGTGACTGCCATTGCTTTCTACAATGACCTGCATCGCAGGAATTGTGCTCTTTTGAAGCTGACCACAATGTTCGAATGATGCTGTGTAGCTCCACATCAGTGCAGAATCATCCTCTACCACTTTCTTGCTGTGTGTTTATTTTCTACCTTTGCTTTGTAAAATGTGCCCCACCCTAGGGAGATTATGGAGTTCAAAAACAAATCTGGTGGCCTGTACTTTAGTGTCCCACGGTGTTAAGATATGAAATGTTCTGGTCTGTTTTAAGTGGGGATAATTGCCCTCAGTGAGGCAAAGTAAATGATGATGGCTGGGTGACAGTGCTGTGATCATGTGACACAGTAATTGCAGCAGCAGTTCCATTCCAGGAGCCATCATGCAGGGCTGCTGCGCTTGCCAGGCTTATTTGGTTGTTAGGCAACCATTAACCATTGACTTTCTCTTTTCTTTACGTTTTTTAAAAATATATGTATTTTAACATGCATTGAATTTTCTATATAAATCTATTCTCATACAAACTGTCTAAGTGAAGTGAAGGTATTATATAAAACACAGTACCAAGCGTCTTCTATTTTATTAAGTTTTTAAAGAGACACAGTGTGTCACCTATTTTAATAAACTAACACAGTAATGGCACCGCAACTCTGACGCTCCGACTACCCACTTTGTGAATTTTATTCATAATTATCTTCTGTATTAAAGCCATAACCACGGATATCCGCTGTGACTGTCTAACAGCTGTGCAAACAGAAAGGTGTTATGTCGAGTTGTCTCTAATTACGTGCTGCTGTCACTTGTATCCTAGAGAAGTATTTTTATAACAGGGAACAATAAAGTAGCAACAGAAGCCTGTGGATTGAGTTGTGTGCTTTCTCTGAGGGGAGACCAGGAGGCACTTTGAACATTTGGTCTATATGCCTTCATTTGTGTTTATCGTTTTCCGGTGTGCTTGATACTGCATTGCTTTGGGTATTGCTTGGTCCGTTTGTGCATTCGTAAGCGTGCTGTGCTGTACCGTGTGTTAATGGATTCACTGGGCTCCAGGGAGAACACTAGCTACAGAGAAAGGCATAACCAGCATCCTCAAAGCTGTGTCTGTGAGCAACTCTGTAGCCGTGAAACCAGCTGACAGTCTGTAACGCTGCAGAAACTGATGCAATATTAGAGGAACTAGAGTTACAATCTGATCCTGTGTGCTGCCAATCTGCTCCTCTATGCTCTTATCTGTTGCTCTGTGCTCTCTGTCTGCTGCTTTGTGCTCTCTATCTGTTGCTTTGTGCTCTCAATCTGCTGCTCTGTGTTCAGAAAATGCAGCTGCTGTGTGTCTCTTCGAATACACTTAATTTGACTGATGATAATGAAGGCATGTTTTTACAGCATAGACAATATTCGAGTGATTGCAGTGAGAAGCACTCCCAATGATTGCAAACGTCATTAAAAGGTAAAAGAACGGTCAAATGTAGTTTGAATCTACTGTTTTATAGACTGTGAAAATGCTTCCTCACATGAATAAATGCTTACCTCTCATCCTCCATGTAGAAAGCATTGTGATTTGGTGTTTCAGACAGAAAGGTTGCTAATCCACCAATAACAAAGCTTTTCTCTTAATGAAACTCAAAGCTTCAAAGCAATGTTGACACTAAGTAATATAAAACAAGGGTGCTGGTGGATTCTCAGTTAGTTGAGAGGTAGGTGTTCCGGATTTCAATATGCCTCCTTTCCCAAGGCACAAAAAATAAAAACGCTTTTAATCTTCTGCAGTGTGAGTGTGGCACATGCATCCCACCTATTGCCCGTCAGCCCACCAAAGAGGAGCACAAAGGACAAACGAAAATGTTACCTTCACGCGTCGGCCAAAAATGCAATGTTTCCTCTGGGAGTTGTCTTCTCTCTGATGGAACGAGTACAGGGTGCATGTGTAGAAAGGAACTTGTTTATTCGCACATTCTTTTTGCCATGTGTGTTGCATCCATTTGAAATGTAATCTTTCACAATATCACGTGCTAATACTCATCACATCTCATAATGCTGAACAACACATTAAAGACTGAAGTGGTTTAAGGAAGCTGCTCCCAGTAAGGATGAGGAGCAGTGAGCCACATAGGATTCCTACACCAGGGGAAAGAGCGAGTCACGAAGCACATTCCTGCTAACGTACCCTGTGGCAGTTCAGTTAAAAGTGAAACCACTTCCACTGGAAATGTTTCAGTTTTGGGTCTCACCATCTCTATAGACCCTTATTTTTTGTTGTATTGGATTCAACAGTTCAGCAATATTATAAACACTCAATAGAAATGGGCTGTGAGTACTATGAATCCACACTTTTTACGCGTGGGCTCCAGGATGTCTGAAGAGAGTTTTAACCTGGTTCTAGCATTGCATCGTCCTTGTTTAGTTTAATGCTGGTTAGTGTTTGCTTCCTGTCACTGCTTCTCTTCACAGACCTGCTTGTGGTTTGTCGGCTGCAATGAGTAGCTGAATTTAAATCAGAGGCTCCTCAGTCAGCTCATAGCAGCCACACCCTGTTTATTACACACATTCTACAACTGCACTTCACTGCTGTCCTGGAGCCTGCCCGTGAGGGCAATTCCTCAAAATCACACCACAGACAAATCATCAGGCAACAGAGTTGGACCTGGAGAACAACTGGAAAGTCCAGAGTGGAGAGACCAGGACAGCTCCTCGGTGATCATATCTCAAACTCTTCAGGGGCGGGGGGAGTTGGGGGAGTGTCAGCACTCCAGGACAGCTAATTTGTGCTTATGGTGTGGTGATTACTCTGAAGACTGATACCACAGTGTCTTCTGCAGTCCTAGTCCATAGATACAACTCAGTTACTTAACTATTGATCATTTGCTGAATTAGACCTTTTCAATGGTTTGTAGTGCCTACAAAACTGCACAGTTCAAGGTACTTATAAAGTGTTACAGCTAACTTGAAATCTGCAACTGTTTAAGTGCTGAAAATAAGTCAAAACGGTCTAATTAAGCAAATTATCAGTTAAATGAAGGGATTGTTAAGTAATTGAGAGCTCAGTTCAAATGAAATTAAACTGGAAACAGACAATCAATTTCTCTAAAAAGAAAAAAACAATTCATGACGAACAAAATGAGAAGTCCAACGCAAAGTTGCAGAAGTAAAAAATAAAAAAAATACAAGACCCAATGTATTGCATATGATAAATACTCTCATACTATTTTTTTAATTGTGGAAAAAAAATGATAAACTACACTAACAATGAAAACAGCATAACGTACCAGATTTGAACGGACACATCCATATTTTCAAAGCGAAAGTTGTTTAGGCATGCGCGAGCAAGCGCAGTACCATTTTTTATCCGCGTACATAAAATAACTCTACACTTGGCTTCATTCATGGGTTGACGTTGTATGAAAATGTGTCCATGTGAAGAAACACTTCTTTCAATAACAACTAACAAATATATTTTAGGCTTTCGTGCTAAATTGGGAAATAGTTGTTCTGCATTTCTACAAAATTCGGTCAAAGAAATTGCACTACCATTTCCTTTTGCATATATAGTTGATGCCTCTTCATTTCTGAGTTACAGAAAGCATCAAACACTGGAATACAATTTGACAGGAGGGGTTCTTTATTCAAACTACAGGATGTTTCATACACGCCAACAGTCCCCAATCGGGTCAGTCCCGATTTCCTAGCAAATGTCCCGCGTCCCGATGCATAGTAAGAAAGTCCCGATATTTATACATGGGGGGGGGGAAAAAAATGCATTTATTCTGCACAGTAGAGTTAGTGAAAACCACACGCTGTGCTCTTCATGCGGCTGACCCATCTGCTGATCACTAACTTACCGGTATACAGAGGTAAGAACGCTTCATTGTGTCTGTGTTTACTGTGTGGTGTTCAGTTGAGGGGATATGTCTGTTATTATATGATAGTGCCTTGTGTGTATGATTCTAACATTACGGCTTTCAAAATAAGTTATACCATCGGTGTGCAGCAACCAGCTGGATATTGCTGCGTGCGAGCTCTCAAAAAAAATGCTCTTTGAGTTTGTTGGTGCATATATTTGTTCTACAACAGCAAGTCCTGAGGTAAGCTTCTTAAACGCTTCAGTTTCTCGAATGGCAATCACTGTCCCTCGTAATTAGGGGGTGTTTTCTAATTAGCCAGAATTTGATGAGTTGATTTAATTATTCTATTGATCTGTTTATAAGGAGTGGCTACACTGACATCTTGAGGATAAGGACTAAATTGCAGGTTAGTCCTGTCGTTCTCCAGTGCGAGAGCATGTACCCCCGAATAAAAATATCGTTATTATAGAGCATTTAGTTGCAGAAAATTACAACTGAAAACCACACGCTGTGCTGTTCGTGCGGCTGAGCACATCTGCTGATCATTAACTTACCGGTATACAAAGGTAAGAGCGCTTCATTGTGTCTGTGTTTACTGTGTGGTGTTCAGTTGAGGGGATATGTCTGTTATTATATGATAGTGCCTTGTGTGTATGATTCTAACATTACGGCTTTCAAAATAAGTTATACCATCGGTGTGCAGCAACCAGCTGGATATTGCTGCGTGCGAGCTCTCAAAAAAAATGCTCTTTGAGTTTGTTGGTGCATATATTTGTTCTACAACAGCAAGTCTCTGAGGTAAGCTTCTTAAACGCAGAAGGAAGCAATTTCTCGAATGGCAATCACTGTCCCTCGTAATTAGGGGGTGTTTTCTAATTAGCCAGAATTTGATGAGTTGATTTAATTATTCTATTGATCTGTTTATAAGGAGTGGCTACACTGACATCTTGAGGATAAGGACTAAATTGCAGGTTAGTCCTGTCGTTCTCCAGTGAATTTCACAGGGCCCTGTATATAGCTTTGGAAAAAATTAAGAGACCACTGCAAAATTATCAGTTTCTCTGGTTTTACTATTTATAGGTATGTGTTTGGGTAAAATGAACATTTTTGTTTTTTTCTATAAACTACTGACAACATTTCTCCCAAATTCCAAATAAAAATATTGTTATTTAGAGCATTTATTTGCAGAAAATGACAACTGGTCAAAATAACAAAAAATATGCAGTGTTGTCAGACCTCGAATAATGCAAAGAAAATAAGTTCATATTCATTTTTAAACAACACAATACTAATGTTTTAACTTAGGAAGAGTTCAGAAATCAATATTTGGTGGAATAACCCTGATTTTCAAGTACAGCTTTCATGCGTCTTGGCATGCTCTCCACCAGTCTTTCACATTGATGTTGGGTGACTTTATGCCACTCCTGGCGCAAAAATTCAAGCAGCTCGGCTTTGTTTGATGGCTTGTGACCACCCATCTTCCTCTTGATCACATTCCAGAGGTTTTCAATTGGGTTCAGGTCTGGAGATTGGGCTGGCCATGACAGGGTCTTGATCTGGTGGTCCTCCATCCACACCTTTATTGACCTGGCTGTGTGGCATGGAGCATTCTCCTGCTGGAAAAACCAATCCTCAGAGTTGGAGAACATTGTCAGAGCAGAAGGAAGCAAGTTTTCTTCCAGGACAACCTTGTACTTGGCTTGATTCATGTGTCCTTCACAAAGACAAATCTGCCGGATTCCAGCCTTGCTGAAGCACCCCCAGATGAGTCAAATTTTCAGCTTTGCCCAACACCTGGTCGTCTAATGGTTAGACGGAGACCTGGAGAGGCCTACAAGCCACAGTGTCTCGCACCCACTGTGAAATGTGGTGGAGGATTCAGTGAACTGATCTGGGGGTGCTTCAGCAAGGTGTCTGGAATTGGCAGCTTGATGGCATGAATCAAACCAAGTACAAGGTTGTCCTGGAAGAAAACTTGCTTCCTAAAACTTGCATGCTTCCTTCTGCTCTGACAATGTTCCACAACTCTGCGGATTGGTTTTTCCAGCAGGACACTTCCTAAGTTAAAACATTTGTATTGTGTTGTTTAAAAATGAATATGAACTTATTTTCTTTGCATTATTCAAGGTCTGACAACACTGCATATTTTTTGTTATTTTGACCAGTTGTCATTTTCTGCAAATAAATGCTCTAAATGACAATATTTTTATTTGGAATTTGGGAGAAATGTTGTCAGTAGTTTATAGAAAAAAACAAAAATGTTCATTTTACCCAAACACATACCTATAAATAGTAAAACCAGAGAAACTGATAATTTTGCAGTGGTCTCTTAATTTTTTCCAGAGCTGTATATATCAAATGTGAGTAACAGCATATCTAGGCTCAAGAACCATTTTAATGACATTGGAATTTGACAGCCTAGCTTGATTCATGCATGGAGATGCTGCCCAGGTTTTATAAAAGATGAAGTGAAAGAATGACATGTATCTTTAATGCACACAAAGCTATATAGATAAATACCTCCTATCATATTCAAATCAAACCAAATCAAATCAAGCTTTATTTGCATACTGCTTTACGTAGCAGAGCCATCTCAAGGCACTTAACAGAAAACAACAGCTCAAACTATCAACAAAAAAGACACATTACAGAGCGTTAAAAGGGACTAAAATCAAAGTACACAGAAAGAGTACTTGGAACTGCAAACAAGGCAAAAAGGAAGAGAGAAATGAACATTGCTAAAATCAATCAATATTGACTCAAGGCATTACTTACAGTGCATTAGTAAGGCTTGAACTAGAATATTGTGTTCAGTTTTGGTCACCTCGCTACACAAAGGATATTGCTGCACTAGAAAGAGTGCAAAGTAGAGCGACCAGAATTATCCCGGGTTTAAAAGGCATGTCATATGCAGACAGGCTAAAAGAATTTAATCTATTGAACAAAGATGATTACTGATTCAAGCATTCAAAATTCTAAAAGGTATTGACAATGTCGACCAAGGGACTTTGTTGACCAGAAAAAAAGAAACAAGGACCAGGTGTCACAAATGGAGAGTAGATAATGGGGCATTCAGAACAGAAATCAGGGGGCACTTTTTTACACAGAGAATTGTGGGAGTCTGGAACCAATTCCCCAGTATTGTTGTTGAAGCTGACACCCTGAGATCCTTCAAGAAGCTGCTTGATGAGATTCTGGGATCCATAAAATACTAACAACCGAACGAGCAAGACGGGCCATATGACCTCCTCTCGTTTGTAAACTTCCTTATGTTCTTATCTCATTTTTTTTTTTTATGTATAAACGTTTGTGACCCCAACAAAGGAAAAGTCATCAAATATAATGGGGGGGGGTTACATTTAAGGTCAGTGTAAACCAGTAACGTGTCAAATGGACCCACAAGATAATAAGAGGGTTAATACCTATCAGCTAGGTTGTATAAAAACACAACTATACTGTTACAAAACGTAACCGAGCAGCAGGGTTTCAGTTGAGGACCATCGCTGACATTTGCGAGGCTCTCAGCCCCGCACGCGCTCCATACCCTGCTGCATGTCGGGATGTGGCGCTGCTGACGTCATTTTCTCCGCGTTGGAGCCGAGCTGGAGCAGAGTGTGACGTGGCAGAGAGACGACCGAGATCCGGAACACCTGAGCAGAGAAGCAGAGCCGGCGCCGAGGAGCAGAGACACCGACAGGACCCGCACGACTCCCAGCCGCAGTTTATTTAATATCACTGACTTCGAGGCAGCGACGGAAACATGGGCCTGACCATTTCGAGTATCTTCTCTCGCCTGTTTGGGAAGAAGCAGATGCGGATTCTGATGGGTAAGTGTGGGGTCGGCCTGGCCTGGGCAGGGCAGGGTTACTGTGGACGGGTAGATACGGTTTAATGTTGCTCCAACGCGGTCGTTGTTTAGCGATAAGCAGTAAACTTGTCTTTATCTACAATAAGGTTAGCCTGAGTACAAATCCGCTTCGCACCGAAGGTTTTTATGGGGTTGCCTGTAGGAGCTCGGAATACCCCAAGCAAACTCGCTGGCATTCCTGAAGCGCTCTGGTGGTACCGGTGGGCGAACATAAACTCTTGCCTTGTCAAAGGTCTGGGCTTAAATTTCATTATTTAAAACATTCTCATTAAATAGGTCAGACAGCATCTGTGTTAAATATCAGTGTATAATAATAATTGGATACAAGTGTTTCCCTAGGTTGAGAGAAATAATGCATGGCTGGCAATGTATTGGGTGAATTCATTTGCATGTGTCCAGCTGTAGTTTGGAACGAGTCGTCGTCCATAAAATATTCTCTGACTAAACATAAAAAAAAATTAAAATAAATGAAATTGGTAAAGTGTTGGGGTGTTATACCCTCCGATGCTGTATTATCCTCATTGCCAGGGCACTTGAACAGTGCAATTGTTTCATGAATTAGAAGGCCGTCCCCGGTCCTCGAGTTAGAGTCCCTACGCTGTTCTAGAACCAAACGACGGAGAAGATGCTCGCAGGTTGTCGTATCGACATACCATGTAGCCAAAGCAGCGTGATCCGTTTGCTATAAATACTCCAGTGAAATCGCTGCCTTTCTATTTGATATATCTAATGGGGTGGCGAGTTTCATTTTCGACAATAACACACTTTTTGTTGTTATGCTTAAAACTGACAGCATAAAATAGGAAATCCTTGTTTGCCTTTAATTGACCGTTTTGTAAATTCTAGTTTTGCTTTTTTGTATGTAATATATAATATAAGAATGCAACAAGTGGGCTTAATTTGCTAAAGAAAATACTAACTACAAAAAGCATCCCCCCTTAAGTGAATGCACAGCTGCCCTTCATTTGAATATAAACCTATATGTATTAGAAGTAGACTATTACAAGTTCCTATACAAGAGGGCTGTAAGATCAGTGGACTGCTCACATACTCTAATTAAACAAGTCAATGTCATGGTTGAACCTTTTCAGATTGATTAAAATTTTTAAAAAAAAGGAAGTCTGAGTGCTTTTTGGCTGAACTCATGAAATATAACTTGGGTGAGTACATATTCGCAACAGCCCTGGCCAGCAGCAGTATTGTGCAATTCTTCCTGCTAATGTGTAGCTTGTGTAGCTGCAGCCCAGCACTGAGGAGCTTCCTTTCCCATAGCGACGCAGCTAAAGGAATGTGCGGCACAGTTCTGTGTGCACCAGATACGGGGTCAAAGGTGCTAGCGGAAGAATGAACTCTGCATTACACTGATTCATTTCTACCACAGGGGAAGAAAGCTGTAAACCTACTCCCTCAAAGTCAAATAAAACATGTAGTTAGAAAGATGTATTGTCTTAACCCAGATTCATTCACTAGTATTTTCTCCAGCATGGCCAATAGTGACAACCTTTCTCAGGTGAAGTCTTAGATGTGGAATCACCTGCCTGCTGAGCACTTCCTCCTGTCAGCTCTGTCAGTGTGTCAGGTCAGTTTTTTGGGATTGGAACTCTGATTTCATTCCATGTGCAAAACAATCAGTCCTCAGCCCTCACAGCCATGTAACATGTAGGGCTCCTGATTCTCCATTCTGGCAGTGGCAAATCCTGTTTTTTGAAACGACCATTTCCATTTTTTTTACAAATTTATTAAGAATTAACAACGTCATTTGAACATAAGTAACATTTTTACAATAATCTAGTTAATTCATTTTTAAGTCCCTGAGAGACTGTAGTTTTTACAGAACCTTAAAGCAGTCCACTAGTAACAATGTACTGTGTCAGTCAACAAATAAAGGTGTTTTGAAAAAACAGCTTATTGTTGGAAAAACAATATACAAACTAGTCAAATGAGGGGCGTTATTACAAACATATACAATTAATAAAATTACAAATTAAATACAATGTTCAGGACTCATGTCTCCCATCTGTAGTCTCATCTGCAACAACGGAGACTGGTTTGTGACTGGCAGGGCTCTTCAACTAGTTTAAGGGGGCCAGATTGGAAAAAAGTTAGGAGTAGGTTGGCCACAGTATTTTACTCTGCGCATTAAGCAGTAATAAAATATGTAACTTAATGTTCATATATTGAACAAGACTTACACAATTTACCATATGAATAATACTTAATAGTTCTAATAGAACAGTGTGAGAATTAGAGTATCATTACAAACATTTTAAAATGTATGTGACACATTAATAGTGTAATTGGTAAGAAGAGATCAGCGCTTCCACTTTTGAGCTTCTAACTACTGTGCCCTCTAGATACGTATTTCCAAAAGCTCCTTGTTTGGTTTCAGAATGCCTTTTCATATTGTATTCCATAACAACTGACACCCATTCATTGCACAGTAAACACGCTGGCTTTGCATTCGGTACAGCTGCTAAAATAAGTATTTATTGGTCCACTCATTGTTCAATCTACAATTTTCACCATGTTCTGTTCTTCCTACAATAGAGTAGAGAGAGTAAAAGAAACTAAAAATCACTCTGAGTACGTGGCATTATTAAGGACTTAATGATGCATTCGAAATAAGTTATAAAACTAAAGGTTTCACCTCAACCACCATGTCGTTTCCTTGTGTTGAGTTGATGATGAAGTAACGGATTTGCAATAACAAAATAAATGAATACATCAATTTAATTACGTTTTTTTTAATGGGGGGGTTGACTTTTTTTCAGGTACTTTTCACTTCTGTACATAAACTCCAAAATGATTCCACAGAATAGAACTCTCACAAAACAGCTAGTTGCTTTTTTAAACAACTCGACTCGCACTGCACTCAGGCAGCGCCACAACACACAGTCCATCAGCGTAACACCCACAAAACCACCTGTTTACTCGTTATCCAATAATCCAAACAAATATACAAAAACATTTTATGCAAGCATGTTCGCTGGGCTTTTGGGTTTTGCAGTTTTCAAAGCAATCCATTATTTGTATAGAGAATAACAGTGGTACAGCTCTATTTATTTATTTATTTATTTGTTTGTTTGTTTGTTTGTTTTTTAAAGGTGCAGTTGCGAAGCAGAATTCCAGTCCCAAAATGCCAATTCTGTTCCCAAATGCCTAATTCTGCAATTCCGTCCGTGATTCTGCGATTGTGGAAAAATAGGTGGCCCAAAACATGTTGCAAGTGTTCAATCCTGCACTGTTAACGGTGTGCTTTTATATACCAGGCTAATGCTGCTAACCTATTGGAAGGGCACTCTGCTGCTTCCTTTTTGGAAATCTGCTGAACAGTTAAATAAGCCGTTGTGAGCTGGGGATGTAATTCATCTTTCATTGTCACAATAAAGGCATATTCAGGCATGATGTTTTCTCTGTTCTTATACAGTATAATTGTAAATCTCGAAAATCTACTCACTTCTAAATCTTTTGTAGTCATTTTTGTATTACTTTAGTATAAATACATGTTAATTTGGATTCATATGTTTTTTTTTTTACTTTATGTGAACGAAAAGACACACATTTGCCCGTTTTCCCATTGGAAATAGTGATATTTTGAAATATCACTGTCCTTCATCACTTACACTAGGAAGCTCTTGTGTGGGTGTTGGCTTCAGCACCTTGAGGACATACACGCTGGTATATTGGTTATGGTATTGACACCGTTCCTTTATTCACTACAAATATTGTAATACGGTAGGCTATGATTAGTGTTCCTGTGAACACTGTGAAGGAAAAGGTCAACTGTGCTGGACTCAAGGCACAGCGCTTTTTTGTTTACATTGAACACACAGAGGGGTGTGTACTTACAAAGCATTTTCAAAACTGATTCGCTGGTAGGATAGAACCGGCAAATCAAATGCTAGTTAACATGAGCAGGAAAAGAAGAGCACTCCCACTGCTGCCTGGCAGAAATATTGTAAATAGCAAGGCGGGGCTTCGGTGCATTTTCATTAAATAGTGTTACTAACTACGCGCCTTACAGAAGTGTAATTATTGAATCGATTATCCTTTATTTATATTGATGTATATAATGAGGAATGGAATTGATCGAAAAATAGATTTTTCGATTTCATCATAGCAGCTCAAGTGGGTGAAATTAATCTGACACCTTTTTAAAAAAAAAAAAAAAAAAAAAAAAAAAAAAGCATTCAAATAAAAGGCAAGGCTTACAACACATTGTGCAACTTTAGGGTACTTCTAAAGTTTAAAAATTCTGATTCTTTAAAGATGATGTTATGCTATGCCTTGTTTTAGGTTTCACGTTTTAAAGCATTCTGTGAAAGAAAGTGATTTCTGAAATGACTTGTTTTGGAATTGCTTACATTTTCAAAGTAATTTGCATTATTTCTCCATGTTTGGTAAGCCTTCATTTTTATAACTTGCATGATTTGTACTATGGTATTTGTTTTTACGGTTGTCTTACTCTAGGAAATTTTATATCGACCCGGCCCTTGTAATCCAATTCTGATCTCTTCAGATATCAATTATCCCCTGGTGGGCCTGCAGATCTATAGGGAGGCCTGTACATAATTTTTACTGCCGATCAATCAATTTTGATGAAACTTTTGTCATGAAGTATCAGAATCTGGGATATAAGGACATCCTATTTGACTATGCAGGTCTGTCACACTTGCATTTGCGGTTTTATCTAGAGATCTGCTTGGCCCAGTTGTAATGAAATTGGCTGCACCCGTCCCAGTCTGTGAGGATGTCACACTTCCACACACACATGCAGTCAGTGGATTGGGTCCTTGTGGTACTTTCATGTTACTCATGGCTCCTATTTGTGTTTACTGCTGTGGCACACAATTTTACACTGCTTGTTTATTATGGCTTTGTTTGTATTTACTGTGTTTCTGTGTTTTAATTTTTTTAATTTATAAACAGCACGGCTTCAAATCAGAGGGTGGTGTTTTAAAGTTTGTTCTTCAGAAATAGTTGCTGGTTAAGCACACTTCTGAAGCTCGTAGCTTTAGATGGAGCATGTCGCCCCATAACTAACTGGATTGCAGTGTGCTGGAAGAGAAGAAGATCGGTACTGACGGGTTTTATTTCCAGTGGTATTGAGTGAAATCATGGGAGCGTGGAATGGCCATTATTTGGCCAGTTATTGCTCTGCTGTGTTTATCTAGGCAGGTGCTGCATGTGCAATAAACCCAGGAATTTTCTGAACTTCAGTTTGCAGTGGTGCTGAGATTATGAATGCGCACTTGCTGCCAAGTCTGTAATGTGAAGTATAGCAGTGTGTTTAGAGAGTGGGGGCTGGCTGCCGAGTGGTACAGTCTGCATGCACGAGTTCACAGGCTGGAGCTGCTTTTTAACTGCTCTGTCTGTAACACACCTCCGTGTGCGTGAGGGAGCCACGCTTCATTAACCTGCACTTTGAACTCAGGAGAATTCCTCCTGCTAAAAGGGACGTGTTATTTCATGGATATTTGCAGAGGTTGTCATTAGTTAATGTGTCTTGGACGATGCCATTTTTATTGATTGTTTTTAAAACCATCAATGCATTGATGTCCTAAAAAAGAAAGTCCCCAAAACTAAGAGCTGCTGATAATATACTGAATATAATAGTGAATCGCTACTGAATTATTAAACTGTTCATCAATTCAAGAACATCAGATTATGCATATCTCCTCAGTCTTAGCTGCTTTGTCTTATTGGTGCCAGTGGTGGTAAAAGCACTAATAATCTATTGAATATAGTAAATACAACTAAAGAAGAAAGAGATCATTGTTGTTTTTCCACCACTATGTTTATGTAGTGCTTTGAACTGAACCCAAATACTGAACAGTTTTTTCAGTGTTTTATTTTAAACTTGTTTTTAACACTCTCTTAACTGAGTATGCCCTTTCTTGTTTGCAGTTGGTTTGGATGCTGCTGGTAAGACCACCATTCTGTACAAGCTGAAGTTGGGAGAGATCGTCACAACAATTCCAACAATTGGTAAGAACCATTCAAACATGTCCCAGTGCTGTCCAAGGGCCAGTTCTGGTTAATGTAGCTGAAGACTATAACATCAAAATAAGAGATATATGTATAAGGCTAGACAAAAGCTTAATTTTGTCTTTTGCTTCCTGAGCTAAAATGTGCTTTAAGGATTCAACATGCATCCACATTCTTCAGCTTCAAAGAAGAATGGAGTTTGTTCACACGCATTCCTGCTTTGCTGAACACACGTTCGCTAGGGACCGATGTTGCAGGGATACTTAACATGCTCCTTGGTTGGAAAAGCGTGTCTGGTTATTTTTCCACCAAATCAATAACTGGCCATTTAATAACATGCAATAAACTTTGTTCCACCTTGTTTGTACGCCTGTATGGTGCTTTTTCTGTGTTAAAATGTGCAACCAGCCTCCTTGCTGCTGCCCCTAATGTATGAAGTTGTCCTAAATCCTTCAAGCTTTTCTGAATGCAGAGATTTATATTGTGCTCCGCACAGCTCACACTTGTCACACTACCAAAAAGTAACACAGCACGCTCTCTTGCAGAAAGCAAAGACATTGCTCTGCACACGTTGGCCGCGTTGTCATAAACACAAGCTATTACTTTGGTAACCACTCCAAACTCTGTGTATCTGATCGATCGCTTTGCTAAATTCACAGCTGTGTGTCTCTCGTGTAGTTATCGTGTCATAATACTTGAGTTACCAGTTTTGCTTATGTAATGGCAGATGATAAAAACACTTCTTGTGTCATGCTTGTCCATACATCGGTAGTGATGAACGTTGAGTTACACTCCTGACTTAAATCCTGTCACAGTTTTTCCTTTGCACGTTCGTGGTCCAGAATAATGAATTTGGAGATTGTCTTTCGACAGGGCATTTCAAAGATTCGCAATCAGATTGTTAAACGCAGCTCCGTCTACTATACTAACAGGTCTGATATCTTGTGTGACAGCATCCACTATCAGGCCTGTTGTTTCTTTTGCTCTGACGCTTTTTGGATCAACTTTCTTTCCAAAATAAGCCGTCACTGAAGTTGTTGCTTTCTTTAGTTTTTTTTTACTTGTGTTCCCGCTGTCGTGTTTTGAAAAAAATACTTCCTAACGTCTGATGGCATTATTTAAAATTAAATCAACAATTTAACTAGCAAAATCTGATCCTGAAATGCAGCCTAGCTCTAGTCTCTTTTCTCTAAGTATGTTTTTAGTTTTTGTCATGCTTACTCTGAAAACGTATGTGCTGCATAGTGGGCGGGGAGTTTCCTTTTTATTATTTAAAGGAACCAAAGGAAAGAAATTTGCCGGTCCAAGAAAAAAGGGTCCTATTAATGCATTTTTTTTTTTTTTTTTTTTTTTTAATTCAATTTAATGTTCATGTGTTAACTCTGAATTTAGAAGTAAAACATCCATTGTTTTGTTTCATGTGTAATGCATTATATTTAGAAGTCACACACTGCTTTTCCTGTCGAAGACAGCCTTGATTTAATGCGGCTGTGCTGATGGCTTTAGTGAGTGTTACTGAGGCCTCTGGCTCTGTCTGGCAGCCTTGGCATGAAGACATTATGTGCTTGGATATTCCCTCTGCTCACTTGACCATGCCCTGCCCAGACTGGAGGCTCTGTGCTTTTCAGTGTAACTGAGGGCTGAAGCCAGAGGGTGTTCTGAAATGACTGCTATAAACTGTAATGTGAAACAATTTTAATCATTGTCAGAAAGGGAGTAAAATTAATAATTTGTTTAGTTTCTTTTTTCATGTTGTACCCTAGAGATCCCCTTTAAATGTGATGCCTGTCTGTGTGCATTTCTGCCCTGACACAAATAACCCTTGTTTGTGTTGTGGTGGTCAGGGTTCAATGTGGAGACGGTAGAGTACAAGAACATCTGCTTCACTGTGTGGGACGTGGGCGGCCAGGACAAAATCCGACCTCTGTGGAGGCACTACTTCCAAAACACCCAGGTAAGAAGCACAGAGTAACTACTCGTGAGCACACAATACATGCAGCACTCCCCCTTTAACACTAGAGCCAAGAGCCACGTGGTCACGAGGCTGCATGCTTTCCAAAACACCTGGCAACACACTCCCTTTACAGATGAGCTGCTACTACACTGCCTATTCACATGTAATACAATCCTGTTTATTTGGAACGTGATTGATGAAAGTGTTCTTTATTTAATGATCTAAAAACACTCTCTGCCTTCTCTCCATTGTAACACTTTGCCAGTAAGTGTAAGAATGCTCTTCTTGTATAATCCAGCATAACCTATCTTAAATTGTTTGTATTATACTTGTGTTGAGCGGTCTGTATTTACAGATTCAAGTCTTGTAGGAAACCACTGTACGTGCACTTGCTAAATGTGTCTATGAATGTATTTACGAAAGTCAAGTTAGTTTTATCCTGCTGTGTCAAGAGTAACAGGTTGACGTGTCAATATGTGAAATAAATAAAAGCAGGAGAAGCACTACAGGGTGGACATGGATACTTCAATGGCATCTCTTGGACTTGTAGGCCTGCATTAGTAATTCCTGTGACTAAAGAATGTTGTATTGAATTAAGCCTTGTGGCATGTGGTAAAGTGGCTGGTGATTGTGCAAAGGTGCAGAGGAGCAATCAGACCATTGCAATCCGGTTTGGAAAGCTTTATTTTTAATCTGGGTCTGGTGACCAAAAGAAAATGCCCCAGCAATACACAATGTGTACTGCGCGGAGCCAAATACCAACAGGGTTACAGTCCCAAACAATCCTTATCTGCCCCACAATACTAAAACACGATCATCAGTCCAGTGTGTGTCAGTGCTCGTGATGGGTGATAACACGTAATTTTAGTGACTGCTGTGAAGTGCTGTTCAGGCTTGTGCTGGCCCAAAAGTGACAGCTCTGGAAATGTGTTTAGCTGTCTGGTGATTTAACAAACAAGACAATTACTAACAACATGGAAAAAACAAACACTCACGAATGTGTACTTTTCACCAACAATAATTCACAGGCAGCAACTACTGCGGCTCTCGTAGTCCTTCCAGGTAAATGTACAAACCCTAGCGAAGGAAAAGATCAACGATTCTCCGGCCCCTTTATGCTGTCATGCATGACCCCTTGGTAAGCGATTGCAGCTGCTTTTATTACTTGCAGCTGCTACCTCGTTTACCTTCCAGGTCAATACGTACCTGCACCAGAGTCTCGCCTTCTTCCAGGCTGACCGACTTCCCGACCCAGGAAATCAGGCCAGCCTGTCCAAAGACTTCCCCTTTTGCTATTTAGCGCCCTCACAGATTGGGAGGATTTCCAACCAGAACTTACGTCACAGGGCCCTTGCTGTGTCACACCACATTATTTCTGGATCTTGGCAGATATACAAGCTCAGGCCTGATCCACACCTCCTGTGTGTGGAATGGTGGTGGTGGTGTAGGTGCTCGAAATGTAAATGTTTAGATGCAGAGATGTTGTAGTTTACACAGAGAAGCAATATGTTATCAGAGTAGTTTCATACTGTTGAAGCCACTATGCAGCTTCCAGCTGTGCTTTCAGAAGGGCAGCTGCTTGGTCATAACGAACCTGGATTTGCATTTGCATTATTATCAAAAATCAATTTCAGCATTGAAAAAGACCAGGGGAGGGTTTACCGTACAAATCGTGGTATCGGACTTAATTTTAGGAAAACACTTTTTTTTTTTTTTCCTACATGGTCAACAGCGATAAATAGATACACAGGTTTAGTTCTGAAATAACCCTTGTTTGCAACATTTTATTCCATTAGTAATTTTAGTGTTTTCAGTTCTTCAAAATTACAAAATATTTGATTCAAGTAATTTAAATGCAGTGTTGAAATACATCAAAATATAAATAGTACTACAGTACTGTGTATTCTAGTAGTAAGTGTAAACCACTGACAATTTGTACTCGAATGAATTTATAAAATAATAATTAACCGAGCGTAAAATCCCACATTGCCTTGGTATTAACTTATTTTAGCTTAGCAAGTATCCAAACAAGTTCAAGAACAGATCATCTTTGCTTTACTGAACATTTTTACCAAGGCCATAGTTCCAGCTGCATTGGCTTTTACAAATTCTTTATATTCAAATTTAAAAGTATTAAACATTGCTGCTTGCATCAATTAAAAAAGCAAAACAATAATTAAATGAACAGTGCACCATCTACTAACCAGTAAACAAACCATCTTTGTGTTGGGTAAGGTGCAGTCCAATCACATTACGTTTCTAGCAGTGCAGATACATTTGTTTTATTAATCAGAACCATAACCATACATAACAAGTGTACTGCTGCGTTGCACTGACATGTAGAACAAGTTACAGTATGTATAAAGTCATTCAAAGTACTACATTGAAACAAATATTTTCTACATCAGGTCATGAACCCATTCCTTCTCCTATCAGCTTATTTTTCTTTCCCAATGTTTGTTTGTTTGTTTCGTTGTTTCGTCTCCAGTCGCCTACTGTTTTCAGCGAATGCCATGGTCATGCATTTTGGCAAATTCAAACCTGTTGTGTAGCATTTTTGTGTTTTGTCTCTCAGTCCTACTTTATCCAGTCTCAAAGACAAGCTCCTGCATTATTTTAGCATTGCAGTTACAATGAACAGAAAACTATAAGTTTACTCGGCTTTCTAACCAATAGCTGTTTGTTATGGATCCCAGGGGCGGGTTCAGTCCTGAATGTTGACAGATCAATGGCTCAGGAGCGTGGGATAAGGAAATTCATGGAGATTGATAGCTATTGTGTTAAAGGTGAAGCAGTATAGCTGTGACGTTTTTCATATTTCCAAAGATTGGTAACTTTAACCACCATTTTCTTCCTCCCCTTACACGCGTCTGGGTTGAGAGGTCAGCCAAGAGTCTGAAAGCTTACGTTTTAGCATTCAAAATGACTGAGGGTATTGAAAGGAACAAATTAAAACTTTTACTTACAACAGTGGTTTTGGGTTTCTACCAGCAATGTGACCTGAATGCTGTGGATTTTGAAAAAAATAATCTGATTGTTGATGATTAAGTTTGTGTCAGCCATAATAACCGTGGCTGCTGTAATCCCACTGTGGCTCTGGTACATAGTTTAATATGAGACACACTGGTGCATACTGTGGCTGCTGTAATCGCACTGTGGCTCTGGTACATAGTTTAATATTCGACACACTGGTGTATACTGTGGCTGCTGTAATCCCACTGTGGCTCTGGTACATAGTTTAATATGAGACACACTGGTGTATACTGTGGCTGCTGTAATCCCACTGTGGCTCTGGTACATAGTTTAATATGAGACACACTGGTGTATACTGTGGCTGCTGTAATCGCACTGTGGCTCTGGTACATAGTTTAATATTCGACACACTGGTGTATACTGTGGCTGCTGTAATCCCACTGTGGCTCTGGTACATAGTTTAATATGAGACACACTGGTGTATACTGTGGCTGCTGTAATCCCACTGTGGCTCTGGTACATAGTTTAATATGAGACACACTGGCATATACGTCGCACCACTGTATCAGTCGCTCCCCCCTTAAGGGCCCCATTCCTGGCTTTACTAGGAGTTTAAGACATACCTGAGCCTGTTACCTATTGGTGTTTCTTCATTAACAATGATTAAAACAGAAATGTCGCAGAAGAAAATGTGTAACATTTTCATTGACAAGACTAAAAGTAGACCAGAAAATTAAGGAGCATGATGAAAACTATATAAAAAATATAATTCTCACAATCATTTAATATAAATAGTTTGCTGCTTGTGAACTCTGTATGCTGACTAGCTGTGCAACTGTAGCCGATCGCATGCCCAGGGTCGAGTCCTGTATCATTTTTGGGTCAGGCTCTGGTCTGAATTTGAATCCACAAAAGTGTGTTCTGTCCTTTAATGTATTTGTCTGCAACCCTTTCTCAAATAACATACTGGAAGGTAAATGTACTGGTGTTTCCTGCACTACAGCAGGAGGTGATTAGGGAGCAGTCAGTCCTTATTTCCATTCATGGTTTCAGTAGATTTTTGTCCTGATTTCACAAGGGCCATTGCAAGCAGGAGGAGTTCAATTTAAGTATATTCTGCTACTCAAGGACACTACTATCAAGGTCAAGGATAGCATAGGGATAAGCCAGAAATGGAAAGTTTTTTTGTTTTCTATTTATTTAAAAAAATATGTGAAAATATTTCACTGGCTCATTTCAGCAGCCTTCTCATACTGAGGCTATGGGATAGGCAGTTTCAGTTAGAATAGCTTGATTGGTTGTGGGTTTGGAACTTGAAAGAAGGTTGAGTAGCTCAAATTGGGCACAGATGGGGACTCTGCACTGCATGGTGCCCTGTTACCTGTACCTTGGAGTTAATTTTAAAAGCTTGTGCACAGTTTGTTCCTCACTGTTTCACCACATGCCAAATAGACATTGACTCTGGTGTCTGTAGTAGGGTGGGTGCAGTGTAAGGTTGGGGGTGTACAGTAGGGGTGCAGTGTAAGGTTGGGGTGTGTACAGTAGGGGGTTGCAGTGCAAGGTTGGGGTATGTGTACAGTAGGGGGGGTGCAGTGCAAGGTAGGGGGGGGTGTAGTGTAAGGGTGGGGTGAGTTCAGTAGGGTGGTGCAGTGTAAGGTTGGGGGTGTACAGTAGGGGGTGCAGTATATGGCTGGGGTGTGTACAGTAGGGGGTGCAGTGTGAGGGTGGGGTGTGTACAGTAGGGGGTGCAGTGTGAGGGTGGGGTGAGTTCAGTAGGGGGTGCAGTGTGAGGGTGGGGTGAGCAGTAGGGTGGTGCAGTGTAAGGTTGGTGTACAGTAGGGTGGTGTAAGGTTGGGGTGTACAGTAGGGGTGCAGTGTAAGGTTGGGGTGGGTGTACAGTAGGGGTGCAGTGTAAGGTTGGGGTTTGTGTACAGTAGGGTGGGTGTAGTGTAAGGTTGTGGGTGTACAGTAGGGGTGTAGTGTAAGTGTGGGGTGTGTACAGTAGGGGGTGCAGTGTAAGATGGGGGTGTGTACAGTAGGGGGTGCAGTGTATGGTGGGGGTGTGTACAGTAGGGGGTGCAGTGTGTGGTTGGGGTGTGTACAGTAGGGTGTGCAGTGTGTGGCTGGGGTGTGTACAGTAGGGGGTGCAGTGTATGGGTGGGGGTGTAGTGTAAGGGTGGGGTGTGTACAGTAGGGGGTGCAGTGTAAGGTTGGGGGTGTCTGTACAGTAGGTGTGCAGTGGCGGTTTCATATTTACAGATGTACACAGGTGTCTTCACATTGTTATAGTGCATCAAGGGCCTCTTATGATTACTTGTTATAAAAACTGTTTTAAGGTTCGAAATAAACCCCAATCCTGAACCCCTTTTGCTTTGTGTTGCAGGGTCTGATCTTCGTGGTGGACAGCAACGACAGAGAGAGAACACAGGAAGCAGCGGAGGAGCTGCAGAAAATGGTAAATCCTGCAGTGACAGAGCTGAATACGGTGGGGGAGTTGGGACTGATGACACTTGGTCATGACAAGCCTGCGAGCTGCAGTCTTCATTGCAGCCTATGTTGAGTTTTTAGCAAGCAGGATTCTTTTTTTTGTTTTGTTCTGCACTTTTAAAATATCAAACAAGACCTTACTAATATGAATGTCCTGGTATGCAGTGTAGCAAACCCAATGACTGTTTGAAGCAGAAAGTTAAACAGTGTACTGCTGTACTTGTGTGTGTGTGTGTGTGTGTGTGTGTGTGTGTATATGTATATATACAGTCGCAGACTAAAGTATTGGTATCCTATGCTTATACGATAATTCAACTGAACAGATTAATGACAAGCATTTAGTAACCCTTAACCACTTTGTAATAAAACAAACTATACAGTTTCTAGTAATTTAACAAATCTTTATCAAAAAACAAACTTAAAGTATTTGCTTGACAAAAGTATTGGCACCCCTGCTTTCGTATTTTGTGTGTCCTCCTTTTGCTTTTATTACGACTTTCAGACATTTGATAATTCTTAACCAGTGTGTTACATCTTGGTGAAATCTGGCCCCAGTCTGTCGTGCATATTTCCATCAGTTTAGACAGATTGCATGCACAGTGATTTCAAAGGCCATTCCAGAGCTTTTATCTTCATTTCTTCAAGTATTCCACAGTTCACTTAATCTTCTACACAGCAACGACCCAAACCATATGGCTGTCTGCCAATCATCCTACGAGCAGAGGGTACTTTGAAGAATGTTTTGATACATGGATCCAGGAATATCTCAAGTCCCTGAACTGCTAAAGCATCCCATATCATGATCAAATCATTTCCATGTTTAGCTGTAGGTACAAGGTTGTTTTTGTTTTGAATGCTTTCCCTGTTTTTTCTCAGCATACTGTGGTCCATTTTTTTTTGTGTGGGGGGGGGGGGGGCTATTTCAGTCTCATTGGCCCAGAGAATTTTGTTGTATTAAAAAAAACAATCAGTTTTCTGTGGATCACAAAATCGTTTTTCAGGATCTCGATTTACCATTTTATATCTCGGGATCACGAGAATTACATTTATATGTAGGGTGTCAATACTGCTGACTGTGACTGTATAGCTTCCTGAAGTTTAATATATAATACTGTACCGCAGTGGCTGAGCTCTGCACTGTCCTATTTTAATCATGTCTAATGCTGCTGGGACTTTTGTTTTTTCAGCTTCAGGAAGACGAGCTGCGAGATGCTGTGTTGCTGGTATTTGCCAACAAACAGGACCTGCCAAATGCCATGGCCATCAGTGAAATGACAGACAAGCTGGGGCTGCAGGCTTTGCGCAACAGGACTGTAAGTATTCCAGTGGTCTAACAGAGTACTGGCTGGATGAATTAGTGCGTTACCTTTTTTCATTTGTATATTGTATCGTTTGTTTAAAACACCTTGCATTTTGGTAACATTACCTAATGTGCTTGAATCCTTTCATGCTAATCATCTTATTGTAGCTTTAAAAAAAGGAAACGCATGCGTTGGTTTGTTGGCATGGGGATTGTCTGTGCTGGTTTGGTGGTAGGGGATTGTGCGTGTGCTAGTTTGTTGGTATGGGATTATTATTATTAATCTATTTTTTATAGCACAATTCATACAGCACATCTCAAAGCGCTTTACAGTTTAAAACAATACACAGTGATATTAAAAATGGACACAAAGCAGGTTACACGTTAAAACAAGGACTCAAGTTTAGCCCAGAAACGGAGGACACACAGCACCAGTACTGTACAACACATAAACAGCCAGCCCTACACAGACTCAAATGCCATTTAGAAAAAAAAGTTTTTAGTTGCTTTTTAAAAATATCAAAAGTGTTTGAATCGTTTATTTTCTGTGGGAGAGCACTCCAGAGCTTGGGTGCATAGCAACTGAAGGCTCTCTCTCCCATAGACCGAAGCCTGGATTTTGGCACTGTTAAGATTCCAGCATCTGCAGATCTCAGGTTTCACACCTGAGAATATACAGTTAACAAATCAGAGGTATAGCTAGGAGCCAGACCATTCAAGGCCTTATTTTAACAGTAGTAATTTAAACTCAATCCTAAATTTAACAGGAAGCCCATGCAGAGATGCCAGGACAGATGTAATGTTCAAAAGATTTAGACCCTGTTAGAACTCGAGCAGCAGAGTTCTGAACATATTGTAGCCTATTAACACATTTAGGCGCCAGCAAACAATGCATACAATAGTCGAGTCGGGAGGAGACGAAGGCATGCACAAGTCTCTCTGCATCAGGTAGAGAGAGAAGAGGTCTTAAGCGGGCTATGTTACACAGATGGAAAAGAGACACCTTTGTAACATTTTGAACATGAGCTTCGAAAGTTAGGTGAGGATCAAAAAACACAGAGATTTCTGATTTCGGAACTCGCTCTAATTTCAAGCTCATCAATAGCCAAGATGAAGTTCCCCACATAACTCAACTGACGTGGAGAACCCAGCAGCATAACCTCTGTCTTATTGCAATTTAACTGCAGAAAATGTTCTTGCTTTCATAATTTGATTTCCATCAAACAGTGTGAGAGTACAAAAACAGCTATTGAGGTATTCGGTATAGTTTGAAGATAAATCAGTGTCATCTGCACAAAAATGAAAACTAACTCCATGGTGCTAGATTATCTGGCCAAGTGGCAGCATATAGATATTAAATAAGAGCCCTAGAATAGAGCCCTGTGGGACACCTCTGGATTGTGTGTGTGTGTGTGTGTGTGTGTGTCCTGGTTTGGTGGTATGGGATTGTGTGTGTGGGTTGTGGTGTTGAAGGAGCAGCCCGGGATTGCCATGCCCTAACTCTGTGCTCTCTTTTTCTTTCTCTCTCTATCCCTCTCCTCCCCTCTCTCCCTCCAGTGGTACGTCCAGGCGACATGCGCCACACAGGGCACTGGCCTGTATGAGGGGCTGGACTGGCTGTCCAATGAGCTCTCCAAGCACTAGACCTGGGGCTTACAGCTGAGCACGGGCTCTAATTAACCAAGGACATGTTTTACCAGGACTGGTCTAGGCTTCTTACAACTCCACTATTAGCTCGCATTTGTCGATTTGTTATGGTATTCAAAGCAGAGGCGACGGGCGGCATGCCGGGGGCTCTTGCGAATGACATTTTGTACAGTTATGATGTGATGCATATACAAGCAGTATGCTATTAATGACAACCAAAAGGCGTTCCATTTAAAAAAAAAAAAAAAAAAAAAAAATTAAAAAAAAAAAAAATTCTATTTTTAACTTTCTTGTTTTAGACCAGATGTGTGAACTTAAATTTTTGTAGGACTTTTTTTTTTTTTTTTTGTTTGTTTGTTTTCCCTCAGTGCATTTTGAACCCCCATTCATGTTATATGTTTTAAAATGTTCTACCCTTTCCTTGGTTAGCTGATGTCTTGTATCATTCCTAGTGGCAGTCTGCTGACAACCTGAGTGTTTACAGTGAGCCACCCAACCCTTTACTTTCTCCTCTCGGTACCTCCCCTTTCATAATGAAATACTGCTACAAACAGCTGAAAACTGTCATTTATACTGAACTGTTATTGAGGAACAAAGATATTTTAATTCACACAATTGTTTTTTGTTTGGCTTCTGTTCACAGGCTGTTTTTCATTGCATGTTGCATTTTGGTATCAGATTGACTTGTCAGATGTATTCTAGTTCTGCTAGTGTTTTGTGGTCTACCAATGGATGGGATGGGGGGGGGTGGGGGTGGATAAAGTAACTATTTCCAATTAAACAATGTCTACATATCCCACTTGCCATTATTATTCCTAATAAAACAATACATTGTCATTTAATGTCTCTATGTCTGCACTTTTGAAATGCTGTAATGTATTATATGCCAACCAATTTCAGTATTTTTTTGGTTGGCTTGTTACCTGACTGCCTATGAGCCGCTTTCTGACAGTTCAAAAGAGAACTGCTCTTTCGCAGGTATGTGTAGCAGAAATTGTTTAATTGCTGAGTTCATCATCCATTCAAGATGATCCAGATTTGCTGTAGAAAATGGTGTGGCCCCAATTAACAGGTTTACAATTGCTGTTCTGCTTTCCAGAGCAGTAGCTCCTAAATCTAACCTACATGTCTTTATGAATTGATGACTTTGAGGCTTTAATTAACTTTTGGCAAAGGAACAAGTAGAAGGAAGAGTTTGTATATTACAGAATGAAAGTACAGCCAGGACTGTGCTGTTCATAGGAACTCAACAGTACTTGCACACTTCAGTTGTACTTTCTTTCCTTTGCTGTCTTCCACAACAAAATCCTTCTGGTCATGGGCATGTTCTTCTGGGGTTTGTGTATTTAGACATTTTTTTTTTTACATTTTCCCAGAATTTGCAATTCTGTGAAATTCCATGAGTGTGTAAATCCTCCCTATTGAACTGTAGTGTAGCTTTAACTCTCGTTTCTAATTGTAATCTCGTTTTAAATCTCACAAGCGTGTAAAGCTATATACACAGCCCGACTAGCCATCTGAGTATGCACAGATTCTGTCATAAGTTGTGCTCGGTTTTGGTTTGATGTCACAATTGAGTTTCTCCTGACTGTATGTTACACACTGTTAAATTTAGCTATTGACCATGTACATCGTGCAGATGTTTCAGGCAGTGTTTGACTTAGTATAGTTTGTCTGCTACACTTTAGCCTCTGGTAAATAACAATCCAACCTGCTGATTTTTATTTGACTGTCTTTTTTTCTCAGCGTGTGGATCTAGAGGCTTGTGATTTATGATCTATTGGAGATCGACGCAGCAGTTACTTCTGCTTCAGTGCAGTAAGAAAATATAGGCTGCCAGTACATTAATAATAATTCTTAAGGCGTTTGATTAGTAAATGCCTAAAAAAAACTATTCAAATGCACACTTATCTGGTATTTTTGAATTCAAGACACTGAGCAATTCAAGACTAATGTATTTTCACCTGTGGAACTAAAGCTGTCAATATTCCGCCATCTTGTATGACAAGACACGTAACAAGCCACGTCACTTAAACCTGCTTCATCATTGGTTGAACCCTTGAGACTAATTGGTCTCAGTCAGTCTTGGTCGGCAGCCGCCGCACAGTCAGACTGATCACAAACTGCGACTGAAAGATTCAACATGTTCAATTTTCAAACCTGAAGACATCCTGACTGAAATCTGAATAATCTTGGTTTTAAGGGCACGCACACTATTATGATTCCTCCAGACTCTGTACAGCCAGATGAGTTGGGATGACTTGAGTTAGGCTGTGTGCGGTGGGCATTTTTATTGAGTACGTTACAGAAATATCTGAAAAACTTGTGTGTGTGTGTATATATATATATATATATATATATATATATATATATATATATATATATATTATATATATATATACACACACACAGTGCCATGAAAGTATTTGCCTTCTGTCTGATTTTCTGCATATTTGACACAATGTTATCATTTCTTCAAGCAAAATCTAATATTAGATAAAAGGGACCCTGAGTGAACAAATAACACAACATTTCGATATTTATTTATTAAAGAAAGTTATGAAACCCCCAGTGCCCCCGTGTGAAAAAGTAATCTTCTCCCTTGGAGTCAATAACCGGTTACACCACCTTTAGCAGCAGTAACTGCAACCAAACACTTCCTGTAGTTATTGATCATTCTCTCACAGCGCTATGGAGGAATTTTGGTCCCCTCCTCCATGCAGAACTGCTTCGGTGACATTTGTGGGGTTTCGAGCCCTGCCACCACATCTCAGTGGGGTTTAGGTTTGGATTTTGACTACGCCATTCCAAAACTTTAAATTTCTTGTTCTTCAACCATTCTGATGTAGATTTGCTTTTGTGTTTCGGATCATTGCTGCATGACCCAGCTGTGCTTCAGCTCACGGACGGGTGGCCTGACATTCTCCTGTAGAATTCTCTGATAGAGCGCAGAATTCATGGTTCCTTCAATGATGGCAAGTCGTCCAGGTCCAGATGCAGCAAAGCATCCCAACATCATGACTACTACCATCATGCTTGACCGTTGGTATGAGGTTCTTACTGTGGAATGTAGTGTTTGGTTTTTGCCAGACATAACGGTGCCCATGTTGGCCAAAAAGTTCCACTTTTGACTCTTCTGTCCATAGAATATTGTTCCAGAACTCTTGAGGATCATCCAGGTGCTTTTTGCCAATCTTTAGACAAGCATTCATGTTCTTCTTAGTGAGCAGTGGTTTCCGCCTTGCTACTCTGCCATGAATCCCATTTTTGCCCAGTGTCTTTCTGAAGGTGGAGTCATGAACACTGACCTTAGCCGAGGCAAGAGGCCTGCAGATCCCTGGATGTTGTTCTAGGGTTCTTTGTGACTTCCTGGACGATTTTACACCTTGCTCTTGGAGAGATTTTGGCAGGACGTCCACTCCTGGGAAGATTCAGTGTTGTCCCATACTTTCTCCATTTGGACAATTTGGCTGTGACTGTGGTTGGTGGAGTCCCAGAGCCCTATAAATGGCTTTATAACCCTTTCCAGACTGATAGGCATCAACAACTTTTTTCCAGAGGTCTTCAGGAATTTCTTTTGATTCTGGCATGATGTGCCTCTAGAACCTGTGTGCTGACAACTTCACTCTGATGGTAAGGGCCAGTTAGTCAGATTGATATTGGGCAGGAGTGGCCCAGAACAGGCCTGATTGTTAACCAAAGTACTCAAACAGCTAACCCTAACTATCCATTTAATTGGGTTGAGTGAACTAGAGGAGGTGTCACAGGGCCCAGTGCCTGGGTTTGGCTTGCCAAAAAAGGATGATAAATACACCAGAATTAAATTGCAAAAAAAAAGATTTATTTATAGGAAACAAAAGAAAAACTAGAGAAATACATTACAATACATTTAACTGTTCAACAGAAATCAGTTTATTATCAGATGTGCAAAAGCAACTGAACAATGTAGACAAATAAACTTAGAAGAAAACATTTTACAGACGCACGCGCACAGCACAAGAAGTTATTCAAACAAGTCTAATTTATGTATTTATTTCTTTTGACAAAAGGGTATTCCTTTACCTTGAGTCTAAGGCTGTTAACAATCAACACAGATACTGCGCTTCTCCACGCCACCTTTCTGCACAGGGCACAGCTGTCCGAAGTTTTATTTTTATTGTATTTGCTAACCTGGCATTAGCGTCTCTTGCGGCTGTCAGCGGGGTTCCCAACGTCAGCTGTGGGCACACGCTTGGCAGTCTCCATCTGTTCCAAATACTTCTTATGAAGTTCCTTTGCTAACTGAAATATATATTCTTTCCTTGGTAAATTCTTCTCCATGCACTCTTTGTAAAGTACCCAGGAGTTGATGGCTGCTAGGTCCAATACATTGCAAAACACTTGAACAGGCGGGATCCAGCTTTCACAGAATACTTCCGTGCCATCTGATCCAAAACATCAACTCCATATTTTCTTGCGTTGTAAAACTCCACGGTCTCTGGTATTTATTTTCACTAGTCCCGATGCTTATCGACTGACCAAAACAGTTCAGCTGGCAAGCATACGCCAGCCTTTGAAAAGGTTGTCAGTCATTCACTCAGGCAAAGTAGAGACTAATTGAGTTACAGCTATGCATATTGTGGACTGGTAAAAAAAAAAAAAAAAAAAAAAAAAAAAAGTAGAATACCGTTCTGTATAATCACAATACAATTGTTTTCTGTGTGGCCGTCAATGTGACTGCTCCCGGGGCTTTTAGGTATAATGTAATGTATCCCCTTTATTTCTGCATTCCCGCGTTTCATGCTTTGTGAGAATATTTAATACATACAGACAGAAAGGTATATGAACGCGCAGCCCCATATGTGTTACACGACTGGAGAAAATTACATTTTAAAATCAAAAAACGCCAAAATGACTGCCACGGGGCTTCTAGTGTTAAACCCAAAAATCAGAAGCCCTGTTTATAAAGCTGTGTCACCTAGTGGTCCCACTACGACTTTGTACCTGCAATCTACCACAGGCATTACAGCAGAACCCCAGTCCAGTACCAGAGGCTGTGTGATAGACTACACCTGCAATCTACCACAGCCATTACAACAGAACCCCAGTCCAGTACCAGAGGCTGTGTGATAGACTACACCTGCAATCTACCACAGGCATTACAGCAGAACCCCAGTCCAGTACCAGAGGCTGTGTGATAGACTACACCTGCAATCTACCACAGGCATTACAGCAGAACCCCAGTCCAGTACCAGAGGCTGTGTGATAGACTACACCTGCAATCTACCACAGCCATTACAGAGGAAGGCAGATCATCCATCCTCCAGGGAGGCTAGAACCAAGAAGAGTTACACTACAGAGCAAACAACAAAGTGCACCAAATTGTTGCTGATGTTCATAAACTGAACTGTCTATATTTTAATGCAAGAAGAAGCATTAGAAATACATTTCTAGAATTAGAAGCCATAGTCAATGTGGATAACGTATGACAATATATGAATAACGAAATACTGGCAAGTAATGGTAACAACAATGAATCAGCATGGATTGAATTAAATTAAATGAAAACAAATCTAAAGGTTTAATAGTGGGAGTTTTCTAGGCTTACAAGTTCTGATGAATCATTACACAAAAACCTACATGCAAGCATCAAAAAACAATAAAGAAGGGGACACTTATGGGAGAATTCAACTTTCCAAATATAACCTGGGAGCACATGACCGCCGACAGCAGTTCAGACATGGGAATGATAGTTAGTGCAACGTTGATTGTTATCACAACTGGTGAATGCCCCGACGATACAATTCATGTCTAGATTTAGTATTAACAAACAACAAATAAACAACTTACAGGTAAGAGAACCACTAGGAATAAGTGACCACAATATGACAGAGTTTGTGGCAAATAACTCAAAGACAATGGTATACAATTCCTGGAGAGCAGATTACAAAGGAATGCAACAGGAGCTTCTATAGACTGGGATAGAATACTAATAGATAATGAAGCTGAAAATAATTGGATTACATTGAGGGATATAATGAGAAACGGTAAATTTAAGAAAAAGAAACCACGATGGGCAAATCGATCTATTAAGCTGGGTATTATATATACAGTGCCTTGCAAAAGTATTCAGACCCCTGGCCAATTCTTTCATATTACTGAATTACAAATGGTACAAATTTCGTTCTGTTTGATATTTTATTTTTAAACACTGAAACTTAGAATCAATTATTGTAAAGTGACATTGGTTTTATGTTGGGAAATATTTTTAATAAAAACAGAAAACTGAAATATCAGTGGGTATCTATATAAATGTCCTGGACCACGACATAATCAGTAAACTATGCAAATTTGCAGACAACACAAAACTGGGAGGGGTAGCCAACTCCCAGTCAGCAACTCTAACAAATCAAAGAGATTCAAGCATTGGGGTGACACATGGCAGATGTAATTTAATGTGATTAAATGCAAAGTCTTCCATATGGGTGCAAAAACATTAGAGGCCAGTACATAAATAGTAATTAAATAGACGAAGCTATGTATGAAAAGGACTTGGGGTAGTGGTGGATGAATCTCTTAAGCCAACAAGACAGTGCAGAGAAGCGCTCTGTCTAGGGAGGGTGGTCTGCCTAGCCACGGATTCCCAGAGGTTCATTCCATTACTAACCTGGTCAGAGAGGGTTTGCTTTTCCTCTCGAGCGTTAACAGATCATGCTGGCACCACAGCGAGTGAGCAGACGGGCCAAACGGCCGTTCCTCATTGTGGAATTTCTTCTGTTCGCCCCTGCAGTGGCCTCTCCATTCTGACCTGCTTGCACAGCAGAGCTGTATATGCGCCCTTGTGTTTGTCTGTCCTCTTGTAAGGGTTTTTGGTCTGCGACAATCCTGATTGAGTCAATGGAGTACAATTCCCTTTTGCACAAGCGTAGTGCAACATAACATCTCATTGCACAGATCAGGATTCAAATGATCCCGGTTTAAAATGGGAACCAAAAACAAACTCATAGCACTTTGCATTTTAAGAAAACCATTTTTATTTTGTTTTTCATCCATTTTTGTGAAACTTTTGTATAAAATAAATGTAATCATTCTTAACTATAGCCATGCATTTCTAATCTAAATATTTTAATCTCCTTTAAACAATAAAGGCTGTAGGTAAGTTAGAAGTGACTCAAACTAGAAGAGTTAAACCCACTGAACATCACTCGCAACTAATTGCCACCCCGTTGGGAATATAATGGTGTCACTTCTATTAATATGAACAGTGCAGCTGATTTGCACTCAGTCCACACCCATGGCTAATTCAAATCACTTTGTGGGATGGGAAAAGCTGCTGTATGAAAATGTACAGCATTGAAAAGTTCTGACATACAATGCAACCCAATACAAAGTGCTCCAATGCAGAGTTGTACGTTTCAAAGTGAGGCACATGAGAAGAAATTTATTAGTGAATGGCGTTACAGTGCAGTTCACTACATGGAGGTCTACCAACCACACTGTCAATGGGAGCGCTGCCTGGTAACGTTAGAGCATGTCTGACATCCACTTGCAGTTGTTTTATGTCCTGCAATGCATCTTGGTTACTTTCCAGAAAATCAGCTAACACCACCCCCCCTATAAGTTTGGATACTTGACATACTACAATGCAGTATTTTCAGTACAGTACATGGACTTTTACATCCTAAATTAAACATGCTTCTTTCGTGTTCCATTGTGTTATTGGTATCCACAGATAACAATTTTCATTTACTTTGCTCACTGCTTTAAAAGTGATATGAAAAGGGTATGACCTGGATCTTACAAAAGTGTCCGTCTTTATTAATTCCCAAAACAATGGGACTGACTGCATACTACATCTCTGAAATGCATTCCTTATGAAGAATAGCAGAACCAGTCATTTCTCGCTCTTGTTTTTTTTGCAAGGGACACATTGAACATACACTTACAATCACTTTTTCATAAAGTTCGCATGAATCCTCAGTTATTCTTGGTGTTAATATTTCATTTGCTCTTCCTTTTATTAAACAGCGTCTTTGATCCCAATCTGGCAGGTACAACAAGGAGAATACGGAACAAATGCTCAACAGTTCCCAGTAACAGCCACATCAGCAGGACTGCTTCGTCGTCTGCAGTCTTTACCAAGGTGGCATTGCTTTGCACATGCTTCTTGTTTGATCTGGGTCTACATTAATGGGGATTAGAGCTGAAATGGCAATTTAGTTCAAACTAAGAAAGCATGACCTCATTAACCCCAAGCAGTCCATTTATTCAGCCCTTGTCAGGCACGTCAGGTCCAATTTATTTTCACACGTGCTATTTAAAATCCCCCCCCCAGTAAAACAGGTTTAAAAGGCCCTGCATAGCAAAGAGATCAGTCCTGCATCTCCAGCCAAGCCCCACCCCTTGTTTGCTGTATTTACCTCTTTATAGACGTGCATACAGATAAAACAAGTAATCAGGAGAGGATTTATCACCAAACTCCTCAATAATGCGATCCAAGTAATTATTTTATTACTCTAACATCTCAAAAAGCTCTGCAAATGCCTGTATTACTGTCAGTAGATTTGAAGATCTTATACTTACTAGAGTGAGATTAAAACACCAGCTTTTAACTCCTCAGAAGTCTCTGTCCAGTAGAATAAGAGGCCATTCCACGTGTCTATCTTATTGCAAATAGCATGTCTTTAACAGGTGGACATGAAAAATGAAACTCTGCAATTTAGCATTTACTGTTTTTCAGGTAAGCATTTAAATATGACTGGAACACTTCTATAACAACTAGTGTAAATGGTACATTTTGAATATGACAATGCTATTTTTTCTGCTGTGATAAACATGTTTAATTGTAAAATATTTATTTTTACACGGTGATGTGCCACGAAAAAAATACAACCCAGTGTAGAGGGAACACGCTCAGGTGTGTCTTATGAAACTCATAATAAGACCAGGAATGGATCAAACTGCTATGCAATGGGACTCTTACTGCATAAAACTTGGATAAAACTTCCAGTCGAAAACAAACCAGTTTCACGCTAAAAACCCACCCCCGCCCCCGGTCTCACTTCCAGCGGAGGTCGCAGACGAGAGCAATGTGGTCGGAGGGGTGGGCCACGCTGGGCAGGGCCTGGTGCGTGGTCACCTCCTCGTGGCTGGGCAGGGGGATGACCTGCTCCACGGTCAGGGCGCACGTGTCCATGAACACGTAGTCCAGGCAGCCGTGGAAGCCCCCCACGTAGTTGGTGTAGGCCGGCTCCCCGCAGGCGCTGCTCAGGGTGAGGCTGTGACTCAGAGCCAGGCAGACCTCCTCCACTCCGCTCCAGTCAGGGTGCAGCTCTGACACTGCACCCCGAGTCAGCAGCTCGTACAGCCCCGAGGAGGGTGTGCTGTTCATATCCCCCAAGAGCAAGAGAGTGGCGCCGGGGTGTAGCTCCGACAGCACCCTCTCGATGTGCCGCAGGGCCACCGCCATCTGGATCAGCCGCACGTACCCGCCTGCAAGGGGAGACAGAGAGCAACAGTCAGCACAAGGGACTCGTGACGACACACCAGTGCAGGAGGAAAGGAATTGAATTGGGCGGGTGTAGCAACGGCAGTGGCACAATAACTGACCCCCTCGAGGTACACAAGAAATTCAGCGGCTGTTCAAACGGTTTCTTAAAATAAATTTAGAGCATGACTCAGCAAGCACAAGGAAACTGACAATTTGGATGACCAAATTCAACCTGTCAGTAAAGTTTTGTGCACCTCATTGAAAAAATAAGAAAGTTAGCATCACTTTATTTGTGTCCCTTGTATCTTAAAGGGTTAAAAAAATGATACTGTAGCTGCCAAAAACTGAACTACCCTGGCTATTTTTAATTAACAGAAGTTCTAGGCTATGCTTAATATTTCAATTTATGGTCAAATCTGATAGAACAGCTATCTAGAATACAGCGAAGTGTAACGCATTTAATCAAATATATACACCTCGCCATCCTGATAATACACACACACACCTCGCCATCCTGATAATACACACACACACCTCGCCATCCTGATAATACACACACACACCTCGCCATCCTGATAATACACACACACACCTCGCCATCCTGATAATACACACACACACCTCGCCATCCTGATAATACACACACACACCTCACCATCCTGATAATATACACACACCCGCCATCTCGATATGGGTTTTATGAATCGGACCCAAAGTCTCTCAATGCGTTGAAAACAAATATGCGTTTTGTAAACAGAGAAGTCTGGGGGCTTGCCTTCATGTTTAACTGTTAAGATCTCATTTATTTCTGCAGTAATCACGCTCCACCCTCTTAAGACTTGGAGGTAGCATTTTAACTATGAAAAAGAAATTACTAAAATAAAAGAAACTGTTAAAACAAAGATATTGTCACAAATCTCCTGGAACTTTTAATACTATAGGAGACAGCAACACACAGCAGATAGGATTATATAGGAGAGCTTCCTGACTCTAGTGAGCAGCGCTCCAGATAAAGTTTTGGGTCACCCTGTAATTTTAATGCAGAGTAAAATGTATTTTTGGGGATAAAATGTAACCTTGAAGTCATGAGTAATCTCGATAAATACTGTACAATCTTTAATGTTAAGAGTAGGCATTAAAAAAGAGCCTTCCATTTTAACTGCAATGTTATTTTGAACTGCTGTACAACCACACATGTGTTCTACAAGGTTCTTTATCAGCTCAGAGAATTTCTTTCGAGGTGTCACACTGACTCTGCAAATTAATTACATTACTTATATTTTAACATTCAATTCTTAAACTCAGTGAACATGTTAAAACTTCAATATAAAGCCATACAGCTAAATAAAATAATGAAATGCATTAATAAACTATAAAACAGTTTGTTTAATATTTATAGGCACTTTTTTAGCGGTTGCCTCCGACGATGGTTCCAGTTGGATTTGTAGCTGGACTGGGGTGTTTACGCTACAACCAGTGTAGCTTCGAATTGTTCTTATTCTTACTGTGACTGGCTGCAAAGACAACAGGGTTAACCAGATTGGATAATGTTTGTTGGGCTGGTTTCTCTTGTGTAGTTTCCTAGTAACTGAAGACATTGTATTCTGGGAGATGTAGTGAATGGAAATTTTAGGAGAGGCAAACAAGCTGTGCGGCAAAATGGCTATGCGCATTGTTACGTGTTAAAACTTAAATTGAGTGCATATTTCTGATTTTAGAATACATAAAAATGGCAGGTATGCAGCTTATCTGGACCACTAGTAGTGAGAATGGTTTCATGAGACAGCAACACAAAGCAAAGAGAGGATTACCTTTAGGGTGCCAGTAGAGGTGAGTGTTAGCAACACACAGCTTCCTGGAAGGGTCCTTCACACACTGCAGAACGGTAACCTAGGGAATTCAAACACAATCCATCACTGCAGAATGGTGGTGACCTGGGGAATTCAAACACAATCCATCACTGCAGAATGGTGGTGACCTGGGGAATTCAAACACAATCCATCACTGCAGAACGGTGACCTGGGGAATTCAAACACAATCCATCACTGCAGAACGGTGACCTGGGGAATTCAAACACAATCCATCACTGCAGAACGGTGACCTGGGGAATTCAAACACAATCCATCACTGCAGAACGGTGACCTGGGGAATTCAAACACAATCCATCACTGCAGAACGGTGACCTGGGGAATTCAAACACAATCCATCACTGCAGAACGGTGACCTAGGGAATTCAAACACAATCCATCACTGCAGAACGGTGACCTAGGGAATTCAAACACAATCCATCACTGCTGCAGTACAACCCTGCAGTTTAGTTCACTAGAACACTAACAGCCACTAATGATCCCTATATTCTGCATCTCACTTTGATTTATTTGATAGTGCTAGGATGCACTGTGATATCTCTCGTTAGTGCTAGGATGTGCTGTGATATCTCTCTTGTGCTAGGATGCACTGTGATATCTCTCTAGTGCTAGGATGCCCTGTGATATCTCTCTAGTGCTAGGATGCACTGTGATATCTTTTGTTAGTGTTAGGATGCACTGTGATATTTCTCTAGTGCTAGGATGCACTGTGATAACTCTCTAGTGCTAGGATGCACTGTGATATCTCTCTAGTGCTAGGATGCACTGTGATATCTTTTGTTAGTGTTAGGATGCACTGTGTTATCTCTCGTTAGTGCTAGGATGCACTGTGATATCTCTCTAGTGCTAGGATGCACTGTGATATCTTTCGTTAGTGCTAGGATGCACTGTGTTATCTCTCGTTAGTGCTAGGATGCACTGTGTTATCTCTCGTTAGTGCTAGGATGCACTGTGTTATCTCTCGTTAGTGCTAGGATGCACTGTGTTATCTCTCGTTAGTGCTAGGATGCACTGTGTTATCTCTCGTTAGTGCTAGGATGCACTGTGTTATCTCTCGTTAGTGCTAGGATGCACTGTGTTATCTCTCGTTAGTGCTAGGATGCACTGTGTTATCTCGTTAGTGCTAGGATGCACTGTGTTATCTCGTTAGTGCTAGGATGCACTGTGTTATCTCTCGTTAGTGCTAGGATGCACTGTGTTATCTCTCGTTAGTGCTAGGATGCACTGTGTTATCTCTCGTTAGTGCTAGGATGCACTGTGTTATCTCTCGTTAGTGCTAGGATGCACTGTGTTATCTCTCTAGTGCTAGGATGCACTGTGATATCTCTCCAGTGCTAGGATGCACTGTGATATCTTTCGTTAGTGCTAGGATACACTGTGATATCTCTCGTTAGTGCTAGGATGCACTGTGATATCTCTCGTTAGTGCTAGGATGCACTGTGATATCTCTCGTTAGTGCTAGGATGCACTGTGATATCTCTCGTTAGTGCTAGGATGCACTAAGTCATTCTGAAGTACTGGACATATTTATTTTTTAGCAGACGCTCTTATTCAAGACAACTTAAAGTTGTTACAAAGTATCATATTACAAAATATCACATTACACATACAGTAATAGCAGTTACAGAGTACAATAAAATCAGTAGTAAGAGCAGGTTCAAATGAGAGAAATAAAAAGACTGTAAATAACTACTTTTGAGAATGATTTCGACTAAAAGCTGTTAAAACTTAAACATTAAAGGGTCACATCAGATCTCTACTGGGTGAGTACACTGTAGGATATCTCAACTTGGAATCTCACAGCAGGTGATTGATCACAGAACACGTATCACCGGGTATTTCAAAACAAAGGTATGTGTGTTAGTTGGGACCGGATATAATTATGCAAATGGATCCCGTGACATGTATTCTGTAAAAGCTGCATCTCCCTGTTGCATGCTGCTTTCAGACAGGGAGGTGCGTATGTCATAGCAGGGGCTTGCTTGACAGGTGCTTCAGTGTCCATAAAGTGAGGACGTTAAGGGCCACTCTGGAGAACTGACTTGGCAGCAGATTTGCAAAGCTTCACATTTCCAAAGGACCTGGAGACAGAGGAATAATCCCCTGGCCCTTCCTCACCAATGTAAACACCTTCGAGAGATCTCCAGTCTACACCCTACTGACAGTGCTACGGCAGGTGTTGCATTTGACCCAACCCTGCAAAGTGGTAATATTAAACCACATATGTAATGTAATGTGTAAGTGTGACACTAACACTTGTATGCTGTGTTTTATTTCTTCACTCACCTGTAGAGTAGTTGACCTCTGCACAACCTTGTCTCTGACAGCAGGGCTGAGAGACACTTTCTCCAGCAGGTCCCTGTGCAGCGGGTCCGACAGCAGAGCCTCGCTGAGCGTCACGTCGTGTTGACTCAGCAGCGTGAACTTAGACCTCCTAAAGTAGGTGGCCAGGCCTTCGTGCTGCTTGTCCTTGATTCGGTACAGTGCGTCCAGACCGAACGCGTCCAGGGCAGGACTCAGGCTGTGCGTGAACACGCTCTTATCAACTTCCTGAAGGCAAATGACATCGGCATTGTAGCCCGCCAGCTCTTTCTTGACCAAACTCTGCCTGTAACCGATGTCTAGCGCGTACGGTGCACAGTAGGGATACAATACCGTTTTGGACAGTTCGGTCTGGGCGTATATATCCGCTAGAATATTGTATGAAACCACCCTGACAGTAGACTCGTCTGTGACCCTGTTCGTGTACAAATGTCTGCTGTCAAAAGTGCAGGTGCCCGGGCCTGCTTCCACGCAGCCGGGTGTAACCAGCTCTCTGCCAACGCCGTATCTCTGATTATTACCAGGCGTGCACTTGAGCTTCAGCTTCAGTCCTATGTCCACATTAGACGGTATAAACACCCTATCGTGACCGGCTTCCACCCAGATGTTTTCACCCCCACCCTCTTGTTCGGCATTGGGGTGGATTTCTTTGAACCACTGAAATGTGCAGTGTTTGAGATCCCCGAACTCTATCTCCAGTTTCGGGCAGACTGGGAAGCCTGCAAGCAGAGACGCTGGCAGCTCCACATCGGTGAAGGTCGGCGGATTCCGCTCGACTTTGTACTTACTGTCCCCGACGTGCAGCACGGCTCCATCCTGCCAGGCGGCCGAGTTCAACGCATCCTCCGCCACCACATCATCCTTGTAGTACAGCCTCACAACGGGCTCCGAAACAGAGGCCTGGTCGCGTTTGTTCTTTTTCGACTTCTTGGCTTTGGCGTGCCCCTTGACGGCGTTGTTGGCGATCCTCGCCAGAACTTTGCCGAGCTGTTCGCTCTGGTCCCTCAGCATTTGTTTGTGAGAGCCGTCCAAAGTGAAGGTGATGGTTAGCTTGCTTTCCGAGGGCACACACCTGACCACGGCTCTCTCCATTCTCCCGATGAACCGGCTAGGCGCGGCTGTGATCCAGTTCGTGCCCCGCAGTGAACACGAAAAGCTTAATAAGTCCGCGGGGCCGGATTTAGCGAAAAGTCTAATATTTAAGGCCAAATTCCTGAACATGGATCCACAATGCCGTTCCTAACTCAAACACAGCACAACCAGGCGGCGAAACAGCTAAACAAACCGGGATACGATTGGGAAAAGCAGTTTCTGCAAAAAGAAAAATGCAAACACCCCTTAGTCTAGTTGCCCCTTTTCAAATTGTAGTTTGTGTGGCTTGCTACTTTTTAGATAGTTATAGGTTCAACACCAGTATATAAATGTATAATGCATACCTTTAAAAATCGGTTCACAAAGTGACCCGTAACGAAAATGCTGGTGCCAATTGTAAGCTAGTTGGCTCCCAGAGAGCTGTGTTCTGTCAGAGTTGTTAGGTTTGTCTTGTTTTAAAAGCATCTAGCGGGTAAACGTTGTCTTTGGCGGTTTGGCTATTTTTGCCTTTTTATCGTACTTGTTTTGTTTTTTTTTCTATTCCTTTTGATTATGATGTCATTACCAGCGCAGAACTTCTTTTTAGGGGTTGTTGGCGCATGTAATTCAATGGAGATGATGAGCGCCCTCTACCTTTATGTACATTTAGTTCTTCCCTTATATCATCTCCCATTTCCCTATGCTTTTTCTAAATTTGAATATACATTTCATTTCTCCATTTGTTTTACTCTCCCTTGTACCTTCAAAATATAATGAACTCTTTCTACTTCAATTTCTATTTCCCTTAATGTTCTGTTTAATATGTTTCTTTGCTGATCATATGTATTGCATTTCCTGAAGATATTGTAGTGGGGGGGAGGCAGCAGGAGGGCTGGTCGGTGGCGTAATCACACATGAAGACGTTAGCCCGACATGCGCTTCTTGCAAATGCGCCGGCTATTTTGTTCAACGGTATTGTGTTCCACTGTTTCTTGTTCCCCACAATTACTATATAACCCATTCTCACGACTCCCAATCCTGTATAAAGGATAATGTAATGCTTAATGTCCTAACCTTAGTCTATTAATATTAGTTTCTTCCTCCTGTATTTTCCCTTTCGCATATGTTTATATTTCCCTACTTTTGAGTGTTTTTTTTTAATATGATAAAATCTTCCCTTTCCACTGTTTAATATTGTTTCTTTTCTCATTGCTATAGCTAGTATGTTTGTTCTGAATATCATATACAATATCTATCTCCTGTTTCTGATTCTAATGCCTATGTCAAGCTTAGAAAATCTGTAAAAATCACACTATCCTTTTCTTTAAATTCCTCTATTTTGTCTCTGGCCATAAGAATTGCCACCTACTCTGCAGTAAATACAGATAGATGATTTGATAATCGTCACTTTTTATATATCTCATGTGTGTATATATAGTAAGAATATCCTGTTTTCCCAGTTTTAGGGTCTTTTGATCCATCTCTGTATATCTGCAACATCTCTTCCTTATTGTTAACATATTCCTGTCCTTTTGTCTTAGTTTCCATTGTATTTCCTTTCTTGCTAATTATTGTCCATCCATTTTGGCATCAATATTGTATCTCCATTCTATAATTTCCTCAATCTTATTTTCTTGTGAATGTTCCACCAGCGTTTTCCCATTTCCCCTTTTTATATTCATATCCAATGTAACAATGTAACACTAGATGGGTACACTGTAGAGACCCAGGAATAATATTTACATTTCATATTCAATATGCTTATGGCACTATGACTTCAAAATCATGATCACAGCTTTCTTAATAACATTTAGTTACTTAGAGCAAAACAGAACATTAAATTTAAATAAATTCAAAAGCAGAGCTACAGTTCTGGAAATGATAGAGAATAGTAAATATACTTATTAGTATAGCTATCTGCGCATCAAATTTGCTTAGTTGTGTTAGGTTGGGCAGCTAAAGGAAGCGGTCACTTCAATTTCATGAAACTTGTAGTACAATTGTCAAAAGAAGTTATTAAGCATGGAGGCCAGGTCACAGCTCCATCATGTAGATCGCAGCTCCAGCATAGCTAGGTCACAGCTCCAGCATGTAGATCACAGCTCCAGCATGGCTAGGTCACAGCTCCAGCATCTAGATCACAACTCCATCATGCAGATCACAGCTCAAGCATACAGGTCACAGCTCCAGCATGTAGATCACAGCTCCAGCATGTAAATCACAGCTCCAGCATGTAAATCACAGCTCCAGCATGGCTAGGTCACAGCTCCAGCATGTAAATCACAGCTCCAGCATGTAGATCACAGCTCCAGCATGGCTAGGTCACAGCTCCAGCATGTAGATCACAGCTCCAGCATGGCTAGGTCACAGCTCCAGCATGTAGGTCACAGATCCAGCATGAAGGCTAGGTTACAAGAGATACTTGTTTACTGCAGCATATCTTCATAGCTGCTGGTTGCATTTTGATGAAACTGCACAGGCATTTTTTAGCACACATACCGGAGGTACTGCAATACCACATGCTGAGCTCCTCATGCATGTTTCTCAGCTTGTGATGTTGCCTCTGTTGTGAAGGCAGTACAGCACAGCAGAGAAAGCTGTCAGGGGTCATTCTTCTTCACAATCTCTGCAGTGCAGTCTGTTCCCCAGAATGACTCCTCATGTCAGCACTTTCGGCATGCATCTTGTGCAGTGGGGTATGGAAGTATCTGCCAACTGAGCACCTACATCAGCTCTATCAAAGTCAGAGCTGAAGTGAAGACTGAAACTGACATGGCTTCTTTTATTACAAAATACATGTCAGTCTTAATTTGCATAACAAATTAATCTGGGTGCTTGTATCACATGAGAGAGAGCCTTTTGATACAAAAAAAAAAAAAAATATATATATATATATATATATATATATATATATATATATATGTATATATATATATATATATATATATATATATATATATATATATATATATATATATATATATATATATATATATATATGTGCTGCATATTCTAGGTGTCCTGGTACCTGTCACAATGTAGTTTCCTGGACTTTGGGTAAAGTCTTTACAGTTTATGGTACAGTATTTTGATACACCAGATTTGTAATATCTTGTTTCTCTTAATATCTGCTTACATATCTCCACGTACTTTATATTCTGTGTTCTGGGTTATACATGAAGAATAGGATATCATAGTCCCTGTATACTTGGATTTTTCAATTTCTATTTTCTTCCATTGGTTGGATCAACCAAAGTATCTTAATAGAAGTAACAGCCAGTGCTATCACTAGAACACTAGCCTACATTACGCATTACGCCTGAATTATAGACCCACAGCACACACTTATCAAACAACAATGAAATGCATTGCAAAGTGAGGGATCAGTATCAACACATGCATTGCAAAGTGAGGGATCAGGATCAGCTCATGCATTGCAAAGTGAGGGATTAGGATCAGTACATGCATTGCAAAGTGAGGGGTCAGAATCAGCACATGTATTGCAAATTGAGGAATCAGGATCAGTACATGTATTGCAAATGGAGGGATCAGGATCAGTATATGCATTGCAAAGTGAGGGATCAGAATCAGCACATGCACTGCAAAGTGAGGGATCAGGATCAGCGCATGCATTGCAAAGTGATGGACCAGGATCATGACCAGCGCATGCATTGCAAAGTGAGGGATCAGGATCATGATTAGCACATGCATTGCAAAGTGAGGGATCAGGATCATGATCAGCACATGCATTGCAAAGTGAGGGATCAGGATCATGATCAGCACATGCATTGCAAAGTGAGGGATCAGGATCAGCACATGCATTGCAAAGTGAGGGATCAGGATCAGCACATGCATTGCAAAGTGAGGGATCAGGATCAGCACATGCATTGCAAAGTGAGGGGTCAGGATCAGCACATGTATTGCAAAGTGAGGGATCAGGATCAGCACATGCATTGCAAAGTGAGGGATCAGGATCAGTACATGCATTGCAAAGTGAGGGGTCAGGATCAGCACATGTATTGCAAAGTGAGGGATCAGGATCAGCACATGCATTGCAAAGTGAGGGATCAGGATCAGCACATGCATTGCAAAGTGAGGGATCAGGATCAGCACATGCATTGCAAAGTGAGGGATCAGGATCAGCACATGCATTGCAAAGTGAGGGATCAGGATCAGCACATGCATTGCAAAGTGAGGGATCAGGATCACATGCATTGCAAAGTGAGGG